>NW_024609839.1:84003719-84351219 GCF_016920785.2 Ixodes scapularis | reverse complement strand
CGACCCTAAGCGTCAAAAAAAAAAAAAAAAAGTTTGCACTCCATTAGGTCACAGCTGGCGAGTTCAACATTAACTATACAGCGAGGCAGCGGGTTAAAATGCAAGTTCGATATCTTCGTAGCAGAGGCATAAAGTTTGGGTACTCGAAATGTTTTCCGGCTGATGATACGCTGAACTATAACAAAGAGTACGTTTGCGTACCACAACCAACCGTCCCATACTTAAAATAAGTTTGGTTGTTGTTGTTTAAATAGGACGGAAGAGCGACACCAACACTCGTTCCAACATTAAGAAAAAAAAAAATTAAAACACGCGCACTCGCATATAACCGCCTAAATAAGACAGATTGTTCAAAGAAAAAAAAAATAGGAGCAGAATAATATCGCTCAAGCTCACTCGAAATCGACCCTAAGCGTCAAAAAAAAAAAAAAAGTTTGCACTCCATTAGGTCACAGCTGGCGAGTTCAACATTAACTATACAGCGAGGCAGCGGGTTAAAATGCAAGTTCGATATCTTCGTAGCAGAGGCATAAAGTTTGGGTACTCGAAATGTTTTCCGGCTGATGATACGCTGAACTATAACAAAGAGTACGTTTGCGTACCACAACCAACCGTCCCATACTTAAAATAAGTTTGGTTGTTGTTGTTTAAATAGGACGGAAGAGCGACACCAACACTCGTTCCAACATTAAGAAAAAAAAAAATTAAAACACGCGCACTCGCATATAACCGCCTAAATAAGACAGATTGTTCAAAGAAAAAAAAATAGGAGCAGAATAATATCGCTCAAGCTCACTCTAAATCGACCCTAAGCGTCAAAAAAAAAAAAAAAAAAGTTTACACTCCATTGGGTCACAGCTGGCGAGTTCAGCAATAACTATACAGCGAGGCAGCGGGTTAAAATGCAAGTTCGATATCTTCGTAGCAGAGGAATAAAGTTTGGGTACTCGAAAAGTTTTCCGGCTGATGATACGCTGAACTATAACAAAGAGTATGTGTGCGTACCACAACCAACCGTCCCATACTTAAAATAAGTTTTGTTGTTGTTGTTTAAATAGGACGGAAGAGCGACACCAACACTCGTTCCAACATTAAGGAAAAAAAATTAAAACACGCGCACTCGCATATAACCGCCTAAATAAGACAGATTGTTCGAAGAAAAAAAAAAATAGGAGCAGAAGAATATCGCTCAAGCTCACTCGAAATCGACCCTAAGCGTCAAAAAAAAAAAAAAAAAAGTTTACACTCCATTGGGTCACAGCTGGCGAGTTCAGCAATAACTATACAGCGAGGCAGCGGGTTAAAATGCAAGTTCGATATCTTCGTAGCAGAGGCATAAAGTTTGGGTACTCGAAAAGTTTTCCGGCTGATGATACGCTGAACTATAACAAAGAGTACGTTTGCGTACCACAACCAACCGTCCCATTCTTAAAATAAGTTTTGTTGTTGTTGTTTAAATAGGACGGAAGAGCGACACCAACACTCGTTCCAACATTAAGAAAAAAAAATTAAAACACGCGCACTCGCATATAACCGCCTAAATAAGACAGATTGTTCGAAGAAAAAAAAAAATAGGAGCAGAAGAATATCGCTCAAGCTCACTCTAAATCGACCCTAAGCGTCAAAAAAAAAAAAAAAAAGTTTACACTCCATTGGGTCACAGCTGGCGAGTTCAGCAATAACTATACAGCGAGGCAGCGGGTTAAAATGCAAGTTCGATATCTTCGTAGCAGAGGCATAAAGTTTGGGTACTCGAAAAGTTTTCCGGCTGATGATACGCTGAACTATAACAAAGAGTATGTGTGCGTACCACAACCAACCGTCCCATACTTAAAATAAGTTTTGTTGTTGTTGTTTAAATAGGACGGAAGAGCGACACCAACACTCGTTCCAACATTAAGGAAAAAAAATTAAAACACGCGCACTCGCATATAACCGCCTAAATAAGACAGATTGTTCGAAGAAAAAAAAAAATAGGAGCAGAAGAATATCGCTCAAGCTCACTCTAAATCGACCCTAAGCGTCAAAAAAAAAAAAAAAAAAGTTTACACTCCATTGGGTCACAGCTGGCGAGTTCAGCAATAACTATACAGCGAGGCAGCGGGTTAAAATGCAAGTTCGATATCTTCGTAGCAGAGGCATAAAGTTTGGGTACTCGAAAAGTTTTCCGGCTGATGATACGCTGAACTATAACAAAGAGTACGTTTGCGTACCACAACCAACCGTCCCATTCTTAAAATAAGTTTTGTTGTTGTTGTTTAAATAGGACGGAAGAGCGACACCAACACTCGTTCCAACATTAAGAAAAAAAAATTAAAACACGCGCACTCGCATATAACCGCCTAAATAAGACAGATTGTTCGAAGAAAAAAAAAAATAGGAGCAGAAGAATATCGCTCAAGCTCACTCTAAATCGACCCTAAGCGTCAAAAAAAAAAAAAAAAAGTTTACACTCCATTGGGTCACAGCTGGCGAGTTCAGCAATAACTATACAGCGAGGCAGCGGGTTAAAATGCAAGTTCGATATCTTCGTAGCAGAGGAATAAAGTTTGGGTACTCGAAAAGTTTTCCGGCTGATGATACGCTGAACTATAACAAAGAGTACGTTTGCGTACCACAACCAACCGTCCCATACTTAAAATAAGTTTTGTTGTTGTTGTTTAAATAGGACGGAAGAGCGACACCAACACTCGTTCCAACATTAAGAAAAAAAAATTAAAACACGCGCACTCGCATATAACCGCCTAAATAAGACAGATTGTTCGAAGAAAAAAAAAAATAGGAGCAGAAGAATATCGCTCAAGCTCACTCTAAATCGACCCTAAGCGTCAAAAAAAAAAAAAAAAAAGTTTACACTCCATTGGGTCACAGCTGGCGAGTTCAACATTAACTATACAGCGAGGCAGCGGGTTAAAATGCAAGTTCGATATCTTCGTAGCAGAGGCATAAAGTTTGGGTACTCGAAAAGTTTTCCGGCTGATGATACGCTGAACTATAACAAAGAGTACGTTTGCGTACCACAACCAACCGTCCCATACTTAAAATAAGTTTTGTTGTTGTTGTTTAAATAGGACGGAAGAGCGACACCAACACTCGTTCCAACATTAAGAAAAAAAAATTAAAACACGCGCACTCGCATATAACCGCCTAAATAAGACAGATTGTTCGAAGAAAAAAAAAAATAGGAGCAGAAGAATATCGCTCAAGCTCACTCTAAATCGACCCTAAGCGTCAAAAAAAAAAAAAAAAAGTTTACACTCCATTGGGTCACAGCTGGCGAGTTCAACATTAACTATACAGCGAGGCAGCGGGTTAAAATGCAAGTTCGATATCTTCGTAGCAGAGGCATAAAGTTTGGGTACTCGAAAAGTTTTCCGGCTGATGATACGCTGAACTATAACAAAGAGTACGTTTGCGTACCACAACCAACCGTCCCATACTTAAAATAAGTTTTGTTGTTGTTGTTTAAATAGGACGGAAGAGCGACACCAACACTCGTTCCAACATTAAGAAAAAAAAATTAAAACACGCGCACTCGCATATAACCGCCTAAATAAGACAGATTGTTCGAAGAAAAAAAAAATAGGAGCAGAAGAATATCGCTCAAGCTCACTCTAAATCGACCCTAAGCGTCAAAAAAAAAAAAAAAAAGTTTACACTCCATTGGGTCACAGCTGGCGAGTTCAACATTAACTATACAGCGAGGCAGCGGGTTAAAATGCAAGTTCGATATCTTCGTAGCAGAGGCATAAAGTTTGGGTACTCGAAAAGTTTTCCGGCTGATGATACGCTGAACTATAACAAAGAGTATGTGTGCGTACCACAACCAACCGTCCCATACTTAAAATAAGTTTTGTTGTTGTTGTTTAAATAGGACGGAAGAGCGACACCAACACTCGTTCCAACATTAAGGAAAAAAAAATTATAACACGCGCACTTATATATTACCGCCTAAATAAGACAGATCGTTCGAAGAAAAAAAAAATAGGAGCAGAATAATATCGCTCAAGCTCACTCAACGTCGACGCCAAGCGCAAAAAAAAAAAAAAAGAAAAAAAAGGCAAACGTGTTTGTGTTAAACAGCGGTACCGTGTTCTCAAAGTTTCAACACCAACTCGCCCAATTATCACCAACACTCGTTCCAACATTAAGAAAAAAAAATTAAAACACGCGCACTTGCATATAACCGCCTAAATAAGACAGATTGTTCAAAGAAAAAAAAATAGGAGCAGAATAATATCGCTCAAGCTCACTCAACGTCGACGCTAAGTGTAAAAAAAAAAAAAAAAAAGGGGGGGGGGGGGGGGCAAACGTGTTTGTGTCAAACAGCGGTACCGTGTTCTCAAAGTTTCAACACCAACTCGCCCAACTATCAGCATGATAAACTACGTCTGCATTAAACGATACTAACAAAAAAAAAAAACGTTCTACGCGATTTTTTTTAATTGTTTGTTTATACGCTTTCCAGCGCTCAACACCCAGGCGGAAAATGCCGACTCACTAAGCTGCGACCCGTACGCGGCGTCTTGATATTTCGCAGACGAGAGTTGGCAGACGAGAGTTCGCAGACGAGAGCTGTTTCGACTCCGACGTTGCGGAGTTCAAAACCGGACAGTGCACGTAGCATACGAGAATCCGAACATCGAACAAACTTGCACGGCACGCGACAAAGACGGGAAACGCTTACCCAAAAACCGCTGGCGCGCCAAAAAGCACGTATAAAGTTAAGACTTCACTCACCTCCGGAAGTCACTGACAGCAGGTCATCAGCACGGAGGAACTGAGAAAAAAGAGCGCGATTCTGGAGAATTCCTTTTATAGTCCGGCGTTCGACCAATAGGAGTCATCACCTCGGGTGACGTGATAACCCTTTCTTATTAGCCTTTGACACTGAAACCGCGCCCCTGGTGGGCTATTGTTTTCGCTTCGGTTAGAGCGACCAGCGTTAATTAGTCTAAGTGGCTTCGGAATTTCCCAAATGCTCCACTTTTGTCCCTATTGCATCGTCCAAGTTAAGGCGCACTTACGAATGTAGCCCTCGTACTAATAATTAAATCATTCTGGGATATCATAAATGTAATCAGGAATACGAAGGTCACTAGTTCAAAGTGCTAAAAGTGCTATTTTAAACTGTGATTCGATTTCAAGTTCGGTCTTGGCGGGGACATCATGTCCCTAGGTCCACCTTGGCGAGTCTTTGCATCAACATCGAGTGACCACTACAGACATCGGTATTTTGTCGCAGCGGTATTTTGGTTATCCTTATAGTTATGATGCGACAGGCTAGAGGATCATGTCGGAAATGGACGTGGTGGCGTATACATGACCTCGTGAACGTTTTCGGAAGCGTCCCCCGTAAAGTTGTCTTCACCCGCGCCGAATGTCGGTTAGCCATTTGATCGTCTGCTAACAAAACGATGCGCACAGGGCGTTCTTTTGAGCGTTTCGCTCGCCTCCCGCTGGTCTGTTTCGAACAACAGATGTACAAAATCTTTGTCAAATATCATCAGCAAGCTCGCCACCTTCGCTGGTTCTTAAGGCTAGGTAAAAAGGCCAGCTGATATCATGAAAAGGTTGTCCCTAGGCGTGCGTACTCCGGCAACAAGAGCAGTGAGAGCACCCAAACAACCTAAACGCACGGACCTCGGTGCACCACGATCTCGATGTATTGGCAAGCACCAAGCAAATCATCAACAAGCTCGCCACCTTCGCTGGTTCTTAAGGCCAGGTAAAGAGGCCAGCTGATATCATGAAAAGGTTGTCCCTAGGCGCGCGTACTCCGGCAACAAGAGCAGTGGGAGCACCCAAACAAGCTACACGCACGGACCTCGGTGCACCACGATCTCGATGTAGTGGCAAGCACCAAGCAACTGAATCGGCCTGAATGGAAGCTAGCGTTTAGGGGATATACTTTTCAGGTACGATGGCAAGTCCCAAGTATAGAGTCGAATGTTGCACTCTTTTTTTTTTTTTAGTTCTGCACACCTGTCAACCCCCCCCCCCCCCCCCTACCCTTTTCTCGGAGGGCAATTTGACATGGGTCCGAAATAAAACCGACTACCGGCCTGCCAGGTGGTAGAAGGCCAGCTGCCCAAGGACGAGGGTTCAAAATAGGATAGGTCGCACCGTCGCACCCTAGCAGGCACACTTGTACTCTGAACTTGAAGGACCACTCCGTCGCTTCAACCGAGACTGAAGTCCGCGGCGGCGGTTTCAAAGCACGGCTTGGAGCCAATAAGTCAGCGCAGCGGCGCACATAAAGGGGCCGTCGGCGCAGTGTGGTTCTGCGGCGGCTAAAAAAAACACGCAACCGGAATCTTACAATCTAATGTAAGATTGCGGAAACGCAATCTTACATTAAATTTTCCCGCACCCCCCCCCCCTCAAAAAAAAAAAAAACAAAAAAAAAAAACGGAACTCTGGATCCGCCCCTGGCGGGGGCAGACTACTCTTTCCGATAAAAGGTTGCCAATTGGGACGAAATCGGGAAGAAAATTGCTCTTTACGTCAAGAAATATTTGATTCTCATCAAAGATCGCTTTAGAATGTTCCATTTCGCCAAAAATGCTGTCCCTAGAAAAAAAAGTGAAGAATGCAGGAGTCAGGCACGTAGCCAGGAGGGGGGGAGAGGCGCGGTACCCGGCCCCCCCCCCCCCCCCCCCCCGAAATCTTTCTTTTGTTGGGACCTCCTCTCCCCCCTCCCCCGCATACAGCGTTTTGTCATGGGCGCCATAGGCGTAGAATACGGGATGGGGGTGGGGGGGGGAGGGGGGGGGCCATCGGGGCTCGTGCCCCCCTTGTGGGATCCGGGGGTGGGGGCGGGCCATGATCCTTACCGAAACGCTGTTTACATGCCATGTAACGAGTTTCTAGTAGTAGCATGTAAACAAAATAATGCACAGGTTGCTTTTATTGACCAAATACATGGAAAATGGAATCCCAGCGTATTTCCATGGGGGGAAGGGGAGTTTTTCAGCGAACCCCCCCCGGAGAACTTCTCAGTTTGCCCCCCTGGAAAAAGGGAAAGTCTACGCCGCTAATGGACGCCCCCTGGCAGGAGTGGCAGTCGTCCCGGGAAAGCGTGTTCTTGTGAAGGAGCGGAAAACGTCTTTGGGCAAAGAAAACCCAGAAACGTACAAGCCTCAAGACAGTAGAAAAAGCCTGCAAGTGGCTTGTTCTCCCTCGTGTGAATACTCCTTATAGGGGTATTCACACGAGGGAGAAATCCCGAGGATTCCTCCCCGCTCATCACGAGACAAAAACGCGAGGCTTTTGCACATCGCAAAGGCTGACGTTTTTGTCGCGGGATGCGCGAGCTGCGAAGAAATCCCCGGGATTTCTCCCTCGTGTGAATACCCCTTATGTTTTACGTGTCAAAAAGGCTTCTACTATTTTTTTTTTTTTCTGGCTTGTGCGTTTTCGGCTTTCTTTGCCAAAGAAAGTCATCCTCCCTTTCCCTGCTGAACAAGAACGCGCTTTCACAGGACGATTGATGTCGCACCCTTCCCCCCCCCCCCAACCCACCCCCTTTCACAAACACACATACATTTTTCACTTTTTCTAGGGACACCATTTTTGACGAAATAAAATGCTTTGTCGAGAATCAGGTCTTTCTTGGCGTATAGGGAACAATTTTATCCTCGCAATCTCTAACACAATCATTTTCTCCCGCAAAACATTCAATGACGCCCTTCATAGTACCTTATCTATATTCACTGAACACTCTGAGCTCGCACACGTTTGTTGGCCACTTCAGAAAAATATAGATACGGACCCGCGGATATCAAATCCGCAATCCGCCAAATCTGGTGCAGTTATATTTGTATCCGGCAGTTGACTGCGGATATGCCCCCCCCCCCCGCCCCCCAATTCTGAGAGTGGGGAGGCAATGCATGTGTTTTGCCCCCCCCCCCCCCCCACATACACACACACACACCCACACACCTGAAACAGACGCCACTGGGCAGGGCAAACTGGCCGGCGGCGCCTAAGGGATACCAAGGGCACCACCCCCCGGCTCTGGAAGGGGGGGGGGGGTCTGGTTTGCCCCCCCCCCCCCCGACTCAAAAACAAGGTCGTACGCTACTCGGCAGGGCTCTCTCTACTCGTATTCCCAAGAATTATTAAATAATGTTGATCAAAAGAAACGTCCTGGTGCTGATTCCATTCACAATGAGTTTTTGGAACGTTACGCAGAGTGGATTTCGAACAATCTATTCATAATATTTAAGGTGTCTTTGTGTTACGGGCTACTCCTAAATCGATGGAAATTTGAAAAAAAAAATATTCCTATTTACAAATCAGGAGATAGAAACAACCCATCAAGCTATAGGCCTGCATCTTCAACTAGTACGCGTCGCAAACTTCTTGAACACATAATGTTTTCACAAATGATTCAATATCTCCATGATCATAATATTCTTACTCCATTCCAGCACGATTTTAGAAGATCCTTATCAACGGGTACTCAGTTGATCGAACTAATTCACGAGCTTTTAAATTTCATAAATGATTGGAGTCAGACAGACCTCCCTTTTCCTGACCTTTCAAAGGCGTTCGATCACGTATCGCATCCTAAACTTCTCCTGAAGCGTTCTGCTATCTTTAAAAATGATAAATTAGTTACTTGGGTGGTGGCCTATTATCTGCAATAGAACGAAACATGTATATCTTAATGACAAGACTTCCTCACAACTTCCAGTAACATCGGGGATACCACGGGGTTCAGTGCTGGGGCCAATTTTATTTTTAATTTACATCACTGATATCGTTAAGAACATTTATGTTTCCGTCACATTATTCGCATATGACTGTGTTATTTACTTTCATATAAAATCACCCCAAGATAAGGTAATAAATAAGGAGGCATTAACGAAAATTAAGAAATGGCCAGACAAATGACAAATGAAAAAAAAAAAAAAAAAAAACTGCGATGAAACCGCTGCAATGTCAGTAACCCGGAAAAAGAATTCTTTGAAATATAGCTATTCAACTAAGGCGAACCCCATCAAATTTGTTGACCACTGCAAGGAAATACCTTGGAGTGACAATAACTAGTAAACTACTTTGGAGACAGCATATAGATGACATAGCTAATAAGGCCAGGGCAAAATTGTATACACTTAGACGCAACTTAAAATTCGCGGATAGCGAAACAAGAAAGGCTGCATCACTCGAACGACCTATATACTGGAATACGCTCACACAGTTTGGTACCCGCACACACCTGATGGGATTAAGAAACTTAAACGCGTGCAGAAACTGGCTGGGAGATTTATATTTAATAACTTCAGATATAGCTGTGTCTGCGTCAAGTTTACTGGAACAAGTCAACATCCAGCCATTGGAGGTTAGAGCGAAAATAAACAGATTGAGAAATCTCTATTCTTTTATGAATGGAATCTTTCATGTCTGTGCTAGATACATTGAATTTTCAACAAGAGGTTCGGCTAGACTAAATCATATTAGGACTATTAAACAGTATAAAACTAAGCACGATATTTTCAAATAACATTTTTCCCTCGGGCAATTAACGAATGGAATTCTTACGTACTCCTTACTTTTTTTTTTATAGTGTAACGGGCGTACTTACGTAACTTATTTCAAGTAATGTGTAACATAGTTACGTCACTACTACTTCCAAAATACTTAACAAAACTTAGTCTTCAATGTTTTCGTGTTTTTAGGCACCAAGCCATGTAAATGTTTGGTCGAGGGTTTCTGTGCATTTTTTTTTTCTCGTATTTAGGTGAAACCGTAAAGAAGAAAAAGTAATTATGTTCAGTTTCTGCATGAACATAATGTTGCTTGAAAATTGGCGCTTATGCATACTTGTTGCGTCAAAACAATGACACCCGTTAGATCATAATTAAAAAAAAAAATAGTAACGCAATGCAACGTGTTACTTTTTATCGTTAACGGTACCGCGTTCCTTTTATTTTGAGGTAACGTAGGTCAGTAATGAGTTTCTTTTATTTGCAAGTAACGAGTAACGTACTTCGTTCCTTTTTTGCGGTAACGCCTTCAACACTGCCTTCCGTCACTTGACATTCCGGTCTAGGCAGTCGCTTCTGCCACTAGAAAGTGCTCGTAAACACATCACAACAAATTACTTAAAATCCTTACTTAAAATTTCTGAAATGTCTGGTTGACTACAAAATTTCTGAAATGTCTAGCTGTTCGGAGCAAGTGAAAAGGTCTCATCGCTTTAAATTTCACAAATGACAAAATAAGCGTATACTGCATATGAGAACGAACTCAAGGTCGTTCATTGCTATATATCATTTAGATGCTGGCTGTTTTTCTATTTTACAGGTCTGTTGGAGACCGCTTTGGACTCTCCAAGTCTACAGTGTGCAGGGTAGTGCACCGACTTGGTCTAGCTGTTTTGACCCATAGCCCAAACTTCGGGTCATGGCCGACGGAGGAAAAGGCACTGCATATTCTATCCGGCTTCAAGGTGAAAGCACACTCTTTAAAAAAAGGAGTCCAAAGGGAGTCACTGCTTCTATGACTCTCTTTGACACTTCACGACTCTCTTAGAGAGTCACTGATTCATGTGACACTGATTCATGTGACTCTGTTTTGACTCTTCCCCTTCTCAACGGGAGTCACAGGTCAGCAGCATTTGCCCTACCGAAAAAAAAACAGTATGAATGCTGCTTCGCGGCGTCCAGCCGGCAACCCAAGCCCCGCCGTTTCCCTATCCACCTCTAGAAAGGGAGTCCGATAACATTTAGTTCAAAGCTTTGTCGACAACATTTTTTTTTCCAATAATAATTGTGAAAAAAAAAATTAAAAAGGAAAGGAAAAAAATGTGCACAAAGTTTCGTCGACATTCATTTTTCTAAAAAATAATTGTAAAAAAAAAAAAAAAAATGTATGTTTATTTTTTGCATCGAACCTTGGTTCGCTCCGTATAAAGCGGGCGTCTTTCCACATAGCTACACCTGCGAGTGCTCGTTTTGAGAATTCGTTTTATGCAAGATTCAACAAGTTTCGCGTCGTGCATATTATTCGAAAACGAATCCTGCGTCTGCATTTTACATATTTCTAGAACAGTCGTGGGGTGCGTCTCTGGGAGTGAGTGAAGGTGCAGCAGCTTATTCAAGACTATACTCCGTTTCATACGTAGCATGCAACGCAGTCAAAGCTATAGCGCACCGGTTTGCATCGCCGACTCTGTCTGTTCACCCCATAAAATAGTGCGTCCCCTGCAGAAACACTTATAAAAAAAGTCGAAAAATGTGCTTCCTTGGAGCTAGTAACTGATAGTGGTGTTATGATTTCGACGGAGCACAATTCTTTTTTTTTTTTTTTTTTTTAATAAAAAGGAAAAGATAATGTAAACTACTTTAAATTGTTTTTGTTTTCGTCCGTGCGGCAACCGCTGCGGGTTTCCGGGTTGTGTGGCACTGCCTGGTTTTGAGTAGATGGCGCCTTACGCAACAAGCTCAAGTACCTCTCCTTCTCGAATATTTTTGAAGATTCGTTGTGCGCAGACCTTGAAAGAGTGCAAGCAGGTGATCGCCAACGTGTACGCGAGTACAAGAACGCGTTTCCCGGAGAAGTCGGTCGTGAAATCCCGTACTGTCGCGAAGTACAAGGCGCAATGTCTATCTGGCAAGGTGGCGTCCCCGAAGTGAAGACCTCGCCATGTAGAAGTTTCGAGCACGGGGACTGTCAAGCATGCCGAATTCACACACAATGCAATTCGCCTGAAGGTGCATCGCAAGTACCCCGAGAGGGGGATTCCTACCCTTGACAGCTATTTCAAAATAAACTGTTCAGGCCACAACTATTGTCAATTAACGTCCTATTATAAATTTTGGGGCAAGGCTGCTATTAGTAAGATTCCTCATTCCACGCTGCACGAAAGAAAAATATAACTCGGTGCTGGAGGCAAATAACACTTGCAAAGAGGCAGAGCAGATGGTAGAAATGTGGCCTCTCGGCGACTTATAAATAAAAAGCAAGAAGAAAGGAGGAATTGAAATATGCAGTTCGGGAATGCGCACAATCTTGCACAAAAAATATGTCTAAAAAAGAAGAATTAAAAACAAAAAAAACTGTGCGTCTAGTGGGTTCGAACCATTATAATAACTCTATGGTTCGAACCACTGCCGCCGAGACGTCGGCATCGCCAGAGCAGCCCTACCACTCGTCCACGAAACGCGCGCAGGAACACATTTTTTTTCTGTATTTTCATGAGCACCACTTCAGTACCTTTGACAGCTTTGCACGCTATGTATGAAAATGAGTATAATTGCCCATTTTGAGAACCACAGCATTACACTGCGAGTTGAAGCAACGCCGAAGGATCACGTCTCGCAGCGCCGCCTGTTGAATAACCATTCGAAGAGTTTGCACACTGTGAAGGTAAGAGCGTTCACACCGAAGAGCTCTCTTTACAACGCCTACACACAGACAGAGCTCACAATTGAAGGGGAGCAATCGACGGAAGTCACATCGTTTGCAGGGGGCTTCAGGGCAAGGCTGCCCAGTCGTATACATCAACCGACATGGGTTGCCATCGGTGCTCCTTCAAGCTATCTGCGACCACGAGGCGAGGTTCCTTCACTGCAGCGCAGGAGATGCCGGGTCCGTGCACGACGCACGCATGTACAGGCGGTCCGAGCCAGCGACGATCTTGACTGCGGACAAGTTCCCCTTCGACAGTCACCTGCTCAGAGATGGCGCGTACCCGCTGCGGCAAAGTCTCCTTGTCCCATACAGGAACAACGGCTGACTGACTGAGCAGCACAGAGAGTATAACACAAACCACTCAACAACGCGAGTGGCCATAGAGCGGGCCTTTGGGATTCTCAAGGGGCGGTTCCGACGTCTCAAGTACGTTGAAGTCCGCCGCCCAGAACGCATCGTCACGGCGACTGTGGCAGCCTGCGTCATGCACAACGCGTGCATGCATGGAGTGGCGGGACGTCTACGACGGTCCCCTACATGCCGAGGACGACGGACCCGCAGGTGATGGAACGGGCAGCGACTCCAGCGAGTCGCGAAAAGGCCAGGGGCAAGGCAAAGACTTTATCATGCACAGCCTGTGAAGCCCCGGTATACGTGTACATAGTTCATGTTTATTCACAAGAATAGGAGACCAGCCTATTTTTTTATTCCTTGCATATTCATCAATTTATTGCTAATAATTAAAAACTAGTTGGAACTTTCACATTTCTTTGTGATCCCGTGGTAACGCGAACATGTTAACCATTGTGACCTATACTTCACACACTCACACAAAATAAATAACATTGTATACACGTTTGCAAGTCCGGTCTCAGGGCGCCGCCATCTTCCTCAGTGGGGTGCGCTCTCGGGAGCGGCCATAATCCGATTACGACGCCTTAGCAAGGCTTCGTAATCGAATTATGACTGGTCCAAGCGCACCCCAGACAGGCAAGATGGCAGCGCCCTGAAGCCGGACTTGCAAACGTGTATAGGTGCACTCATCTGCAGTTAAATTCAAGATTACGAAGTTTCAAACATCATGGCTCTTCTTCCGCTTTGGCTTTCTCTGCTTTCTTGAGTTCTAGAAAATCTTTAAAAAACAATTAAAGTCCTCGAGTACCTTGACTTTCCTTTCTTCTAAGGCCTATTTTTTGGAAAGCAATTCTTGTGCCTCCGAGAGTTTGGACTTTTTCTTGCATCCTCGGCTGCACTCCGCCTTCGGCTCCTCTCCGGTTTCCCTGACGCTCAGACCAGCTGAGGTGCTTGCAACAGCCAGAGGGATTACCTCCGGCCTTCGCCCGAAGATTTCATCCATTTCCTCGAGGAATGGCCAATCCTTCATGCGAGATTAATGCAGTGCTGCAAGATTTCATCAAAATCTATTTTAAGAAATATAAAAATGCAGACTTGAAATACGTACCTGTCGTTGCCGCTCTTGGCGTTGTGGCCCTTAACACCTTTATACGTTCTTTTCAAAATTTTCAATTTATTGTAATACTGGTCCTCAGTGACAGGGTACCCCATTTCATTGAGGGTATCGGCCACCCTGAAATAAATCACCACAAATATTTTAGTGTATTTAGTTTCTTGTGACCAGATTGTCGAAATGAACGCTCCCCGAAATAGTACTCAAAATCGATATTCTGCATTTTAATATTGAAAGCAAGCCCACCAAACCGGCGAGTTCCCTATGAGTGGCAAACATTTGGACTTTTGTGAACATCTCTCATCTTCGGACATGCTCGTGTGAAACGTTACGCGCTGTAGGTGTCTAGTCCCAGGTAAGCAAAGACATACCTCCCTTCTCTTCGTTAAAAACATAAATAAAATAAAAAAGCGTGCTACAAAAAAATAAAAAGAGGAAGTTGCCATTACAGAGTTGTGGCACAAGCATGAATTTCCTTCATTTCACAGCGATAATACAGAATAGCTGAAAATGTATCGTATTACCCTCTCCAGAACGTCCTGGAGACAGGGTTACTTTTTTATTTTTTTCTTCATCTTGGCACAGCGTTCGATTAAGGCCAGTACGGCTGGTCGTGTCCAATACACGCAATACACGTACACCTCCTTGCTTGGCGTCAATGTTTTTGGAGATGGCTCCACCGGCTCCACTTGGTCAGCTTCCTTTTGAACTGCATATTGAGTTCAATATGTTCTAAATAAAAAAAAAAATAAAAAAATCTCATTTCAGTTAGACATCCAACATTTGGTATTATTAGTTAGCGCGATCGCTGTAATTATACTCCAGGTGCCTCATACATATTACATATACGTTCCCCGCATCATAATTTGCATCGATTACGATTTGCGGAAATTTAAAATCTCCTTTCACACAGTGTAGCGGTACTCAGTGAAATATGTAGCTTAATTACCTTAGTTTTGGCGCTGAAAAACTAAAATATATCACAAAGAGAACTTAAAACTGAACGGCATTTTTTTAGGGTGGGAAAGGAGGGGGGAGGTGGGGCATGTTGACTGATCATTTACATGAAATAAAATACTCCCCCCTGACCTTGGGGAGTCACAAAACTGCCAGTTTCCACGCCTAGGGAAAGAACGTGCCTGCTGCTCATTGATAATTTAATCAATCGTGCTGGAGAAAAAAAATGTTGAACGAACAAAAGAAAGGTAGGAAATGGAATTTAAACAAAAACTGGAAGACACCGAAACGGCATAGACATGCCAAACGGCCGACGAAAATGTTGATCATTTAAATTTGAGAAAACCACCCGATGAAACGGACCAGGCTTTTGCCATGCGGGAGCCTGTGACGAAGCCTTGTATAATACACGACTTAAAATTGAGTATTTTGAAAATGGATGCACTGACAAAGCCCAGTCATCAACACAGTAGTGTACGGCGTCCTTGCCGGTAGCAAAAATGTCTTGGTCAGACGATGCCTCCGAGTACCGCTTGTCGTGCTTCCGGGCAATTAGGTCGTCCTCATCCACTGGTTCGCCGTTATCCAGGGGGTAACGGTGACCTGGAAAGAAAGGCACACCTGAGTAAAATAAACACGCGGTCCATAAATGCCGACGACGACAACAACAACATTTATGCGTTCCCCCATTATACACGGATATTTAACTGTGTAACCTAACCTAACCTAATTTAATCAACCAAGGAAGCTTTGATGACGCCGCGAGACCGGCAAAACTTGCTTTCGACGAGTTCTGCCTTTTTTCTGTGGCACTGCGCTTTCGTAAAAACCTCCACGTATTCTCAACGGCAACACTCAACGCTTACACAGGGTCTTAAAAAAATTTCTTCGGCGAATGACGACGAACGAGTAGAAAACTTGTTTTCAGCACGCTGCGGCCAGCCTCTGCAACGTTATGGAAACCGCAACTTGACTATTAGCAAGGTGGCAGTCCCGCTAGACGGCGCAAGCCGCCGCCTGATTCGATTAATTTATCTTTGGCAACATCTACGGAGCATCTACGGTCATTCAACATAAAAAACGATCGAATCCAATCCAAAGCTGCAGCCAGCTGCAGCCTCCAGTAAGCAGCGCATTTTCGCATTCGCGGGAGCGCGTGTGGCGCGTGCAGCTGGGATGACTGAAACGCTGAAATCGCAGTGCTCATCACTTGACTGGCCTCCACCGTCGACGCTACCATCCGCTGCCGTGATCGTTGCTCAAGACTCCGTTGGTTATCGCGTTCTAAAAAAGACGAGCGCACGCGCAGTACTTTTTTTTCGCGCATATTTACACTCTCTACGAGGATAAGCTGTAGGACAATCAAGGACGTCTGGTTTCACGTACGACGCGGCGGAAACTCTCGTCGACGGACCAACGCACGTTCGAGAACACCTCCCCGGCAGCACACAATGTGACCGCAAGCGGAACCTTCTTTTTTCTTCGGCGAGAGCGGAAACTGTTCCGCTCGTGACCGCCACACTAAAGGCATGTTGACGGTCGCCGCCTATTCGCTCCGACGACACCAGCGTCGACGCTGTCGCGAGGGCAGTGAAAACCAAACACGTGCGTGTTGCAGCCAACTCTGCCAGTCTTCCAGCCCCAGAATGAGGCTAGCGAAGGACTGCGTTGTTTCTACTTAGAAAGAAACGCTAGAACAGAGAAATCGAGTCGACGACTGTGATCATGTTGTTTATGCTGGGGAAACCGGTGTGCTGTATCGCTGGACGCGGTATGGCACTGCCCAGCTTGAAGTGGTGCAGCGCCACGGACATGGGGATGTCCGCTTGCAGACTGTTCGTCGTGTGTTCAGTGGGCGACAGGGTCAGCGAGAGATGGTCGGCAAAGACGTCGAATCACAGCTGCGTCGGCAGGTTCAAGTCGTCTTCCACGCGAAGGGATGCAGCGTACGGCGCGCGCAGCAACGCAGTCTCCCACCGCCGGACTTTGCCGGAGAGGTTGGTGCACTTGGCACCGACCACCTTGCAGCCTTACCTGCGGCTCATGCGGGCAGACAAACCCATCGGTGAGTACGATGCGCGTGGTGAATGGTTAAAAAGACGGAGTAAAAAAAGTGTGTGTTGTCCAGCATCACACCACGACCCGATTTATTTATTTATTTATTTAATTTCGTTATACTATCAGTCCCCCAATGGGGACTGTGATAAGAGTGAGTACAAAAAAAACTATACGACACCTAATACTCATAACAAATAGCCCTAAAGTACAACAAAAATAATGACATGAGGTCTATTGGTTACTTGGGAGACACTTAATTTACAAAATCCAAAACTGGTTTAGATTTAGCAACACTTTCAGGCAGTTTATTCCACTCCGTTATCGTCCAAAGGAAATACGAATTCTTGAAACATTCTTTTATTGAATCCGTACTCTGCGATTGTCCTATTATGCTCATTACATGTGATTGCAGATAGATCGGGTTTGACTAATCTGTGTTCATCAATCTGCAGTGTTCCATCTAAAATCACAAAAAGCATTTTTAAATGCCTATATTTTTCCCCTCTCTTCTAATAAGATGATACTTGCCTTAGAATACAGAATACAGCTCCGTCAATGAATCCTGTCTCCTGCACTTCGAAAAAATGAAACCTAGTGCCATTCTTTGAATTTTTTTAAATTTCAGTATTAAATCTTTTGTGTGCGAATCCCAAACTTCACTAGCATACTCCAATCTAGGCCTTATTAGCATTTTATAAGCAAGTGTCTAGTTTCAGTGGTTGCCATTTTTAATTATCTTATTGACCAGTGCATAGCTGTGGCTTTCTTGATTATATTATTGACATGTTTGTTCCAACCTAAATCACTGGTTATTGTTGCTCCTAAATACCTCAATTCATCTATCCTAGACAGTGGTTCACCCTTCAAGTAGTAGTTATACACTGAAGGACCTTTCCTACGTGAAATTTACATGCAAGCTGTTTTTGCAGTATTTGAAGACATTTGCCGGATCTCACACCTTTTGCTAAATTTCCGCAAACATTTCTTTAGTTCAACATGGTCGGAATCATTGTTTAAATAGGTGTACAATATACAGTCATCAGCAAAAAGTCGTACCTTTACTTAATATTGCAAAGATTGTCGTTGGTAAAAACCCAAAAACAACAGGGGCCCAAGTAAAGAACTCTGAGGGACTCCCAAGGCATGGAAATGTGTCCACCCATACTCACAAATCGCCTTCTACAAAACAAAAACATTTCTATTGATTGCGGAGGTTTTGAATTTTTTAGTAAATGCCTAAGCTTTAAAAGTAATTTATTATGGTTTACCTTATCAAAAGCTTTTTGAAAGTCTGAGAAAATTACATCAATTTGTTCTCTTTTGTCAAGAGTCAAAGAAAAATTGTGAATTTATTAATTGGGTTGTGGTAGACGGGCCTTTTCGAAATCCATGCTGTTTTTCATCAAGTAAAGAGTAGGTATCTAAAAACATCCTTATATGCTTCGAAACAACATGCTCAAGTATTTTACAAGTATATATTAATGATATGAATCTATAATTAGTGACCTTACTAGCATTTCCAGTCTTAAGAATAGGTATTATTTTGGCCAGTCTCCAGTCATTGGGAATGAACCCATCTGGAAGCGATTTAATAAAAATGACAGTAACATATTTTGAACACCACCCACTATAATGCCTCAAGAATTGATTATGAATCATATGTCATCTGGTCCGGCGGCTTTCTTTGGATCAATAAAAAATAGCTGTGAAAAACTTTCCTCCTCTGAGACCTTCACGTCTTCGATTGGGGGCACATTCTCAAACAGACAAAATGTTGGTAAAATGTTATTATCAGCGGAAAAAACACGGAAAAAATATTGGTTAAAACGATTTGCAATTTCAGTCTTGTCCTCAACCACCTCTTTTACTATCACTTTGGTAACTACTTTTTTACTTGGTTTCAATTGTCGCTAAAACCTCTGCCAAAACCCCTGCTGAAACTCATGCCTTTTGCGGGCTCCTGCTCTACAATAGTGGTTCTCAAATGGGGGTCCGCGGAGCCTTTCGGATTCGCGAAGGCATTCTAGGGGTCTGCAAAGCCCTGCCTCATCAGTCAAGCCCGGCAATAAAAGTTGTCTTCTTTCAAGTCGAGAAGAAATGTTTCAGTTTTAAAGCTAGTCGCGTGTATGTCAGTAAGAGGGGTCTACTTCACACTAGCCCTTAGTTATATCTATTTATTAAATCATTATTATATTTAACCCATACCTTTCCTCTGCTCTCGCCACAAATGGGGTACCCTCCATCATTTCCACCGATCCACAGGGGGTCCGCAAAACATTGATGAGTGAGAACCACTGCTCTACACCTTGATAATCGTCTTTTGTGGTGGATTATGTCTCTTATAATCCAACGACTGTTCAAGTTTTTCTTCCTTATTTCCACTAGGACAAACTTCTGAGTGCATTTAAGTGCCATTCCCTTAAAATATAGGCATAGGTCATCCACTTCTATCGACGGGTTGCCAGCTGGGTGCTCGAAGTTGTCATAGCTCAGGCTAAATTGATCAATAACTGACTGGTCATTGGCTCTTCAAAGTTTTTATACAAAGTAATTTCAGTTCTCCTGAGCTTAGCCTTTAAAGACAACGCAAAATGTACTGTGCTGTTGTCCTAAATTCCCAGTTCAGTCTTGCAATCATATGCCCAGTTTATAAGGTTCTCATTTATAAATATTAAATCCAAAAGAGTTTCTGATTGCCCTTGTTTTCTGATATGTCCCTTAACAATTTGAGTTAAATTATGTGGGAAGGCTATAGCTAAAAGTTCCTCAGCAGATGATACTTCGTGGTCCCCAGATCCAAACGTTACCCAGTCAATTTCACCGAGACTGAAATCACCCATTAAAACAACCTTCTTGGAACTTACTTTCAGTTTAAAGGGGAACTCACTTAGTTCTTGCAAATATCCACGAGGCATTTGCGGGGGGCGATACAGTACTCCTACAACTAACTCACTTTTTTCTATTTTGATGCTACACCATACATTTTCTATGCCTGGGGCTCTTTCGATTTAGGAAGAATTTAAGCAAGATTTGACTACTAGAGCAACCACCTCCTCCTCTACTTTCCCTGCCCTTTCGAAAGAGCACGTAATCGGGAGGTACTATTGTATCATCTGTCACAGACAAGTCTAACCAGGTTGGGGTCATGCTCTATTAAAATATGTTCTAGCTCGAGTGTTTTATTTGCAATATTTCTCACATTAAGGTTAATAAATAGGACATTTTTTGCCTCTGGTAAACCAGGTGCCCATCAATAACCATGCTCGTGTGAAGGTATTTCACTGGCTGAGTAAAGTTCAACTCCATTAATCTTCAGTTTATCATACGATAAGTATACCTTCTCTCCCCTTTTCCTGTTTTCTTTCGCACTCTCCCACAGCATCTTTCTTATCATTCTGGAATTTTTCGAAAAGTCCTCGTTAATAAATATGCGTGTTCCTTTTAATTTTTTAGCATTTCTAAGAACATTTTGTTTTTCATTGTAGTTTCTAAAGTGCAAGATTATTGGTCTCGGTTTACCCCTAACCACCCTTCCGAAACGGTGAATTCTTTTGACAGATTTAACTTCAACACTCATTTTACAGCGAAACTGTTAAGGGCCAGTTTCCCCAGGATCGTGTCCGCCCTCAAATGGCCTGATGACACAGAACTCTGAACAGCTACCGCCGTCCATGAGTGACGGCAGCAACCAGACAACCGGCTTGCCGGTTGTCTGCTTTTCGTTGTTGCTCATAGTTGGCGGCACATAGTACAGCTCCGCTGCTCTTCCTTCTTCACCAGAGTAAAAAGGCTGAAAGTTTTTTAATCAGGTGGTTGGTTACATAGCAGAGCAAGTGTTTTGCCTCCTCCACATTCTGGCTCGCAGTTTATCGCTTCCGCATGAAAGATGGATTGCTCTAATTTAACACGCAATTACGTACATGGGCTGTTTTAACAGCTGCGAAGGCAGCTGCAGGGTAAAAATGGTGTAAGGTTTCAGCCTTCCCCAGCTCATTGCGCAGATCGTACAGGTCTCTGTGGGAGAGTTTCGCACTCTCCCTCATAGACCTGAATATTATCTTAATCTGGGAAATTTCCCTCGAGTTGGCAGCCCTGCTTCCACCACTTTTTCCACAAAGTGTTGCTCCGTTTCTGTGTCAGATTCAGCTTTACTATGGTTGCTTCCAAATGCACTCGTTTTCCTTGTGTGTCATTTCCTTACTGAGATCTTTTATCTTAGAAGTAGCCACTTCAATAGCCTCTCATTTTTTTTCAAAGCTTTTTTGATGGATGGATGGATGGATGGTAATGGCTATACCCTTCGTAACGGGTGGCAGCTTGCGCCACCTAGCCCAACATTTCGTTACCCCTTATTTTTTTTTTATTTGTATAAATTGTTTTTCTTAACACAACCCTCCCTTTTTTTTAAAGTGTTTCCATTGCTTATTTTTATCTGTATTTTTACCCCTCCCCAGATCTTTTCACTAATATTCCAGTTTCCTCTTAGTTACCGCAACTCTTTCCATATCCATTTGTCCATCCATGTCTGCAAATCCCAGTGCCTCCTCTAAATCCATAGTCATCTACCCCAAGAGGGTGGGATGAAGCCCTGTGCACCTTAAAATTACATGCATATGTCGCATAGGGTGACTATTTACTGGAATTTAGCCCTATACGTTTTCGTTCTTAGCACCCCCGTTCTAGCTTCAAACAGCAATGAGCTCCCTGATGAATTATCATACGAACGTTCCTTCTTTATTCCTTGTTTTTGTGCCCTGTATATTGTTAAAGCTGATTTCCCCTGCATTCTCTCTTCTCACAATTTCCTCCCAGTTTCCTTTACTCCCTTTTCTACTGAAATGCTCTGATCAGCCCCATCTTGTTGAATGTATTTAGATCTCAGCTTGCAGGTTCGGTTTGTCCACTTAGTGTTTAGACTTTTCATATATAGATACTTGTACACTATCCCTGCCCACTGTGTATCCTCAATTTCAGCTAGTCTTTGTTCAAATTTTACTTTACTGATCGCTTCTCTACTCTCGAAAGATGCCCTACCCATATCCCCCTGACTGGCAACAGAAAGAATAAAACAAACACCGGACAAGGGACGACAAACATTTCTTCCCTCGTCCCTTGTCTTGTCCAGGGTTTGTTTCATTCTTTCTGTTGCCAGTCATTGTTACCAACACGCTCTTCAGTTAGTGTGAACATATCCCCCTGTACTCCTTCATTTGGTGTATTCCCATGTGCCCCCAATGCCAACCTACCCACACTCCTTTGCTGTATCTCTAAACCTGCCTTGATTTCTGATCTCATACACAGTACTGCATTCTCAGATGACAGTCCTGGCACCATGACTCCCTTCCATACACCCCTAACGACTTCATATCTATTATAGCTTAAGGGTGGCCTGTGTTTCATAATAGCTGAATCTCATTTTCCCTCCTTTATTACAATATCTACATGTACTATTAGATACTTTTTTCCCTCACCTAACCATACTCCCAGATATTTGTCCTTTTCTATATGTTCTATCACTGTGACATGTATCCCCGAGGGTTCCCCCTTCTCGTCGTTGAAAACTATTATACCTGACTTGTCCCTACTGAAGTGTAGGCCTAAACTGTCCCCTTCCCTGCTGCAAATTCTAATCAGTTCCTGTATTGTCTCACGACCTTCTGATACAAGTACTATGATCTCTGCATACATTAACCCTGGCAATACTTGATTTACTTTATGTCCTTCCTCCATGTAAGTCAGGTCAAAACCTAGGTTGCACTGCCCTAATCTTTTCTACATCTCACTGAGGTATATCATAAAGAGCAGGGGAAACAATGGGCAACCCTGTCTAAGTCCTGTACCAATGTCGGTATGTTAGCCGCCATCTCTTTCTGGCTTTCCAGTATTTCCCGCATTGTATCTGTACCTGGGCCAGAATTTTCTTCAACATGTCCTCCCCTTAAAAGCACGAATGCTCTCCTGACAATCACCAATTGCAACAAAGAGCAGTTTCACACACCTTGGGCAAGGCAACAGCAATAGACAGCGTTCATCTGAGCAGTACGAGTAATCATTGAATTTGCCACATACCTGCGTACAAGGAAACAAACATTTATGCGACATGTCAGGTTTGCTGTTGCCTTGCCATCTGATCGGTGATCTGTGCAGCTGCACTTTTATATCCCCAAAAACCGACGCGGAAGTGCCTCCCAGGATTTTGATTTGCCAATCAAACACGTGACTGCAGTCCTTGTCATTCTGCACATAGTGACGAGGTGATGCCTTAATCTAGGTGACGAGCACTTCAGTTGCCGGATAGTCCTGTTGGCTGATGGTCCCTACTTGATCGTGTCCGCACGTGTCCTCCGTTGCCGATAAACTGTGGTGCAACAGCAGTAGCAGCAGCCAAAACTGCGTACAAGGGAAAAACCATTCATGCGACATGTCCGGTTTGCTGTCGCCTTGCCCACTCATTGGGATGAACATGCAATTGAGTCGTAGATGCCAGCTGTTAAATTTGAAAATGCATCACTCACTGACTTTTTTAGCTGGCTTCTAGCATCCTGTGCGGTACATCGTAAGGAGATAAAGAGTATGATCTGTATTGATCAATGCGTGATGAGTGGTTAAGAGTGCGGAGTAAAATAGCGCATGTTATCCAGCATCAGACGACGACCCACTTGGATGATCGTGCAGTTGAGCCGTACTTGCCAGCTGCTGGATTCGAAAACGGCACTCACTGTCTTTCCCAGCACCAGCTATAGTGCACCCTACGTGTTTCCAGTATGAGTGCGTACTGGAAAGTTCCCTACGCTTCCAGTACGCACTCGTTGCCATTTGTCGTGCTCTCTGCATGTACGCTCGAAGCTCGCGAGACACCCAAGTTCTTTTGAAGGTAGGGCGAAGCTCAATCTCGAGCTTTTGAAGGCAGGACGAGAACGGCATCCCAGTCGTCCTCATCTTGTCAGTGGCGGCCTCTTAGGGTTCCCTCCGTGACGACACGACGGGGACTTAGCCTTACCATGACGTTGCAGATTGTGATCCTGGCTACTTCTCATCATTTACGAACAACAGGTTTGATGGTGTGCCTGAAAAGCACGGTGGAAGCTTGATGTCAGCGCATGCCCGAACCAGCAGCGCCAAAGTTGGCCGTGTGGCATTGCTCTTGTTTCCGTCGACGAAAACAGAATTACTTGCTACTAAAAACGTCGTAGTGAGTGTTTGCGACCACAGCGACGCTTTTGGTCACGCATGTCGCCCGTGGCCGTTGGCTTCGCTTTTGGTGCAGGAACATGGCTGCTGATGTGGCCTGGGGCTTGGAGCATCAGCCTGGCATCCCAAGCTGGTTGCCTTCCTGACCTGAAGCTCTTGGCGTTGTTTGGTGCCGGCGCCTTCCTCATGAGGGGTGCAGGCTGCACCATCAACGACATGTGGGATCGAAACATTGACAGCAAGGTCTGTTGACGCTTGGCATCAAGCGAAATGTCGAAAGCATACATGCTTATCTTTTTCATCACAATGCAGTTGGGGTCGATGTGACTATGTTTTCATTCACTGCGCCTATGGTCACCGTGGCATGCAGTTGCCAGTCAACTCAAACAAACGGGAGTTTTGACTAACGGCCTCAACGTGGGAGGCATGCAAAGTCGGCTATTTCTGTGCCACATATATGTTGACCTGACGTTTAGTCTCCTGTCGATCGTTCTTCTTTTAGCTAGGTGCTCTGGTACATCGACTCGAACAGGTGCAGTCAACTGGTACGGTGAGCTGTATGGGTTTGCATGTAAAGGAGGAGTTGTGTGCTGCGATAAATTAACTGCAAACTTGCTTTGGCATAATTGCGTCCATTAAGGCATGACAGTGGTGGCATACATTTCCAAGACAAATCCAAAAAGGGTAAGTGAATTTAATCGAGCTTAGAAAACATGCACAAGCAAGTAATGCTAAGTGCCCATTGAAAATGATAACTGTTACAAAGGTGGGGTTGTTCCTAGGTTTACATGTACTCGGTCTACCCTGGCAGATTTTGAGATTTTGAAAAAAAAAACTGAAGTTGGGCACCTGCATAACTGTGGGCACATGCTCATTATTTCATGATAGGTCTGGGGAGACAGTTTCTATGAGATTATTTCTTCCCGTCACGTGGAAGAACTCTAGTCTCACATACGCGATTCATTGGTCAAAAACGGAATCGGACTGAGGGGATGCCTAGGTGCTGGCACACAAGCAAAAAACACTTAAGGGGACACACCCCCTACGAGGGTCAACTTTTGAACCCTTAACATTAATCAAATTTGCAAGGTAGGCTGGTGGTCATGCTAGAGGGTTCATAACAAAATTTCATGTTTGTCGGTTAAGTGGGAAGGAAATTAGGGCAGCTTTTATCATCAACATGCCTACGTTGTTTAGTTAATCTATCGTCGGAAAACTATCACGATATTCAAGATTTTTATTCGCTAGATATGTAGCAGAATGCCTAGGAGGTGCGGCTATGGAAAGCTTTTTGTAAAAAGTCATTTATTTCTATCAATTTTCTTTTCTGCAAAATTGGTCAACTTTTTGGTCTGCCGTTTCTTTGACAAAACGTCAACATTTTTTATAAAAGACATCTGTAAAGTGACAAAAACGTTCCATAGCTGCATTCCTTATTAAATTTCAGTCAGGAAAAGTGAAGAATGAGCCTTCCCTGTATTATCATTATCAAACGATAGATTGACTAAAATGGAATTTATACCGAAAATTGAAACGGAGAAAAATGTGTTCTAAGGGCTCCAAACCCTACCTTTTCTTTAGCTTCGGTGGACAGAAAATAATTTATAAAAAATTGACTATGCAGTGTAAACTAGTGAAAATTTCTTAAAATACTCTCTAGATGTTGGTGGATGTAAATGTGTAATTCAAAATCGAAGTTTTTTGCAGAAATTTTTTTTCTGGGTTGTGTTCCCCCTTAAGGCTAGGCAAAAGATTCTAGTTTTGCCTCATGGAGAAAAAAAATCTTGAGCCCTGGCGAAGACAAGACGCGGTGAAATATATAAGTAAGTGCGGTAATGTTGCAGGTGGAGCGAACTAAGTACCGACCCTTGGCTGCTGACCAGCTGTCCATGTTTGATGCCCTGGTGTTCACCGGTGGTCAGCTTGGTCTGTCGACACTGATCCTACTCCAGCTCAACTGGTACAGGTGCGTGACATTTGCTGCTACCTGTGCGAGATATTCGGCACACGAAAGTGATGGTTCTCTTCATTTTTAATTGGTGGCCTTTGTGGCTGTAGGAGGGAACTTCCAAATGTCCAGAAAAACTTGAGGAGAAATTTGGAAACTTGTTTATGCTTGGAAGGCATCTTCTCTGCCTTTCAGAGATCAGAAAGTTGGCCATACTCATGTCAGTGGGGTGTCATAGTATGTGCATTAGGCAACCAGCCGTTAATCATGATTGTTTTAAATTAAGTTGCTTTCCAAAAGCCATTAGAGAATGGAACAAGCTTTTTAATAAAAGCATCGTTTTAACAAATGTTTGTGATTTTGGGAAAAATATAAAGTGCATAGCGCTTGACAAGCCATGAATTTATTATTTCTTATATTTGTATGTATTGATCCCTTTCAATTCTGTGCATAAATGTTTTCCTTTTTATAGTATATTACCACTCCTGTAATAGCCCTGCAAGGGCTGACAGTATCAATAAATAATATGTATAATAAGTTAGTACAGTAGACTTTCATTAATTCAAACTCCAGGAAGTCACAGATTTTAGTTTGAATTATCAGAAATTCATCTAAATACTATGATATTAGACAACATTATGATTTGTTACATGGATAGCTACACATACAAAGCAGATTTTTGCCAGTTTCCTCTACATAGGCCCAATTATAAGCAAATACAGGCGTAACACATTGGTGAAAGAACTGTGACGTTAAGTTTATTCATCCGGCAAGAAAGTTCTGGATTGTGGACTGTTTAGTCAGCACATGAGATCTCAAAACAAAATTTTCAATACCAGCCAACGCAAGTAGCTTTTTACGGGACTCTTCCTTTGCAGACAGAAACTTCTGAGCGATGTGCTTAAACGCCTCTGCGGCTGTGACAGTTGGTTGTGGGTCATCCCTTCCTTCATCGTCCGTCATCTTCACTCTCACTGCTGCACTGTGCTGCCATTACTTCCTGTACTATGTCCTCTAATGAGTCATCACGACAAACACACACATCGTCGTTAAGACTAGCGTATTCCGCCAGCTCGGCGTTCATATTATGTGCTTCAGGGCCAGAAAGCATGATGCCAGTGAGCTGCTCCTCATCCTCGATGTCGTCTTCGTCATCATTGCTAGTCTTTAAGCACATAATGTGAACACAGTTTGCCGCTGATGTGCGCCGGCTTGAGCCCCGTTGAGTGCGCTTCTTTCCGAGCATCGGTGCACTGCAGAGAAGCAGCACTCGCGAAAGCAAGCTCCGCGGGTATTGCTTCTCTGCGGTGCACCGGTGCTCGGAAAGAAGCGCACTCAACGGGGCCGCGAGAACAAAAGAGTATGAATTACGCGAAAACGCCGTTCGAATTAAGCGGCTTATAAATACATTAAAAACATAGCGGGACAACCAAAATTTTCAAATCTGTTTGAATTAACCGGAAGTACGAAATATCGGAGTTTGAATTATCGCGAGCCTACTGTAGTCGGGAGACTTGCGTTTGGGTGGTACATTGACTTTTGTCATTATTTGTTCGGACTTGTACATACTTTCAAGACTACAGTTTTGGTAACTGCGTTTTTCTTCCTGCGTGGCAGCAGCTAGAGATTTTTAAACCTGGTGTGAATCCGACGGCATATCGTCGTCATTGAAAGCCATGGCCGCTTCCATGGCCGCTTCCGCTTCCTTGGAAACAGCTGCCTGCTCACAAGCGTGGCAGTTGTCGCGAATCCTCCATCGGTTTTTCGGACTCGGATAGCAGCAGTGGGTCTGATGATGACGCCTCAGTTCCGATGACCTGTGCTTCACCACGTTGAGAAACTGCTTAGCCCAATGGGGTGGCAGCCATGAGGTTCAGCCATCTAATACCAAGAGCAAATCGGGTGAAAATATGGAGTGGGTTAACTTTCAATCTACAGTCGAGAAAAGTTGTAAAAATGCTATTTTTAGGTCATATGTCGCTTCCAAGGTTGTTGTCGTGGTGAGGGTCCTGAGCAAAGATGACTGTACTTCCCAGTTAGAAATGTTTGCTTATATCCTGCCATAGCTAACTAGCCGCATTTACACTGAGTCCATCGTTGATACAAACACTACCTTTACTAGGAGTGGGCTATCTTTTTTGTGTTTAAAAAGATATGGCAAATCAAGCCAAAAATAGAGGTGGGCTATCTTTCACGGGTGGGGAATCTCTCAGGATTTTACGGTATGTTTGCGAAGCTTAGATGGACGCTCTTGACGTGTGTCTTCCATCAGCCTCTAAAGAGAGTTTACCAACTACCGTACTTTCCGGGCTATTGTCCGCACCCAGTGTAAAGTCCGCAGGGGCAAATTTAAGGTAAAAAGTAAAACTTTTGCTTAGATAGTCTGCATTCGCTGCATTGTTTGCCTACCGTGCACTGTCCGCACCTGGTGCTTAATCGACTCGAAAATCTTCTCATACCTTGACAAATGTCTGCTTTCTGAGCTCACAAGGACGCTTGTATTACACACAGACCATCATTAACATACTCTTTCATTCATAAAATCTGTCACGTGTCCTCATAATGAACGATCTTAAAAAACAAAATCCTTGTATAGTCCGCACGCGTAGATAGTACGCAGAGCCGCAGTTTTCAACTTTTAAACATGTTAAGTCTGCGGATTATGGCCCGTAAAATACGGTATGTATCTGAGTAAACCTCTGCAGTGTATATACCATAGCTAAAGCTCTTTCTTTTTAATGCTATCAGCTGGTCAGCAGCCAGGGGTTGCTACTTGGTGCACTCCACCTGCAACATTACCGCAGCTACTTGAGCGTGTCTTGTCTTCGTAAGAGCTCAAGATTTTTTTTTTTTTTTCGATGTTTTATTGCAGAAATAAACTATGCATCGCCGAACGCTCAGTCTCCGCTCAGATGCAGCCGCTAGTGGTCTGAACCAGATGCTAAAGTTTCATAGATTGCCGTCATCCGATTCAAAAGCGTAATCGATTTTCGGTAAATTTTCAGTGGGAAAATTATGCGCTTGTTTTTTTCCTGGTTGACGTGCCAGAGGAAGTGCTTGTTCCGGAATCATTCTTCACTCGAAGCGAGCCTGAAAACGTAAATATTGTGATAAAACAAAATTCCAAGGAACTTTATTTTGTGTTGTACTACACGTCCTATCCAGTCTCTTACGAGTGCCGCGTTTCTTTCCCGTATGTCAAACACAAAGTCCACGCAGAAAAGGTGTAGCGCGCTTTATGAAGTATTTTTATTTATCGAAGACGCGCTGATCTATGGGCTCGAAGATAATCGATGTCTGCATGCTTCCGACCTAGGATATGTTTCTCAAATTATACTTTTCGAGACACAGTGCCCTGCAAAGCGGCACCTCGGCCTGAAACCCTGGGTTCGCTCTTTTCGAGTGGCCTTAACCAACATTTTTTTATTTGGAACAAACTTTTTAACATTTAGTTTGTTAATGAAGTTAGTTAATCGCTAATTTCTAGATGTCAGTTTTCGCCGTAAAGCACAAGGCTGAACGACACAGGTTCGCCTCTCTGGAACAATAAAAGCGCAAACCGAGACATACGTCCCCTGACCAAAACTTTCCGTGTGCCGCAACAGGCATTATTACGAGACAAAACATTGCTCTACACGTGAAAATGAAATCGACAGCCCAGTTAGGAGAGGGAGGGAGCAAATCAAAACCGAAACCTGTATGGGAGTGTGCCTGAGTACACTTGGGCGTGGCACTCTGAGGGTTAACAAAGAAAAGCTTTTTTGGGGATTTGTATGTTTGTGTAAAGGAAAATAAATGTTTCCAAGAATTCTGAGATTCCGACTGCTTTCCTCCCACCTTCTAGTATTGTCCTGGGAGCCAGCTCAGTGATTCTAGTCACCCTGTATCCAGCCATGAAGCGGATCACCTACTGGCCGCAGCTTACACTCGGTAAGAATGTGCTGGTCCTGTTTTTTTTGTTTTGTTTTCTGTGGGAAGTAATACCTTGATTTACTTGAACAAACTTCAGATTAACAAATTTTTGCAAAATTCCCCAGCAAAACCCCATCGTGTCCCATCCGTTCAATTGAGTGAACCATACGCCAGGGGAAAACTTTTTAAAAATTATTTGCAATAACTGAATGAAATTTTTACAGTTAATGGTGCTTGATCTCCGTTTCGTAAGTCAGGTGTTGGTTTTGATATATACCTTGTTCTTTTATGACCTGGATGCAGTGTACATGCCAAAAAAAAAGTTCTTGCATACATGTGGGGCATGTAACACCCTTAATAGAGCCAAGTAAAATAGGCTGATTTGCTCCTTTTAAATCACTGAGTGCAATAAATAACAAAAATAATGTGTATGAGAGCTCTTTTATTTTAATACAACTGAAAATTGAAAAAAAAAAACACCATTTTCAAAGGGCTAACAAAAATTTCTTAATGTTTTTATAAATATAAAAAAAAAAAAAAATTGACATTCTAATTATACCTAGATAGTTACACTCTATATATCCTAAAGCTTATGCATGCCAAATTTGATTGTGATAGGACAATATTAAGCTCAAAAATCTTTTTGTGCACAAACTGTGAGAATGTATTGAGTTACAAGAAGTGAAAAGCGTGTTCGAATTTAATCATGGATCTGTAGCGGCAATCCTTTGTGGTGCGAAAAATAATTTCTTGTTATCATTTTTTCTGAGATATTGAAGCTACAAGAAATTCCAATGGAAAGAAGATGGCTAGGCCTACTTTTCAAGATAATCGCAATGACAGGCGACATCACGATTCGAAGAACCGCGCACATAAATATGCCTCATATTCATGCCTTTCTGGGTCACCGGGAGGTCTTCAAATGCATATCTGACTAATTTCGCAACCATTTTTTTTATACATAAAAGATGAAGATTTAAAATCTGATACCACCTGCAAGTGTCGACTTTTAAACCAGTTGCTCAATATTGATTAAATTTAAGGGGGACTATTCATTTCCTTGACCAAAATGCACTATATGACGTTTCATCTCCGTAGGACAATTTTCCGTTAAACTACAGGGGGAGGATACAGCTATTGATGTAAGTCGCCTCACTTAGCAAGGAAATCTATCGTATAAAATTTCTGCCAAATGTTGAGCATTTCTAAGCTTCATACTTAACTAGAACATATGGGGGGTGCGGCTATTTATTTTCTTCCCTGTAACCTGTGCTTTTTCTGTGCAAAAATATCAATTTGAGAAGCATTCCACGTAATGCAGAATTTTCTCCTCATCAAAGCCCTACTTTTTGGCAATAAAAACTTAATTTAAATAAAGATAATTAATATCTAGCTGCATTCCTCATTAAATTTCGGTTCAGAACATCCACAGCGAAGAATAAATTCGGCGATTCATTGAAATGATAGATTTCCTAAAACAAAAGTTGCTGCAAAAAATTGAAACTGAGAAAAACCCATTTGAAATTTCCACACCACTACATTTGTTTTTACTGGTGGTGGTAGCAACTAAAAGGCACAAAGAGCATAATTGGTGGTTCCTTCTGCTTACAACCGATTTCCTGCATAGCTCTCCTGAGCGAGTCTAAGCTTCTAACGCTCTCTTTGAGTGTCATTTTGTTGTCGGCATGTGGACTTTGATTGTGAAACGAGCAAGGAATTGGACATGCTTGCGGACACTTGAACCAGCATCAAAAATTGTGGGAGGGGCAGGTATCGTCGAAAAACAAAGCAGACGAACCCACATGACTTTCTATAAGTGAATGTCGGTTTTAGGTTCAGTTTTCTGTTCAGTCATGGCGGGCTTTCCGATTCTTGTCCATGTGCATGGCCTCTTTTTATGTGAAAGCTGCACTTCTATGGTGTTCTTGCCCAAATAGTGTTTACTCTCGAACAAAGATGTTTAATGTACTGAAACTGTGAAGAAATTGTCTTTCCATTGAGAGTATGATCATCATTCTAGGCGTACCGGTGCAGAGCTACAGCAGTTATAAAACAGAAAATGTTTTAAGTTTCCCATCTGCAAAAAGTATGCTTCTGCATCGTCTGTTCACCGAAAAATGTTTAATTTCTCTCTATTTATTTAAGATAGTCCAATAAAACTTTGCAGGGGTGTGCAGTATTGAACTACAATACATAAAAATTAAAAAAAGATTTTTTTTTTCTAAAAAATTGCAATTTGGCAAAACACACTAAACCCCGAAATCACTTTTTTTTTTTCAAAGAATTTATGTTTTTCGACTTGCAATTCCCCTTAGGCAAAACTTGTTTTGAGATGCCTTGAAGTTTGTTCAAAGGATACATCACTCTAGAGCCCCCCCTCCCCTCCCCTCCGCTCTGTGCCACACCACATGTTTCTCAACCCGTAGCAAACAAGCTTTGTGCATTGCAATTGCTTTTCATGTTTGTGCAATTAATTGCCATATGACACGACGCGACACACCTGTGCGTGTACAGAGATAATGTGCTCGCATGAAACTGTCACGTCTACCATGACACTTCAAATGCTTGAAATCCAGCTTAGATAGAATTCTTAAAATCAAGCCTTTTCTGGGATTCACCGCTTGCTCGGCTGATTTCACGGATTGCAATGATTGGTTGTTTGCATGCTCTGCTGAAAACCTGCCAGCATAGTTCGTAAACAGAGCGACGCCAATTAGCGTGCATACAGTACGGGCTGTGTACTAAACTGCCTGTGAACTGACGCCAGCATTCCTCGTTTTTATATTGCACAGTTAATTATTTTCCCTCTTAAATTAGTTTGCTGGGCTTTGTGGATCTGTTCAAGGGGCATGCAAGTGCTCTAGACATTTCTCGCGAGTCCCTACTTTCTTGAGGTCTCACAAAATCATCCATGTTGCGCAGGACTCACCATAAACTGGGGAGCCCTGTTGGGCTGGGCGGCTGTCCACGGCGCGTGTGATTGGTCCGTCGTGCTTCCACTGTACGCTGCGTCTCTCTGCTGGACGCTCATCTACGACACCATCTACGCGCATCAGGCAAGTGCGAATCCGAAATCTGCTCGCACGTTTGCAATAGAAGTACCTAATAGCCTGCATTTAGAATACCGGCAACCTGTCCGTTTTCTTCAGGGCGCCGCCATTTTGATGCTTAATGCAAAGCTGGCGGAATGGGCGATCGCCACAATTTGGAAGTGGGACTTTCTAAGCTCTAGGTGCAGTGCCCAGATACTCGGGCGATATTGTTTTGCTCCGCCGAAGCCTTTCCTAATATTTCTGAAGGATGGAAAACCTTTTACTGCAATTTCAGATAAAGCTTTGGACGACCGACAACAATGATGTATAGCTCCAAGATGGCCGTAGTGGCGTTACTTTCAAGTGTAGCTAAGTCAGTGACTCTAGGTTGCGAAAGCCTTTGAGATTATCTTTTAGCCTTCGGCGTCTTTCAGTTGTAAATGTCAGGCTGATTTTAATTTCATACTTCAAGTGGTGAGGCCTCCAGGTTCGAGCTCTTTTGCATTTGCTGAGCTGCTGCGTAAATTACTTAATTCGAGTATTCCGGCTAGCAGATTAGTTGTCAGAGCAACAAAATATATTGGTTAAACGGATAGTGCTCAATCCATTTATCGTCTCTTCTTTACCCGGGTGAAACTTGACGCTCCTGCAAAAAATTCCCAGACTTTTAGACGCCATACTCGAACGTCTCCGTAGTAAATTCGGCTTTTTAAGAAAGCAATTTTACACGACGTCAGTATCTTCGTATTTGTGCCCGAAATACCGGAATATCTATACCAGTATTACTAGAGCCATACCTCAACTTTGTTTTTGCTTTATTCTTAGCTTTACTATACAAGTGGCACACGTCGGCACCTTGTGGCTCGCTATCGTGCACCGGCCCTTATATGTCAAAGTTGTGTCGGACCAAATGTTCATTATCGGTAATTCTCGTAGGGTGTAGCAGTTTTACAGACGAGTTTAGTATTCCCTTTACTTTATATACTCCATTCCACTCAAAGTCCGACCGCAGTCGACGATCCGATGGTGCCAATCGAGTAGCTCCAAAAGTGCGTAGTCATGGCACTTGTTGTCTTTGTGCCTTTGCTACGCACAGAGAGTGCCCCACAATCCTGTACTTTTTTCTGCGCGCAATCGGTCTAGCCTGTGTTAGCCAACGCGCAGAAAAGGCTGGTGCCTCAACGACGCACTTCTGGCGCCGCTTGATTGGCCATTTCGGACCTAATGCAAGATGGAGTATAGTACATCTTTGGCACTGACAAGAGCGCTTTTATTTTTGCTCGATTGGTGCCTGCACAGGCTCGTTACCTCGAAACATTCGAACGTTAGCGAAAGTCGTTTCTTTTCTTTGCTCTCTGTCTCAGGACAAGGTAGACGACGCCGTGATTGGGATGAAGTCGACCGCTCTCAAGTTTGGTCCTCGGACCAAGCGCTTCCTGAGCCTCTTTTCGACCGGTATGGTCGGCAATCTGGCGCTCTGCGGACTCGCCTCTGGTCAGTGCTGGCCGTACTACGCCGCCGTCGTAGCCACGGGGGCGCACCTCGCTAATCAGGTGGGCAGACTGGCCTCAGATTTGCGCTAACCCATTCGCTTCTGCCAGCCGTGTCATCTCTTTTTATCACTTGGTAGTTTGTGCCGCGCTTGAAGAATCCGATTACCGTAGTCGCCGGCAGGTTGAGAACAGCAGGAAGGAGCTTCGACTGTCCCGGCTTCAGCTTCTTACCTTTGAGAATGCTTTGGCGTCTCCAGAGCCCATGCGCAAGAGCCTAGGCGTTCGTAAGAGACGCCGTGCCGTTCTAACAATGTCAGCGACTACAATCGTGTCTCCCTCGCTTTGCATTGGCATATTTATATATGTGGAAAATAGATATCTTTGCTGCACCGTTCAAAAGAGCAAATGCCCAAACCTATAGAGTGTGGAAACCAACTAAGCGAATAGATGGAGAATAGTGGCAGCACCGTTTGTAATAGGCGGTAGCCCACGACACATAGCCTACGAGGGCAAAACCGGCCCGCAGCAATGCCGCGCCTATCGACACTGTCCGAAAACAATGGTTTTCCAGCAAGGCTGACAAATTGCCGGCGAGCGGGTTTGGAGGATGATCCTCGACTAGAAGGGCGTTCGGAAAGGGGTGCCCAAGGTGAGACCCCCGATGTACGATAGACCATGTCCGGCAGCACAATAAATCCAGACACGGTTAAAGGGACACTGACATCCCCCAAAATTTGTTTTAATGTTTTGCCAGGCGATCCATTATAGTGTCCGAAGACTGCCCAATTAATATTTTGCTACAGCGTCACATATATTTTTAATAAAGTCAAAATACGGAACTTTTTGAAACCGAAACTGGACTGGTGAGGAAGACGAAGTATAGAGGAGGAGAAAGTTACAAAAGTCACGTGGATGTGCAACTTTTCTTTTTCTTTCTTAATCAACATATTTGCAGCTTTTTAGGAGCCACAAAAAGTGGGTACAATATTTTTTGTCTATTTTTAGTATTGAGTGTATGCTTTCGATGACCCATGACTTTGATTATCTTTGGTAATTGTGTCTAAACCAAAGAAAACGGCACGAGACCACGAAGAAGAGAGCAAGTGCGACTCAAACCAGCCAGTTCTCGGGTGGAAAGAAAACAAACAAATTTTGAGCCATAAACTGTGTCCTGGGTAGTTGGGCTGTCATATGTCATGCACAAATAAAAACCTTCGCCACCGTACATACCCCGTCAGTGTCCCTTTAAAGTGCTTGATCCTCGAGATACCGAAGCGCAATCGTGGGGGATGTTAGGATAAATTGTCTACTTCTGGTTAGAGTGGCCTTCAATGTTTGTTGGGTGGATACCCTCCACTGGAAGCAGTATTGTTTTTACGGCGAGGTTTTGCAGCCAATCTCAAGGTGCGTTTTGTATAAGACGTGGCACGACGTCGCGGTGCATGTGACATTGTGACATCACATGACACTGACGTCGCGTGACTATTTGATGTCATGAGACATGTGACAGTGTAATATTAGGTCACACTACACCACACAATGTCATTGTTAGTGTTAGTGTATAGTGTGTACGCCTTGGCTGTTGTTGCAGTTTATTTGTAGAGCGCAATGAACCGGGAATTCGTTTTTTTTTTCTTTTCAGATTTACACGCTCAAGTTGAACGATCCTGCCGACTGTGCACGCAAGTTCGTCTCCAACCGACAGATTGGCTTCATCATGTTCCTAGGGATTCTGTCTAGCAGTCTTGTCAGGTGAAGTAGGAAAGATGCGGGAGGAACTTAGTCACTGTTATCCAGTCCGGTTTGTTATTGTTATTTTACTCTGCTCCTCGTTGATGCCCGAATAAAAGGTGTTTATGATAGGTTGAATGCGGGTCTGGTTTACATAATTTTAACGAAGAATATCCTTAAAGACCGACGACCAGTTCGCGCTTTCCACTTTTCCCCCGCTTCCTCCTCTTTCCCTTCTACCCTGTCCACCGTTGCCTGTTTCCTCCTCCCCCACGGTGAGCAGGATCTTCTGCCTTGCAGAATCAGGAGTATGGTCGTCGGCCTTTAAGGGTTAGGATCCCCGAAAAAGATGGCATGTGAAAATACGAAAATGTGCAACACAAATTTTGGAGAAAAAATTTGTACAAAAAAAAACCGGATAATTGAGAGGAACAAAATTTCGAATGTCCTCTAACAAGAATCAAACCTAGGAATCCGAGATAGTGAGCCATACATTCTGCCGCTGTGCCAAAGGGAGACTTGGAAACGGAGATTTCTTTGCTGTGCCGATGGTGGAAAGTATTGTTGAGGCTAGCACAAGCTCGTGCAAATGAGATGCGGTGTGTGGCTGCGGCTCTGTGGAAACTATGCTGGCCTTGACAACGTAGCACAAAAAGGTTGATGCCAAGCATATGTCATATGACCATACCACGTGTCATTAAATAAATGGTGAGCAGAGGGAGAATCGGGAATTGTATGGTCTAACGTGTGACCATATCAAATGATTTGACACAGTGAAAAGAATCAAATATGTGTGATTATGAATTTATGAGCTTGATTTACCTCGATTTTAAGGGTAAGGTCTGAACAACATATTTTGTGTATACCCACTATCTGCCGGTGCAGGTTTTTTTTTTGCAAACCCTTTAAGCAAGTTTTCTTTTTTATTACGTTAAAGGGATTATGAAATGAAACTTCGGTTGGGATAAATAGGGATATTTTACTAATCGCATGTCGTTTAGTGCACCAAAAAAAACTAGTGCATGAACGTTGTGGGTGTCCACTTTAGCCACCGTCCGATCAGGCCCCGCCTCGACTGCCCCGCAGGAGATCACACAACGCAAGGTCCGAAGGATCTACTGTTTCACAGTGGGACGATCTAGATGCAATGCCTTGTCCCCTCGCAAAATCGTGCCAACACACCATAAGCAATAGCTTTTTCAACCAGGCGGGACGCCCGAGATCGTCGGGCCACCCCAATCATTTTCTTCAGAAGGTAACCGAAACGGTTGTTTCTAAGATTAAGAGGAAAAAGAATGATGAAGAAGCACCCAGGTCCAGGAAAAAAGTGAGACCCGTCATCGTACCTAACATACACAAGGTTTCACACAGCCTAAAAAGGGTGGCGTCGCATTTTGATGTGTTGGTTGTGTTTTCGGCCCCAGGAAAGCTGTCTGGTCTCTGCCACAAAATCAACAACAAAAAAGATAAAGGTAACATGTGCAAAAGGAAACGCTCGAAGCAGTTCGTAGATTGTGCCTACTCCGTCGTATACGAAATTCCCATGATTTGCGACGAGGCGCCTAGGTCAAACGGGCAGGTGCGTCAATGGCGGGGCACGAGAGCACGCGGTGTCTGTAAGAAATGGCCGCTCGGGTGATCTGGCTATTCATTGCGATAGATGACCGTGTGCCCCTGAACTGGAAAAAACAAATTCTGGGGAAGTTAAGGGGGACATAAACCTAAATTTAAAAAATTTTTGAAAAAATTCGTTTTTTTTAATGTTGAGGTTTTCGGTTTCAGAAACCAATTATACACCCTCACACTAAATTTGATAACCGTATACGCCCAGTAGTTACCTTCATATAAAATACTTTCAACACATTGTGAGGCAGTAGCAAGGTAAAGGAGTTCAATGTTTGAATGCATTTTTTTCAGTTCCACTTTTTGCTGCGAATTTCATTTGAAGGAATCTTTTGTTTGAAAGTGAAAGTATTCCGATACCACAATCAACATCTTTCTGAACTGAAATTTACTGGGGAATCGAGCTATCTACTTGATTTTGTTTTAATTTGGAAGTCCTCAGTGATAAACTAAGTTCTCAAAAATTGACATAAGAGAGATATTCATCACTTATTTTGAGGTAATAACTCTTCCTGAAATATTTACATTTGTGTTATTAAAACTAGATAGCCTAAAAGTCCCATATCCCCCACTTTACATTCAAGCAGTCAAAATGGTGCTTAATAGCTTCATTTGCATATCAAAGATTTCTTAACAAAGACTGACACATCACCTTATGCAGGTATGTAAATTTGTCCCAGAGAGTTGAAAGCTTGCACAGTACACCTACATCTGAAGTTTAATCTCCCCTGCAAATTTATTTCCAATCATTTGAGTAGTTCCAAATAAGCAGTCGGTTGAAAGCAACACTTGTGCTGTGTCTCTTACTTAAAGGGGCACTGACACCCCAAAGGTCGTATTTTTTTTTATTGTCTAAAACGATGCAAGTTGCAGTCATAGACACGCAAAATAAAACCGCATCGCAAAAAAAAATATTCCCGCACGCGCGCGCGCCTTTTTATTTTTGGCGTTTGATTCTCCCGCCTCTCGCCTCCTCGCTTCTTTTGATTCGTGACGTCAAGAATCATGAAATTTAGAAGCTTTGTAGGTGACATCTCTATAACATTTAATAACGGCAATCCTAAAACATGTTTTTTAACGCAATTGCGAACACACTATGGCCCTTCTTTTTGAAATACCAAACATTGGGTGTTCGTTGTGGTGCCGTCTCCTGGATTTGTATCCTCCCACGGAAAACAGGCGACACCGCTCAAAACCGATCCACCGCAACGCCGGCGCTCGCTCCTTTCCTCCTTGCTTTGGGTCGCCATGGCAACAGCAGGGAGTCGTGAAAGGAAGTGGACTCTCAGGACTCCGCAATATTTGACGTCAACACACCGGCGCGGATCGCGCGGGAACTTCGAATTCGGCATTTGGAAATTGTTTTTTTACTTCACAAATACTGAATTCCCAAATTTCAAATTTTGAAAGTAATGTCCCGGCATCGTTTTCAATCGTTTCGGATAATAAAAAAAAATGATTTTGATGTGTCAGTGCCCCTTTAATGTCCTTGTCTTGTGCCGCTTTTGTCAAAAGGAGGGGGGCGGCCAACGCGCGAGAATACAGCATCTTTCCCGGCGGCTAAAATTCCTGCAGAAGGGGTTTTTGGGTCACCCGACTGGCTTTATGGGTACAAGGTACCTATAAAAGAAATCTCGGCTTCAAATATTTGTTGATACGTCGTCAAGGCTAGCGAAGCGTGTATCCATAGCATTGTAGATTCCAAAGTGCTGCAGCTAGCACTGCTGCGAGAGCACGTCCACACGTGCTCTCGTGCGAAGAAAACGCAAAACGGATCAAAGCGCTCGCACAAGTAGCTTCGACAGCGTTAGAGCACTGTGGAAGCTGCGCCAGACTTGACGATACAGCCCAAAATAGTTGGCACCGAGACAGGCAAATGGGTGCAGTTTTAGGTGTCAAAAGTTTGTCCTTGCTTCAATTATTCGAGTCTGTTTTGGCATGCAAAAGAAGGGTGAACAGGCTTGGAATGCAAGTGAAATGAACTGCACTTGTGTGCTCTAGGAGCTGCACATCCAGGAAAAAGTTGTGTTAAGCGAGAAATAAAATAAAGAAATGGGCAAGGTTTACGTCTCCTGAGCGGACTCAGTTCGAATGCTACGTGACCTGCCCTCCAAACAGGTCACGTGGCCTGAAAAATATCCCTCATACCTGCTGGGAGAAATAGCCGCATTCACTAACAAACCGTCCCTGGGGTGGCACATGCTGATCCCCATGTTTGTTGTTTTTCGCTCAACAAAGCTTTGCCATAATACAGTTAAGCACTTGCAAGTTCTTTAACCCCTTGCCTACTCATTATTCTTCTTTAAAGATCGCACAGAAAGCTTTATTTAAATCAAGCAATTTGCGTCAAAATAAAGAAAAACGTTTCCTTGGCTTTCAGGCGTAGTCTCGTGCTCTATACCAGGACTTCTGGTCGTCTCCTCTTCTTCAGTAGTTCTTCACAGTATGATAGAAATCGAGAGATTAGCAGAAACCTCACATAGGACATCGTTTTGCCGAAAATTGGGGTCTCCACTATGGACCTCTTGGACCAGTTCATTTTGACTGTGTGTTTTTTCACTTGCGTCATAATGATGCACAAGGCAAAGTATGCCTTCATCTCATCCGGAGTGGTGTCAAACCATTGCTCCTCATAGCATTTCTTGGGACGATCCTCGTCGCCCATCTCTTGTTCGGCCTAGCGATTTGTCTCAGCAGAGACAGACGCCCAAAAATCATGACTTGCAAACACGGAAAAGGTCGACAAGGCGCTTGTCTTCTCACCAAGACTGCGTTGAACCCTTGCTGACACACCTGGGGTTTCTACAAAGGTGAACTGAGCAGGCTGGTTGTCCCTCTTCTCCCAGTTCCACTGACGTGCAGATGCTGAAGTCGATGAAATGCTTCCAGGATTCGCATCGTTTTCAACACTTTTCTCACTGTCCGTTGAACTCTCATCGGATTCCGAGTAATCGGAAAGGCAGCAGGATTCGTCGTCAGAAATACTGGCGCATTCATCACTTTCAAAAAGAAGTCTTTGTATATCTTCGTCCGCCAAAGCAGACCTCCGCGCCGAAGACATGTTTTTGGCGCGCTTGCTTACAATAGCGCGCTTAATTTTGTTAATGGAGCGCCCTCTATCTGTCAAAAGGCAAAGCAAACAAGAAAAGAACCAAAGGTAAACAGGAGCAACAGGGGTAGTGCTGCCATCTGCCGCAGAGCTCACAAAACAAGCTCTGAAACCGAAACACGAGTCGCACTCGTGGTCGGGTTTTATGGTCCGTAAATGGCGGCACGAGTGACACTCGCTATTAGTAGGCAAGGGGTTAATGGTCTTATACTGGGCAAACGTAATGCGGCTGCAACCAGCAATTTGACACTGTCCATTGGTCATGGTGCGCAAATGAGAAGGAAGATGAGATTGGTAAGTTGCGGAACAATAATGATGACGATGTCCACATTTATTTGCAAAACGCTGAGAAAATTCTGAGCAGGTTGATTGCCATGCCAGGCCAGCCGGTGAAAAATACTCTTTCTTTGACAATGAGCATTCAGGACATAGCTGTAACATTTTAACAGTTCATCTTTCGGGACATATCGGAAGAATTGAAATATGATATAGCGACATATGATTTCTAAATCTACAAACTCCGTCTCGAATGTGTGAGCTTTTGACATTCTGAGAGGAACCTCCGTACGAATGCATTTTCCTTCCGTTACAAGTATTGTGTGTACGAGAACTCAGGGTAATGAAAGGTGGGTGCAACATCAAATTACTGTGGTAGATTCAGAAGGCAACATTCTTGTCTAGAAAATACAAGAGAAAGAACACATTCCAATAACAAATATTTAATGAAAACCAGACAAAATTACGTCGAGACATCCTCGTACGAACTCTTTCTTCAAGAAACTGAAAAAGATGCGGTATCTGCACATTTTGTTGACATCACTGTTTTGGTGAACATTTGGTTTCATGAAAGCAACACCAGAAAAAAGCATCCTGCAAACTATAAACAAATTTAGAAATCGCTGCCACTGTAAAACTGGCCTCTGAAAAAGACAGACGCTGCTTCAGATGCTTTTTAGATTGCACGAGAGATCTTCCCCAGAGGCGTTGCCTTGTTTCTTGCCATCACGGCCAAATGTAGCCTAGTTGAAAACGCTAGCTGTACATTTTTGTGTCGCGTCCCACATTGTCGTGCGTCACTTCGGCTGAATGCACTGGTACACAACGGTGCTCGAACCATTCAGCAAATACTCGAGGCAGCAACAGAACAAGAAAAACACTGGAGATCAAGCGAGTCGGCGCAATCACTATATGCCGCAATTCATAAATAACTCTTGTCGTCCTAAATAAATTAATGCATAACTGGCATAGGTGCCATGGAGTCGAGATGAGAAACCTTTGCGCGCAGTCCACTGCACGGAAGTATGTGCGCCAGCGAGGCCGCTTCTTTGCGACGCTTTAACCTTGCCAGCTAACGTGGTAGCACACCGCAAACTAAAGCCTCTGGCGTCCTTGCAATAACTTATGCAAATGGTGCATCCTGGGACTTTCTAACTCCAATACCTCGCCATGTTCAACGTGGCCTCTTTGCGCACAATACTCCCCGCATCCTCCATCCATGGCATCCGACAAGCTGGCACAAGGCCTCGAGTCGTGAGCATGCACATGCACCCGAAAACAAGTAAGAACAGGCTGTGCTACGAGCCAGTACTACTACTGCAATCGTTACAGCAAAACAACAACTAGGCACAAAGTATTCAACAGGGAATGGAACATCTCAACTGTGGACGTATATCACAAGGTTTATCCCGTCTACACACTGTGCTCAAGCGGCGAGTTCATGTTTTTTTTTAGAGCTTTTGGTCACGGAGCACTGGTTCTCACGAGCAGAATCGAATGGGAATAACAGGCGAAAGTGTTTTCTTTTGCTGATCTGTTAAGAACTATTAAGACAAAGCCGATAACGCAGAAAAGCCACAATGTAGACAAATCATAAAAATTTTGGCTAGCTTTCATAAATTTTGGCTTCAGACTTTTTGCCTCCTGCCTGCTCTTGCCAATGCAGCTAACGCACCTGTGAACGGACACCGGATAAGACAAACAAACTTTCACTTTATCGTCCTCTGCCTCTTTAAAACGTATGTCAAACCACAGAAGCTGCGTATGAAAACTCTCTTCCGTCACGAAATTACACATAAACTGGTCACTACAAATGCATCTGCACACCAAAAGAATGTCGCAAAAATAATTTTTGCTACCAGTATTCGTCTATATATACAGGAAACATCACACAATGCTTCATACTTGCATACCTTTGTTTTAATACCTAAACTGTCTCTTTGCTACCTTTACAAAAAGCACAGCAAAGAAACCTCGGCTCAAAATGATGTGGTTGCAAAACTACTATCTCGTCCAAATTCATCAATGTCTCGAAATGCTAAACATTATATAATAAATCTCTAAAATATGCTTAAAAAAATTATTTTATTAGTAGTCGGTAACTGAAATACTACCATATGTACAAAACTAACCCACTTCCAAAAGCACGAAACCTGTTGTCTCGAATGCATTTAACTTGTAGAAGCACATCTGATGCCATCATCCTTCCATCCCAAGCCACTGTCGACGTAACTTCCTACAAGATGGCTATACTGCAGCGCTTCGGTGCAATGCTCTAAAGCACTCGTCTTCCTGCACCTGAGGATTCAGGAACTGCTGAGCATTGCCAACAACACAGAACTGCACACTCCCAATCTCTCAACTTATCTTTTAAGCAAGAAACCCGCTACACTTGTAATCTGAGTCACAATTGGAGACGGTCACAGTCTTTGAGCTAAGAGGAACGTTCGCAACGTTCCGATGCAAGAACGGGTAAAGACACGCAATTCCAGAAACCTACCGTTCAATCACGTTTGAAAAGTGACGCTGTCCACAAAAAACGTGTTTGCGAGGCGACAGGGTAACTTCTACCTTCAAACCATGAGCAAAAGAGACTGAACCACAGTCTAGAACGTTTTGCTTGTCCTCATAAATTGGTCTGCAGCAGTTGCTCGAGTGGTCGCGCGTCTATTGTGTTTTTCAAAGTTGCTCCCGCGATACAAGGTGGCTCTGCTCCCCAAACAAACCCTATGTACACTAACTTTATACAGACTTGAGACCGAAAGACGACGTGGCCAGCTCTTAGCAAATTTCGTGAGCAATGCTAAGGTTCAACGAAAAACCCGTTGCTCGTGGCAGACGACCTGTAAGCTCTACTTTCTTTCAGCCAACAACGGCGCTACTTGACAACAAACAGTAACAGTAGGCCATTCGCGCCGCGGTATTACAGAGCGTCGCCTCCCGTGGGAAAAGCGTCCAGAGGCCATGTCCATTGAGAAGCGGACGACGACGGAGCCCGGCGGTCACGAGGAGAGTTGCTGGATGGCATGCTCTTGGCTGATGGCCGCCAACTCCTTGAGGAACTCTTCCAGAACCACCGCGCACAGCACCGCATTCTGCGTCTTGACCGATTCGAGCCGCACGTCCTCTTCGCTTGTCTCGCTCGTGGGGGGCCTCGGAAAAAACCTGCAACCAATCGCGTCGTCGACAACGGTCACGCGTCGCGTTCTTTGCTCCGCAGAGATTTCGTCAGACTTCCTACTTCCCAGAACAACTAACGGCAGCAGCACTCGTTGAGTTTTTAGAACTGAACGCCGTGCTGCTCCTGGTAACCCTCGTTGCAACTAGCCCCTGGCAAGATGAGCGTGGTTGGGAGGAGTTTCGCTCGACACAACTGAGCTCGAGACAGAAAAGGAAAACAATGATGCATAATCAGAGTGACAAACACAATGTCTTAAAAACGGTAATTGTTCTCCCTCTTTGAGAGCGGAGCTCTTAGGCGTCCGTTTCCGGCTTGAGCGGCGGCGCTATCACTGCACGTGGCGTTATGGGACGTTTCCCATAATGACGTCACGAGGGTCACGAGTGATGTCACAAAAGTTACTCGGGAAGGTCACGACCTTCACTCGTGAAGGTCTCAACCTTCACGAGTGACGTCACGAAGGAGGGAGGGAGGGGGAGGAGGAGGAGAGGAATACCCTCCGCTCCATACCCTCCCCTCCTCCTCCTACTCAAGAGCTGCACTCTAATTTAGCATTACAGCAGATTGTAAATGTCTTTCATTTCTTTAACTGTCTCCTTTTTCCTTTCTCGTTTCGGGTTACATCGAGCATTCACCAACTCGCCTGCACGCTCGCCGTCCTTTCGAAGAAGTCGTTTCTCCCTCCTCCTCCCCCCCCCCCCCCCCCCCCCCCCCTCTGGCGTAAGCTTCCAGCCTCCGACAACGCTTCAACGTCTCGGGAGCCTCGGTGCGCGTGCCGAGCCAAGGCACAATGGAAGGCAACGGGTCCGTTTCCCGAGGACTGGGCATTCGAAAGCGATGCCCTGCCATTCTCATCTTGTCGGCGGTTATAGCAAAAGCTTTATGTTGGAACAGATCATTTACGAGTACGCCGATACCAGGCAGCCAAATGTTACCTGTAATGGTGCTGGTCGGTTTCTAGCAGCACGGGGCTCGGTGTGGCCTTGGGCGGCCCCAGCCGCCGGAACAGGCTGCCCAGGCTGCGCCTCTTCGGTTCTCCTGCGGACGGCACCACCGAAGTTACCACGAGGAATGACACTACGGCTCACTGGCTAAACGTAACGACCCGAATCATTCTTTGGGCACAGATGCTGAAAATTAATAGAAGCGTAACACCGCTGCCGTCGGATATAGCGTAATTTCACTAAAACAATTTGTGACACAAGAACGCACCCTATTCCCCAATTTTCTTGTTGCCGTTACCATTTTGGTGCCTAGTGCGGGGCAGGCAAGAGTGGCGATCGTTGCAATTAGAAAATGGGACCCTCCAAACTCGAGATACAGTGTCGGGAAGCACGGGCAATACGTTGTGCTCCGCCATTGACCGTCTCAACGTTTCTGGGGGCGGGGATGGAGCCGACCCCAATGGGCGTCCGGTGCTCCGCCATACGAAGGAATTTAGCCGGTGCAGAACTACCGCTACCCTGGGGTCTTTGACGTGCATCTCGCACTAGCAGTGTTCGAAATTTCTTTACTACGTTGTAGTTAAATTACTAGTTCGAGTAGGCTTAGAAAACTTGTAAATCACTCCAAGTATGGTACATTCTCCGAGTGTGTATTTGCACTTATTTTTTCTGGTAATTCCCGAGGAAAGTACAACTCCCGACTTCAAAGTACATTGCTTAAATTTGTCCTCGTTAAATTTGTATCACAAAATGATGCTTTCTCAACAAATAAGTGCCTTATAAGTTCAATCTGTTAAGTAGTTTGTCAGCGAGAGTAAAACAAATACAGTGCAATACACTTATAACGATAATGAGAAAACACGAAATTTCAATCGTCATAACCGATTATCGTTGTATCTGGACTAGAAACTGATTGTTTCTAGCCTAGAAACTCTAGAAACTGATCGCTATAGGCAGTACATCGTTACATGCGGTATCGTTATAAGTGGATTGCTCTGTGCTGTGTGGCCACTTGACTTTATCCAATATTCTCCGCCATTTCCGAAAATAACTGATGCACCCCTGATTACTCTCGGAGCGTGCGCACCAGTTAAAAAAAAACCCATAAGAGAATGAAAGAGCATCATGAAAGCTTGTGTTAAAAAGTGTTTGTACTTTGAAAGTACTTTACTTTACTTTAAATAAGTTGCTCCTAGAGTACTCTGTACTTACTACATCCCTTGAGGTACATAACCTCTCATTTACTTTGCACTTTCGGTAATTTTTAGATGTACTTTATCGAACACTGCAGTAATGACGCTCGACCACATGCCGGTACAATGCTTATCCAGATAGAAATGGGCAGGGGTGGGGATTGAAGTACCGTAAAATACAGAGCGTCTGCCCATTTCATAGTGAGCACCCACCTTTCAATTTTGTAACATCCAGAAAATAGTCGGAGATAATAGGGTATCTCTATATATTGTCGACCTAAGGGGTGCCCGTCCCCCCGTTTTACACGATTAGCTCAAAATTTTGGGTAGGCACTTGCTGGAGATTTTATGGTATACCACCTAAAAGACAAGGCCCCCAAACAGCGTTTCAAGCGGAACAGCGTTGCTTGCATCGGCATCGCCGCCAGAGCGTCTTGCTAGCCTCGAGCGGTTGTCGAACGCACTCACCCCTGTTGAGGTCCGGCCCAAAGCTGTGGCTGCGGTGCACGGGCTTGTCTCCGTAGAGCCTTGGCGGTGCGTCCGCGAGTAGCCTCTCCTCCCTCGTCGCGAAGAATAAGCGCGCCCTGGACAACAGCTCCTCGAAGTTTGGCAGTGTGTAGGACAGGCTATCCACCTTGTGCTTCAGTGAGCCCAGCACCTGCAGCCAGTGCAAACGTTTCGTCAGAATGCCCGTACGCCGGGCCAGGGGTTCTCAAACAGACTTAAGTACCGTTCGAACATCCACTGCGGCGGTAACTCAGTGCTACAATGAGTGTGACCCTGTCATTTTCTGCTTACACACCATGGAGTGCCAACTCAGTACAGTAAACTCTCACTAGAGTGAACTTCGAGGGACCCAAGGAAATAGTTCACTTAACTGAAAGTTCACTAAACTGAATATACTCACTAGAACAGTGGTTCTCAAATGGGAGTCCGCGAAGCCCTGCCTCATCAGTAAAGCCCGGCAATAAAAGTTGTATTTTTTCTGATCGGGGAGAAATTTTCCAGTTTTCGGGCTACTTCACACCAGCCCTTAGTGATATACATTTATTAAATCATTTCATTATTATATTGAACCTATACCTTTCCCCTCCCTTCGCCACGAACGGAGTCCTTCATCATTTCCGCCGAACCACAAGGGGTCCGCGAAACATAGATAGTTGACAACCACTGCACTAGAACATGGAACGACATAGGGCACAGCATACATCGAGTTATAAGTGTCAAATGCAATTTATGGAGTCATGTACATAGATTTATACAAAGTGCATAACAGTTATGTTGCTGCCTTTCTCATTTTGAAAAAAAACTAATTTTCATTGGCACCAGCCCTTTTAAAGCGCATGAAGTAACAAAGCTGTCCAGAGAGTCTATGTTTTTTTGCACGTCCTCTGGCACAGCTTGTTGCAGCTACGAAGCCATACCGCAACGGCATCGTCCACTGGCTCGAAATATCCCATGCAGAGTGTTTTCTGTTGGGATTGAACGCAGCTTCTCCTTCAAGCTTCGACTTTTGTTTCACTATCGTTGACAACGTCGACAGTACAATCCCATAGTCCTCTGTAACGTCCGCTTGCCCTAGACCGTTGTCCAGACGCTGAAGGATTTTGAGCTTGCCTGATAGAGACAGCCGCTTCCGTTTCGTCGCACTCATTACGAAAGTGGGCGCACAAACTGCCGTCCTGCCGTTGTTACCAAAGCTAAGAAGGCCGAAAAGAACCGATGACAAAGAAAAAACAGACACACCACGTGGATCGTTTTTGTCTACCGCACCGCTGCTTTGCCTCGGGGGTGCTACGAACGCCAGCAATGATACGCCGCCGCTGCAGAGGCGGTGGGGCGGCGGGCATCAGCTACACCAGTACTGCAGAGCACAAAACTCCGTTGAACTGATTGCAAAAATAATCCTGGGTCCACTGATCAAGTTCGTTGAACTAGAATATTCGCTATTCCGACGTTCGCTCAAGTGAAAGTTTACTGCACTGAGCTAGTACCGACAGTAGAGCTGATGCAGCACCGATTCTGCATTCTCAGTGCTGCAATGCGTGTGTGAACCGGCCTTGAAAGTAAGCTGCATTGCTTATAATTAGCGTTTTAACGAAGCAGCACGAAACTCGTAAGCCACACAAACCTGGAAGAGGGACCGCACACTCGGCTGGAACACGAGGGAGTGACTCAGCAGAAACGAGCGCAGCAGCGGCTGTGGGTACAGCGCTAGCCGCCCAATGAGCGCCGTCAACTGCAGGTTCGTGTAGACGTCGTTCTGCGGCATCATCTCCAGTCGGGCCAGTAGCACGCCCAGGAACGGACCGATGTTGGGGCTTCCAAACGCGTCGAAGCCTCCCTTTCCGCCCGCCGCCGCCGTCGACCACTCCCGCGTCACGAAGATCCCGGAGTCCCCTGCCGAGACCGAACAGTCCTCCGCCAATGCTTCGTCCGTCTTTGCGTCGTCTGCTTTCGCATCGTCTGCTTTCGCCTCGACCCTCGTCGTCGCAGAAGCAACGCCATTTAGATCTGAAGCGCCGTCGTACGACGAAGACCAGTTCAAGCAGGCGCGTCGCGTCGAACGAACACCACTGCGCGCATCTGCGAGGTAGAGGTGGTAGCCCGTGTAGCCCTTTGGCGCTGAAGACGGCACCGATGTTCCGTTGAGCGCCATCATCGTCTGCGACAATGGGAGTCCGCGCGGAGCATCTCCCGCCTCGTAGCTGCCCAGGACTCCGGAGAAGGAGCGGCGGGGTCGGCGGCTGCGAACTTGGAGACTTCCTCCGCGCGTCACTTTCTCGACGGACAGGAGGGAGGACAGCGGTGTCGGCGCGTCTTCTGCGCATGAGCAGCAGGCCGGCACCAGGGAGAGGAACTTCTCCGCAGCGCAGCTGTAGAGGTCCACGTCGCAGACGCGGCTGCGCTGGCTCACCATCACGTGCGAGCAGGGAACCAGGTACCTGCAGTGCGGGAGGTTGTAAAGAATGGCAGTGCACATAACCTTCTCTTTCAAACCAACATAACAAAATATTGTAGAGCCCTTCCACTTCACAAGAAGATGGAGAACCAGCGAAGCTCTTATTTTTACGATGTCTAGGACGATGCCTAGAGGACGACGTCTAGGACAACCTCAAGGACAACTTCTAGGACGACATCGAAAATGACCTCGACGGGACGCCTATACTTCGTTTCAGCTTCCGTCCGAGCGCGGCAGATGTTACAAGCAAAAGGGCCAATCAAACAGCGTAAAGAGTGCAACGTCATGGCGCGCGCTCTGCGCTTGATAGGACTAGCCGGCGAAGGAGCACGCACAGAGAGCACGCTGGTCCTATCAACTGCAGAGGGCACGCCATGACGTTGTGCCTCTTTCGCTGTTTGATTGGCCCTTCGGCTCATAACATCGGCCGCGCTCGGACCGAAGCTGAAACGAAGTATAGAAGACAACGTATAGGACGACCTCAAGAACGACCTCGAGGACGCCGCCTAGAGGAAGACATCTAGGACAACCTCAAGGACGACTTCTAGGACATCTAGGACGACCTCTAGGACGTCACCTATAACGACCTCTCGAACGACTTCTAAGACAACCTCAAGGATGTCTAGGACGGCCTCTAAGACGACGCCTAAAACAATCTCTCAGATGACATCTAGGACAAACTCGAAAACGACTTCTAGGATGACTTCTAGGACGATGTCTACGACGACCTCAAGGACGGTGCCTTGAGAACGACCTTTCAGACGACCTCGAGGACGACGCCTAGGATGATCTTTCGGACGACCTTAAGGACGACTTCTAGGACAACCTCGAGGACGATGCCTAGACGTGATAGCAAGGGATCAGGACCTCACTATCTAAGGCCAAGGAATGCTGACTCACGCTGGTTGTCCCATCTTTTTATTTTTATTTATTCCTACTTGCTACAACCAATGGAGAGTTTTCTGTCAACATCCGCGGACACATATTTTCCCAGATCCTAGTGCGTAACAGCTTTGCTGTAAAAAAATTGATGCCGAAATCACTGTGCAGAATGTCGTCGAAATGCAACAGCATTTCGGCGACATTTTGCAGGATTGACTTGTACTGCGTAATCGTTTCTTTACTGTAAATGACTTCATATGTGTTTTGCAAATTTTGCTAAGAGTGAAGGCTGAACTGCATGTAAGCAAGTGACGAGACGAGCGGCGGCAACAAGCAACAAAAGTCAGCGACGAGCGACAAAGATTTGTTACTGTCGCCCGTCGCATCGCTTGGTTCTAGATTTCTGGAACACGTCGTTCATTGCCCGGAGTGGCTGAAGCAACTAGCCAATAGCACGAAACGTTCCGTTTTATGTCACTATCGGTTTGCACAAGCGACAACTTTGCACACGCGACTGCGCGGCTGTTTTCGGTTACGCGTTATTGAGAAACTTCGTTTCATTACCGTTTGCGATGGGTAATAACCCCAACTACAATCACCGCTTCAGCGAACACCTCATTGATGAGGTGGAGCGAGAGAGGATTCTTTGGGACATGTCTCACTTCCACGCCAAGTATGAAGCACTGAATTCAAAAGCTCAATCAACACTGAAAAGTGGTCCCTTGCTCCCGTCACTTTCACGCGGTTTGCCTCGTCGTGCAACCGACTGAGCAACAATGGGCCCACGTTTGCGTCGCTTGTCTCGTTGCTCGCCAAATCGCTCACATACGGTTATACTTGATCTCTTGCTTTTCTGCCCTCAGGAATTATTCGCAGGCACTAATTATTTGCAATTGGGAGTGGTTTTGCTATGCATTCGTTACCATAGAGTAATATATCCATGAAATCTATTTTTCACAATATTATCCGAGTTGCGGAATTCACGAAAATTTGGTCTTCACAAGAATCAAGTCGTTTACGCGTGGGAACTGCTGTGGAAATTCTAGCAAAAGTTTTTGTCACCATTCACAAAGTCTTCAATCAAGTTTAAAACCAATTCGCACAATTATTTTATCTAACAGTCCTCTTCCTGCGGTCAACCAATGACTTGAGTAGTAGCATTGCTTCAATTAAAATGTTTCTCTTATTATGTGCGTATAAACACAATAAGACCTTTGGTAACTGTATTTGCAGTTCAGAAGCCAATATATTGTATCACATGCATTGGGTGCATTACCCCCTGTATGCATAATTGACGCAGTACCTGCTTCAATTATGCATACGGGGGGCAATGCACCCAACGTATTACCCCTGTGGGGCAATGCGTTGGGCAGATGGCACCAATCTGTTGCGTACCGCAACAGATTGGTGCCACCTGCTAGGTCGCTTACACACCGAAGGACTGATGCATAAGTGCGTAAGGTTTCCTCAGAAATGTGCATTTAAAGCGGATGTCTCTTCAACTTGGGGAAGGCACTCACTTGAGGACCAGCTCCAGCATGATGTCCTCGCAGTTGAAGTCGAGAAGGGTCCGAAACAACGCCATGGTCACCAGACACAGCTAGAAATAATATTAAAAAGAACTTCCATGTTTTTTTTATGAGCATACGAGCAAAGCATTCCTTTCCACATTGACAGTGAGATCCTGTTCCCAAAATTATGCAATTAACACTTTCATCGCTTAGTCTCCGGTGGACCTCTCGTAATCTCCCACTCATGGAGTAACAAAAAAGCTACCGATACGTCACAAAACGAAAGCGCGAAGCGATAAATTTAACATTGTAAAACATAATTGTATTAAAGCTGCATCATCTAGTATGCTTGTGCTAGTTGCATAAAATAATCCAAACTAAGAAACAAAAGAAGAGACTTGATTAATTTTTTTAGATCAATATTTTTTATATTCAGTAATTTGCGGCACTGCTTTGGTTCTACCCGAGAGAATTGTCATAGACAGAACATGTTTGAATCGGCAAATCTTAGCACGGTCGTTTATGTGCCGAGACTCGTACCTCTTATTCTGACGAGAACCAATGCAGAGAGCAAGTTGTCTGCTTCTTTTGCAGGAATTGCGATGACGTCAGAATGACGCCGAGTTTTGATTGGCATTGATGCAAAGGATAGTGTGCAGACCTCAGTGCTGGATGCCTTGAGGCCTACCCACTATTTTTCTCAATCAGCTAATAAGAGCTCAGCGTCCTCACATCATTGTAATCCCTGTTCCCTAAAGCGGACAAACTTGCGCTCCTGATTGTCGCCACGGTGGAAGAGGAGCGAGGTGTCTGAATGGAGGTCGAGGTTCGCTTAGATTTCCGACAAACGTCGTGAGATGGCGCAGCATGACAGGAGCACGAGGAACCGTCCTCATTTGCCCACACGTCTTCAAGGTAACGAGGTGTGCACCTGCACGCAGATCCTTAGCTCGATAATGCCCCTGCTGGGAGATCCGCGATGCCCCACCGGAATTTCGACGTCCTATCTGGACTCGTTCCGAAACTTCTCCCTTCTTCCTATGTGGTTGTTGCTACAGTCACATGACCTCTCGAGCCAGCCAATAGGAGCGAGGCGCCACCCACAAGGGAGTCCCGACACAACGGTGACATCGTACGACCGGTCTCTTTGGCGCAACGCTCTTGCGTCTTACGTTTCCACGAAGTTACCCTCACCAAGAATGTGTTCCACGCTAAAAAACAAGCATTGTGGTTCACCACTCACCCTCGAAAGTCCACCGATGCGACTGATCAAGGTTGTCAGGATCCTGTGACCTTCGTATCTTTCGGTCAGAAGGAACCGGAAGAACACCAAGAGTAGCTGTGGCTCCGTCACCGTCCGAAGGAACAGGTCCAGGTAGGAGGTGGCAGTCACAATCTCTTCCATGGTGTTCTGCAAGAAATGCGCAATCCAAAACATGACTGTACCCAGTATCGACAGAGCCACCATGCTTCAGCATGCTGCTTCATGTGTAGTCTCGTTTCATGCTTCGCCTTCAAAGCTTGGAGGCACATATTGCCGTCTCTTTACCGACGCTCCACGAAAAGCGTTCAACCCGATATGGTCGTTTTCATGCAAGACACGAGACGGGAGGTCAGTTTTGTGTCCTCGCGAGTCGGACACCAGGCAAATTCTTCCCTCGATGTCCGGGCCGGTTTGGTGGTGAATGCGGGAGTCTCCCCGGGGGTTGAAACAGCCACAAGGCGGATTTTGAGGTCACGTGACTGACCCCGTGAGTGCAGGAAGCTAAAGGTACCCAGCGCTTCAGGCAAGTCCTCGTTTCGATTATTCGAGTCAGATTTTGCGCGTAGAAAGAGGGTGAGCGAGTTGGAAATGGAGTAAAATAATTGCGTTTCCGTATTTTAGGAGTGGCATATAAATTTATTTCTGGGAAAGGTCTAAAGAAAATGTTGGGGGAGGCTTACATTTGCCGAGTGGAATTGGCTGGAACGTTAAGTACTTTCTTCCTCCCATGGAGCCGGCGACATGACTTCGAAATCCCTTTTGCAACTATTTTAACTGCCGGGTCGGTACACCCGCATTCACCAGCATACCGGCCCTGGTCAAATATACTTGTATTCACCCCAAAAACTGTAGTCAAAAAAAGTTTGGCTCTTTGCATAGAGTTACCTTACTAATCTCGAATTGAGATGTATGTAGATGCATCTTAGATTAGATTTATTATTTTATTGAGGCTTGCTCGTTCGTTTGTCAAAGTGTCAAGTGTTTCCTTTGACAACCAAATTTTGTAAGAACTACTTCATACAGCATCTGAATAATGTGCAAAACTTCCTTTCCCCTTGATGTGACAGTGAGTATAGTATGTGACGCAGTGAATGGGTTAGTTTAAAAAATACGTAGAACAGAAAACAGATTCCGCTTGTCGCAACGAGGCGACAATTCTTTTGAATGTGTACATAGTTTTCGTTGCCCCAGTGTTGTGCAGCCAACAGAACAGAGGTTAGTATAGACGGCGGGCCGCCAGACAAAAATGGACACCACAAACTGTCCCATGCTAGAAATGTATTTCACCGCAAGTAAGCAGACTTTGTATCGCACGCAACTTTCTCTTTCAATTGGGAAAAAAAAACTGCTCAAACATAAACCTTCGATTAAATCTTTTCTGTAACTAGACAAAGTTGGGTGACAAGGAAAAAAACAATGATACCTACGTTGTACACTGTTCTGCCTTTATAAAATAAAGCAAAAATTAAAAACAGTCTTCTACTCCCAATAAAAAGTATGAAAAAAAAGCAGCCTATAAATAATGGTGACAACTGAAGGAGCTCTACCTATTCCCTCGTCGACGCAGCAGCAAACACGTGCAGCGACGTACGGGCGAAGGCGAGCAAAAGCGGGCAAAAACTAGGAGAAATAAAGCGGGTGCACAAAATGCCGGGCAAAAGGCCCCAAGCAGTGTTACGACTTAACTACGGCCTTCCTTCTACCCACTACTCTAGCAAATGGCGTTAGTGTCAGTGGTTAGACGTGCAGCTATACAAGCATGCAAGCCAAAAAAGGCGGGGGTGCAAACGTAAATTCCCAACTGAAGGGGGTGGGGTACTGACCGCAAAAAGGTTGCAGCTCTCGAGTGTCTCAATGTCTATATCCGCAGTGTCCTGAGAATACACCACCCGGCCGTGCCAATTTTATGACGGATGGAGAGAGAGAGAGACAGGGGGAAAGAGAGAAAGAAAAGTGGAAAGAAGGGACCAGAATTAACACTGCAACCTCCTTCCCCACACCAACACACGCGTGCATACTGTCTGCGCCAGCTTTTGGCTCTAGTCAGGCGGGACAATGCTACATTAACTAGGTGTGATGTGCCAGGCGTGTAGCTTGACACATGAAATAGAAAAACAAACCGAGTTTTGGCACTGTTTTTCTTTTCACGATTAAAGCTAAGTCTTACGTAAACTTCATTATTATCGCTGCAAACACACGGTATTCGAGAGAAGCTCCTAAATAACTACAAAACAGCTTCTCAAAATTTTCTGCATGCTTTCCTAAATGAAAAGGCTTAGGATGCTTAATGGAGGACATAAAACAAAACGTTACGAAAATTGGCGCAATTTCAATATCCTAAGGGTAAGCCGCAACGCTATCATACGCCGGTCAATCACTGATCCAATATACCCAAAACCAAGGACCACCTCTCGTAACATTAACGTTTTGGACAAGGGGTTCAAAATGCCAACTACCTGACGATGTCAAGAACGAAAAGATAATAAAAAGAAAAAAAACAAACAAGAGCTTTACGAACCTAGCCTGAAAACAGTTTGCAACTGAAACAAATGTGCAACTTAGAAGGAGACAAAAGAAGGCACGGCGCACAAACAAACAGGAAGTTGTAGCCTTCTGGACAACCACCGACGTACGCACCTGATGCAATGCAGGCCCCACCACGGGTATCAAAAACCCCTGGTAGATGTACTCCAACAGCTGCTCTTGAACCATCGGATCTGAAACCTACAAGGCAAGAACGGAAGCAACTCGAGAGACCCGACTCTGAGCAACGGTCGAGCTAGATAGGTAGTTTCTCTCTCCCATCGCAACTCAGTAGGGTTGCTGCGACCTCGACTTTTCCTACAGTGCTTTAACTCGTTCTGAGGAGGCAGCCCAATGTCACTGTCTTCTCCTCTTCACTTCGGGGCCGAATCTTGAGGAATTTACGAACTACCATAAAATCTCGAGCAAACGCCCACTCAAAATTTGGGGATCATCGTGGAAACCTGGGGGATGGGCGCTCATTTAGTCAACAACATATATAAAGATATGTTCCTCGTATATTTTTCGAACGCTACGAAATTGAGAGGTGGGCGCTTATTGTAGAATGGGCGAATCCTCGGTATTTCATGGTAGTTAGATTTACATGCCTTGAGGCCATCTGCCTGCAGGGACTTAGGCGGGACACTTCTTCATCTTCTCAAAAAACAATTTTCCATAGGCAAGCATTTAATTATTGTAAACCAAAAGTATTTCAATCTCCAGTTGTTTGGTACGAGTGCACTGGTGCAGAGTTTCAATCATGCAGGTCGGAACAGTTGTTCAGGGTGGTTCAACCGGTATTCGGAAAGGTGGCATTGTCGCGCCCCCCCACGCGGTCTAAAACCTCTAGGCATGCGCAAACAGCAAATTTTGAGTTCGAAGCGACTTCAAAGCAAAATAGTGGTTTTGGCCGAATATTTTCATTAGAATATCGAATAGTTTTTTAAAGTCTTTCACTACCTGGCACCATGCTTGAATGAAAATTCAGCTGAACTCACAAAGGTTGTTTCCAACCTTCCATTTGTCTACTTTTGAGCTCGGTTAATTTTAATATAAATCTATAAAATGTGGCATGTAAATGACAGATTTGTCGCAGCTATCCTAATCGAGGGGATTTATAAATCTCCTCGCTATATGCAAATATCCTTTCCTCTATTTCCAATTCGACTAAAAAACAACCGCGAGTGACGAACATGGGCTGTCGAGACATTGCTGCCTAGCATATTTTTGTAAGTGTTGATTGCGGCAGGTTAGTCTCATGAGTGCGCTTCCCAACTAGCACCTCCGCGTTGCCAGGAAACAATACCCGAGGAGTTTGTGAGCTCCGCGGCTATGGCTTTCCCGCAGTGTACTGTTACTTGGTGAGAAACACACTCAACAGAGCTAACCCGCCGCGATCAACACTTCAAAGAGTCTGAATATTGCAGTTCTCCTCAAAGCGAATATTGAATAGCGTATTATTCTAAATTTTGAATACTCGCGTAACACTAAAGCTTCTACTGCTTTTAAGCGAGAGCAAAGGCTGTAAGGCCTGCCGCTGTCTAGCTCAGTCATGTCCGAGTGTTGCAAGAGACGATAACGGGGGGGGGGGGGAGACAGACAGGCGACTCACTTGGATGACGGCATTGCAGAACTCGAGAGAGTTGAGGAACATGGCCAGTTCGGGTATCTCCTGAATGTCCTCGTGCGTCAGTCGGTACCAGTCGTCCGCCACAATTGTCAGCTTGCGTGGAAGTACCGAGTACAGGCCACTCAAGCCGGTTGCCAGCACCTAAAGACGGACCAAACATTTCAATAAAACAGCCACAAAAAAAAGAAGACAGCATTCTTTATTAATCAAAATTATTATGAATAGTTAACAGAGAGAAATTGAAGCTACAGAAGACTGCAATGGAGAGGAGACGGCTAGGCCCACTTGTCAACGTTAATGTGATGGCGAGCGACGCCAGAACTTGAAGGGCCGTCGGAGAAAAATGGCTCCAATTCATGCCGTTCTGGGTTGCCTGGAGGTCTTCAAATGCATATTTGACTAATTTTGCGATCATAACCGGCACTAATTATTTTGATACATCAAATATAGAGATTCAAAAATAATAAAATACCATAAAACCCCAAATTAAAGATTTTGCAAAATACTGCCATTTTTCGACCCACATTAAAGGAGGGAGCTGTGCAACGATTTTAACGTTAAAAGAATTGGTATATTCTACTTTTGACATTGTTCATCTTGTCACAAAGGACAGAAAACACACCTCCTTCCTTCGAAATGTTGCGGTTCCGCCGCAAAAATCGCGAGGCAAAAATTAGAATATTCCCCGACCTGCAGTCGCAAGCGGCTGCCACGAGAAACACGCGGCATGACGTCAATGGGGGTCTTGTAGAAAGATAGCAAGTTGTGCAAATACCTGCTCGATAAAAGTTAACTTTTCTATAAATCTTGTCGTTAAAACATATATATAAATGCGTCGAAAACCTGGTATCGTCGACAAAACTTTTATTATACGAAGTTCTAGTAGCGCCATCTATTCTAGGTCCACAAAACCGTCAGCTCTATCTGCTACCGCGAACCGCCCGAAGCCGGAGGGGGGGCGGGACGGAGCCAGACGGGTATGGCCGGACTCGGATGAGACTTTTCTCCTTTCACCATACTGTTCGCGCTGCGCCACCAGCACGTGGTCACGCGGTCGCAAGCGGTTGAGTTCTTGCTGCTCACTGATGGTTCTTCACCGGAACCCCACACGACCCCCATTGACGACACAGCGCACGTGACTTGGAAGATGGTGAAGGAGTTGAGAGGTGCCGAAAACCTCAAATCTTTTTCCATTTTTCAAAATAAAAACTAGGACATGCAGGCAAAAGAGTTTTTTTGTTCTTTACTTCAGAAAGGTTGAGACACCAACTCCCAAATTAGTTAAGCAAAGCACTGAAACTGTTGCACAGCTCCTTTAAGCCTTACAACAATAAAGATCCAAGCTCTATATTTAATAGTAAGGGAGACCCCAAGAAAAAAAAAAAGTGTTTTTGGCCCGGGTAAGTAAACTATGCATCGCAGAAAGCTCAAACTCCATGAGAATGCGACGCTGGCGGTTGGGATTTAATGTGAAATTTTGAGAACAAAGTAACGTTGCCTGGGTCAAAGAATGATTAAGAAAAATGAAATTTCTCATGAGCTGACGTCACCTAAGCGTAATATCGTCAAAGAAAAAGAAGTAACATTGTGGGTGCCTGTAACCTCTATCTAGTTGAGAAAAACTTGACAGCGAAAAAGAAAACAATATTTCCTTTCTCGCTGACATGTGGTTTTCATCGATATACATCCCACAAGCATCCACAATGTCAGTTCTTGTTTCAACAATATTAGGTTTAGGCGGACGTCATCTTACAAAAAAATTTCTTCTTTCTGAATTATCCTTCGATCCAGGTACTGTCATGTTCTCAAACGTCCGCATTCTATCCCAATCGCTAGCACCATATTCTCAAGGAAGTTTAGAGCTCTTCGCAATGCATAGTTTGTTTCCCCGGGCCAAAAAGCGCGGTTCTTTTTTCTCTGGAGCACACCGCACTTTGGTCGTGGAAGACCTCCAGTCTCGGTACAGTGCCTGGAGCATGCCTCCGACCGACACATTTAGCTCTGCACAGTTTACAGGCCCCCATTTGCAATACGAACCGCGAGAAGGTGACGAAAGCACCAATCGTTTGCAAACGCCTCCACCCAAACGAGGCGAATGTGGCAGACGCTCATTCTACCGTAAGCTGCTCCGCAGCCAGACGGTCGACGGAAACCAAAGCGGACGTGAGACAGGACGCCACGACGATGGCGACCCCTACGTCCACTTTCCTTCTTTCAACTGAGCGCCAGGATAGCGACGTCCGAGAGCGCACCATGCCGGCTCCCGCGACGCAATTTATCGCCACTTTGGCACCGGCCGCAGACACGTTCCAGGCACCGAGGTCCCATTGCAAAATGACCGGCTATGACAAGTTTCCGGTGCATCAAGGGCACGGCATGGCATGCGCAACTCACGGGGCAGAAGTTTGAGTGCTCCGCGATGTAGCGGCCGATGCCCTGGTTTTTGCGCGAGAGCGACATGCACAGGAGCAGGGCATCCCTGGCCTGCTGACCGATGGCGCCCTCTCGGTGCACAAAGGGGATGAGCAGCGAGAAGATCAGGAACCTGCGTGCGCAACGCGTGCTCGTCTCTCTTTCTCCATTTCCATCGGCGACAACGGTCACAAATGCTATGCTCCGTTCGCCCCCTAAGCCCGACGCTGGACCACGCATTTACGTTTGACCGTGCCCGAGCACACTGCGTTCTTTCGCAACTGCTTACGAGGAAACACCGACGTGCCTAGACTGCGGCGCGTTTCTAACTGCTCAATAGGGGTCGCATAGTTTGCGGGCCTGCGTTTGCGGTACGAGCTGTGAGAAGGTGACGAAAGCTTGCTCTCCTTCTCCAGGGATTATTATCGTTAATTTTGTCCAGTTCGCTTGCATCTTTCATTAATTGCATTATCATCCTATTTTATAATAAACTGTTAAAGTTTGGGTGTAATTGGATAAGAAGTTTTTTTAGTAAAGGTTCATCAAAGCTCAGAAAATTGCAAAAAAAGTCAGTGTGAGAAAAACAATTTTATGCCTACTCATTGGTCACAAAGGTTTGAATGCTACAGTAGAATACATGTCTCTTCTTTTTGTACTTCCCAAAGTATTTCATCATGTTCCTCTTTCTTCTGCATCATTTCTTATTTTCTGTGGAGCTTCGGAAGAACACGCTCCCCATCAAACCAGTTGAGAGCGATCTCACAAAATACAGCTCGTGCAATATTAAGTGCATTCAAAACACCATTATGTGCCAAATTCACTGTGTCAGCACCAATTGTACAACATTAAAGAAACAACAACTAGGCTGCAATATGCTACAAACACCCCTATCAAGAAAATTTTGAGCGATTAGTGAGAAACACACGATAAACTGATTATGATTTACATGTCAAAGCATAATATTCATAAAAGAAAACAAAAATTTGCCGTCAATTGTAAGACGTATAATGTCCTATGGTGGGGCCTCCAAAGTATATAACTAAATAAATAAATACAAAAGACACGCGCCTGCCTTTTTTAAGCACCAGGGAGTACGGATTTCGGCTCCATATTTGAATGGCCTGAAGTGCTCGTTTGCGCTCGCCACTTCCTAATTTTGTTCTTCAGACTGCGCATTATTTTCTAGCACTAAAATTTCAAAATTGATTTTTTGGTCGGTTCATTTCATTATGCTCCCTTACGAGGAAATGCAACGTACTTGGCCAGAGTCAAAGGCGAATGTGTGAACCAGCCTTGACAGTGCGACGGAAGCTACATGCCCGTTGGACCATTCATACATCTATCTTTCCCCGTGTGATCGTGCTTCCGCCCATTCCCATGCGCAGAGAGCAGGGTCAAGTGATCAAAGGGAGGCGCTTGATTGGCTGAGCAAGCGCGTAGCTCCCACCACACCGTCAGCTTAGGGGTGAACAGAGCATGGTCCAAATTCAAGCCCACAAGAGACGTTTCAATGAAACAACCAGAATGACATGAAAGAGAAGGCGAAAAAGTAAGGCAAAAATGAAAGGTGAAGAGGAGGCAGATGAAGCAATTGAAGCATCTTCAACGGTATTAAATATGGCTGTCTATTTTAAACTAGCATTAAAGCTAGCTACTTTTTTTTTTTTTCTGCATGTACCATATTTACACACATAATGAACACACTTTTTTCCTCCAAATATTGACACATATGTGGGAGGTGCACTGATTACGCCCCCACATTTTGGCATTTACACACTTCGCACAAATGTCATTTTAGGTGCCAATATGACACGGCAGAGCCCATCTCCACTAACGGAGGCGCACTCACAACTGGTCGTGAGAGCGCCACAGTAACGTAACCATGCACTATAAATTGCGAACCCTTTCTGGGGCGGTTTTGGCATGCCTTTTGCCGAAGGAAAAGTGCCCTACGAAGCTCACTCTGCACAAAGACCAACGCGACCGTTTTTAGGCCTAGCCATAGAGTTATTATAATGTATAGGGTGGTTCAAGTCACCAGGCTGTATCTAAAATGGACCGTAAAAATCGACGCCTGCACATAGCAATCTAAACTTTTCGTCCAAAGGTGTATTTCACAGGTCGGCTTTTTCTTGTAAAATTACAAAGCGTAGCTCTGTTTCTTTAAAAAATAAGGCCAAGAAACTTGCCAGGGTCTACGGCGGGCAGCAACGCAGACGACAGGGGTCCAGTAGTGGGGTGTGTTTGGCGTTCATATTGATAGATGGCGCTACCTCCTAATCGCAATGGCTCGCGACCATCGCGGTTTATTAAAATGAATATAACCTTTTTGAAATGTACATTCGGTTAAAAAACGAATGCGAACAAAAAAAGCAAATCTTAAAGTAAAAAAACGCTTCTGCATAACGGCGCCGCTTTTGCTGCCAACGGATTTCGTCTGCGTGTCGCCTGCTATCTTTCGCTGGTCGGCTGCACCTTCAGACGCCGCTCCCAACGCCATCTATCAATACCAACAGCAAACACAGCCCGCTACTGGACTTGCAGTGATGTGATTGGCCTAAGCCGTTTTGGAGCAGCTTTTGGAGCAGCAAAAACGGCGTTTTGGAGCAGCAAAAGTGGCCTTTGGAGCAGGCAAAGCAGTGTTTTGGAGCAGCAAAAGTTGCTTATGAAGCAGCCAAAACAGTGTTTCGGAGCAGCAAAAGTGGCTTTTGGAGCAGATATTCTTTGAAAAATAAACATATTCTTTTTAAGTGTTGAACGAACGAAGGCCACTTCGCTCGCCGCAATAAACAAATTATGGTCAAGTTCGACCACCTAGGAGTCTTTCGACATGCAACTGAAATGCCAATGACATGACACATTTTGCAATGCTTCAGTTAAATTATACATATATATGTACCCGCTGTAGATAAAAAAGAACCAAACTGCCAAATTAAAATTTATTTAAAAATTACCAGCTTATTAGTAAATATCACAGCATTAGGTTGACTACATAGTTATACAATATAATAAATGGAAGCTGTCTCCGACTGATGAAACATGTAACTACTGCAGTGCAATACGAAATTTATACAAGACAAAAATGCATTAAAACTAGCGGGTGCTTTTCTTTTTGCTTTTCAAAACTTTCTACAGGGCTGCTGCAAGCCTCGCTTTTCCTTTGGCTAGTAATGAATTCCCACTTTCAATGTCTCCAAAGAGACATTGGGACATCTCACAAGTGAACAGTGCTGTGGGCGTCGCCGAGCAATTCAGAAAAACCGCTTGCCACCGTTTTACTGGTTCCCGACTTGCCGGATTTTCGTCAAAAGTAAGCAAACGTAAAACAATGGGTTGCAAGCGTCCCGGCTGGTGCCTCTGTCGTGCAGTCATGTCCGCATGCACATGAGGGCAACTTCGGCAGGCTTGCATTTGCACGCGCTTCGTCGCGCGAGCGGAGATGACTGTTGGATCGAAACAGACACCATGCCACTCCGCTCCGTCGCCAACTGGTTCCCAAAATTGTATGCGAAATACGACAAAAAACAGTCCAGCGCAGGGCCGTACCCAGAAAAAAATTTCGGGGGGGGGGGGGGGGGGGGGGGGGGGGGGGGTTTCGGGGACAACGGCGGCCATTTTGAAAGTGTCTATAGTCTTATTTTCGCCTATGAATCATGCCCATCGGTGGCATATAATGGAGAGTTACAGCAAACGGGAGAACCGGTCCCGGTTTGGTACCCGGTAGCCGACCGGCGCCACTGCGCGTGCGCAGAGGTGGAGATTAAAATCGGCTGGCTGCAAGTGCACCGACCAGGGCCGTACCCAGAAAAAATTTTCGGGGGGGGGGGGGGGGGGGGGTCAGAACCCCCTAACCCCCCCCCCCCCCCCCCTGGTTACGGCCCTGGTCCAGCGGCACGTGCTTGCCAGGCCGGCAGGCGAGGTACAAGCTAAACACACAAAAAAAGAACCTGAGCGAGTCAAGTCAAAACAAGACATCGCGAGTCAGGGTCAAATGGTACTTGGAGCGCTTTGTACAACGACTGAAGTACTGAAGCGTCAACACACGCCCGCGTCTACCGTTGAAATTTGTTTTAAAAAGACGCGAGACGAGACACATGAACGACGAGAGCGTGTAACGAGATGTGGCGGGAAAAACTATGCAAAACCAGATGGGCGATTGATACAGGGTACTTTTTGTTGGGCGGCCGCTTGCGCTACCTAAATAATGCATGCTCAATTACGGTTCTCAGTTTAGTTTCGGTATTGAAAGACGACCAAAATTGGTCCTTTGGCGCAGGCTTGGCGCAGATTACCCATATTTCCGCAAAATGTAGCAGGATGTAGCAGGGTTAGCCCCTTGGCGCAGTTTGGCGCAATTGGCGCAGCAATCACATCACTGGACTTGGTCGTCTGGGTCACTGCCCGCCGTAGACCCTGGCAAGTTTCTTGGCCCTATTTTTTACTAAAAGAGAACTACGATCTGTAATTTTACAAGAAAAAAATCGACCTGTAGAATACACCTTTACGAAAAGTTTAGATGGCTACGTGCAGGCGTCGATTTTTACGGTCCATTTTAGATCGAGCCTGGTGACTTGAACCACCCTATATTCTAGAGGTTCAAATGGCGCTAGTGTGCTGTTGCAGATTGAGGCAGACAGTAACCAGTCAGAAAGTAACTTCCAAGTGCATTTTCTCCCTGTTCTCGATTATAAAAGCAAATATCACAAATAATATGCACATACTATAGGTAGATTGAAGCATTTCTCAGTCACGCAGACGAAATAAATAGTCAGTTATGGCGTTTTTATTTCAAAATCATGGCATTAGAAACGGTGTTAAAACGGCTTTGTATATGTATTTATGTGCACTCTCGGACACTGTTAGCGTAAACACGACGTCGGCGTTTTCAAGCATGGGGGATATATGTGCCAAACGAACATAGGACATGTGGAAAACCAAGAGAGACGGCAAGAACTATGCAGTAACACTCAGTCAGTAACTCCCTGTGCATGCAGATGATCAAAACAAATTGAAGGCCACGTAATATAGTCCGATATGAAATAAACAAGTCCTGCTTTATTCTTTCTGCTCATGAATATGTGCAAAGATGCTTATTCTGACTTCAAAACATCACCTGCATGCTCAAAATCTTTGAAAATAGGAAAACGCCAAAGAACAAGTGCCTGATAAAAGCTGCTCGGCATAGGAAATAATAAAAAGACACACCTTTCAAAGCCCACATACTTTATTCTTTATGTTTTGAATGTTTTTAACCGCTCGCAAAGATGCAAGGAGGGGTCATTTTTATATAGCGACAGGACGGGCATATTCGCAATTTATAAGCATCACCGGAATGCTGGCAGACCTTGACCGAAGTTTGTTATACAGTCATGTCTCGTTAATATGGACCCCGTTAATATGGATACCTCGCTGTATAAACACCATTTTTGGGGACAAACTGGGAAAATACATGTATTTTTGTCTTGTTAGTATGAACAACTCATATTATGGACAATTTGTTTGGAGCACAGAGGCGTCCATGTTAACAAGACATCACTGTATACGCAGATGACACTAACTTATTTTTTTCGGGTCATAAAGCTAACAATGTTATAGACATGGCAAATAATACTTTATCAAAGCTGTCTGAATGGGCTGTCAATAACATTTTGAAAGTTAATTTTACAGAAACAAAAGCTGTTTTCTTTCGCCCCAAAAGTAAACTAACACAAACCACAAAACGGCTGTTATACAATTAATGTGTTATTGATATTACAAAATATTTTAAAACTCTAGGAGTGATATTTTCGAAGCATATGACTTGGAACCATCAAGTAGATAATATTGCGTCAAAATTAGCTTAGACTGTTGGACTAGTACGTCATAGTTTAATGCTTCCAGTCAAGGTTAAACTATTCCTATATATAACTCCCTATTTTACTCACACCTCAGTTACTGCCATCTTTATGGGGCGTGCAATGGCTACAAACCTAGAATCATTGCATATACTCCAAAAGAAAATTGTATGCTGCATTTGTAGTGCTCGCCGTAATTCCCATATTTTGCCCTTATTTCAGCGATTTGCTATTATATCAGAATTTTCTATATCTATACTTATAGGCTGAGCCGCAGGTTTTTATCGGAACCGAGATTAAACATTAGGAATTTAACATCCCTGTCCTTATTAACCAGAGATGATCCTTCTCACATAACCTATCATACTGAATACTGGAAGGTGAATATATGCAGAACAAATAATGGATTCCAAATGCTCAAATACACACTGCCAAAAGCTCTAAATGACCATATTGCGAACAATGGTGATTTGTTTTGTACTACTTTTCGAGACCTGAGGTCTTAAATATGCCCATTGATGAATGTCCATATTTTCTGTTTGTGCAGTCTGGCCCACCTACAGACTGCACACTGTGGGTGGGCCAGGGGTTTGTCAAGCTGCCTGTAGGCAGCTTTTTTCCTTGGTCCCCCCCCATCTTGTGATGGAAATAAATGGATTATTATTATTTTTAATATTATAACACACACTACATTCCTTTCAATTGTTACGTTGCTTACAATCATCGCTCGTTTTTACATGCCTGCTATGGAACAGAGATTTGGGCCTGAAATGTAACGAAGTTTAACATCATGCACTGGTAAAGAAAAATGTTGTAACCAAAGCAATTACTCTTTTACAATGTTAATATAAAGGTACATACTATTCGGTACGACCCAAATAACAAAAGTGTTTCATGTTATTTTACGGCAAAGAGACAAAATACATGCACATTTTTCCATAGGAATGCACAGGAGCACTGCAAAAGCAGACTGGTTGCTGTCTGCTTCAATTTGCCTTCCAGAAGGGGCATAGGCACTAGCACAAGTTGAACCTCTAGCATACATTATAATAACTCTATGGGAATGATCACTTTCACGATTTCACTGTCCGAAAGCAGACCACAGACGGTGGCGTGTTTTTTGACATCAATGCATCCGGGGCTGGGCAATTCCTCGAACCCAGCTCGTTAGGTGTGCGCCCGACTCGGTTTCACCGTTGATCACTTCCGCAACTACATACTTTCAGCCATTAAGAGAGTGTGTATCGCTATGCTTGGCTTGACTTGACTTGGCCTGGCCGCTTGGCGGCGAAAGAAAATTGGCTCAGTGGGCTTGGTGGCCAGCTGAGTTGGATGCAATTTGAGACATGCAGAGCCGAAAATTGGAGGTGCACTCATTATGTGAGGGGAAAAAAAAGTCAAAATATTTATGCCCGCTGTGGGGGGTGCGTTCATTATGCGAGTAAATACGGTAGTTAGATTACTCTCAGCGTCAAGTAGTAACAATTACTTTACAATCGCATTACTGCACCGTCATGCCCGATGTACATGCAACTTTTTTTGCCCATCCTGACTGGACCCTTTCTGTCTGCAGAATGAAATAAATAAAAAATAAATGGCTGTCCATGATGATGATTAGGCAAAAAAGGCTTTCATATAATACTAGGTCAAAATAAAGACAGAAAGCAAACAAAACGCTCTCAACCTAGGAAAAAAGAGATGAAGAATGCAAAGGCTCAGCCATGTAAACCAGCCTTTCTTGTAACCACTTTAGCATAGGGCTGTGCTGCTGCTCCAGTCAAACCCGTGATAGTCACACTGGAAGCCGCTCAGACAGACGCAAAAACCACAAGGCTTGCAAAGCAGACAACACAGTCATTTCCCACCAGCGCCCGACATCACGGTGACCACAGCCAACTCCAAGCAAGCGCCAAAGTGTTTGTCCGATCAGCCACCGTCTCGTCCACGGCTATTTTCAGGCCTGGTTTGTACTCCATGTTTGCCCGGCGTTTGCTCGGCATGTCAGCAGCTTCACCCAGCAGCCCAGCCTGAGCATGACGTTCACGAGAAGCGACGTAGGACGCCAGCAACGAGGCCACAGTGCGTCAACGCGTGTAACCTTACCCCCCTGAAGGAGTTCCCCCTCCCATTGGAGAAGGCAAGTTCTCGAAACAGTCTGCGGCCGTGCAAAAGTGGAACCTCACTGTCGAACTGCAATGTCGGAGAGAGAAATCAAAGGCACCTGCTGAAACTGCCTGGCATTGCAGGACTACATGTGACAACCAAATCTGGCATTCCAGGACCTGGATCTGACAACCAAATCTCCAGGCGTGCCAAGACACTCTGGGTGATCTACGCGTCAATGGCCAATCACGGGTGTTTTTTCTCGGAGTTGATATTTTTCGAGGGTAATGTTCACAACTTGGCGAGCTTTGCTGAGATAAAAATGCAACCACATTCGCATTATTTTATTGCGCACGTTTCCTTTGATGTTTGCTGCAGACAGGTAGCTAAGGTAGTATGTCGACAGAAAAACATACAAGGCAGTACTTTGATCATACCTGACAAAATTGCCATACAGAGAATACATTTTTGGGTCGGTAAATATCACTGCAGTCGTATACTGCCACGCACATTGCTGAGCAAGCGCGTGGGTGGCCGAGTGATTACCGTGCTTGGCTTTTGTGCGGAAGCCCCGGGTTTGATTCCTGGGAGCGGTGCGTCTTTTGTTTATTTTTTCAATATAGCGTTCTCGTAAGTTCAAGAACCTTGTTGTCTGATCGAGGTATGAATGTTCTACGCGTCAAACTTGCTACACCGAATGTTCCAAAAACCCACGTGGGTACATAAAGGACTCCGCATGGCGAGCCGGAGTAAGTCTTGCCCAGCGCTTGATCCTGCTGTCACACCGCCATCGACCCCTCTGACGCGAGCATTTCTCTATTTTGTTTTGGGCCCAAGCTTGCCCCATTAAATGTCTAGTTTGCTTCAGTTTTTGTCGCCTCATCAATTTTGATTTGTGACAATATGTACTAGGACTTGTACTGTGACCTTAGACGCCAATCACGTCATTACTACTGTCTTATCACTTTATTCACTTGCGCCTCAAGTTTTCACCGAGTTACCTGCCCCAAAACTGAACTCTACAATAAAAATAGAATAGTCTCACACCACAGTTTACATACTAGTCGTTAGGCTCGATGCTCGGGCTTGCACAAAAATATTCCAAGTGGGCACGGAGACAGTTTAATCGTATAGATGGCGCGATGTTGGTTCTGTGAGGTTGCATCAAAGAGGCAACGAACATAGTTTAACAAGACTGCCTCTAATTAAAAGTGCCACGTGACTGGCCTCCTGCTCACAGGCAACCGCCATTATCACATCCATAAAATCGTTGCATTTGGAAAGCACGGCAGATTTTGAAGAAAGCAGATGACAATTCTAGACACTCACAATGTATTCCTCATTAAAAATAACTGCCCCTGAACAGCTTACAAGTTTAAATAAATAAGTACCCTGCAATCAACCAGTACCCGGTACGAAGACTGTCAGCATGGGCGTTCCTGCAAGAGTTGAACGCCGGCCTCGTGTTCAGAACGCCATAGTCACCGATAAGAACGTCAGGGACGTTCTTCAGTTGTCCCACTTTCGAGAATGCTTCAGCGTCTCCCGAGCGTGCACGCACAACCAAAGCATGGCGGAAGAGAGCAAGTGCGTGCTGGAGGCTGGGCGTTCGAAAAAGACACCGTGTCATTCTCAACCTGTCAGAGGGTGGCTGTAGACCATTCTATTAGGGTTGGAGGAGAGATGGAAATAAGTCTCCATGTTTGGCTGGTTTCTGCGGTACAGCGCGTCAAAACTGCCCTCACAATGATAATGGCCTGTGCCCTTTCCCTCTCCTGCCCCACCGAATTGGTTGAAATGCCCGCGGAGGACGGCCGATTTGTCGTCTGCCATCGGGATCGAATGTGTGCCCTTTTCCTCTTTTACCCCGACGATTTCGTTGAAACGCCCGAACGTATGTAGACAGCGCTGCAGTCAAACAAAATGGCAGCACCCAAACAGCCCTTAAAAAAAAGAAAAAAAAAGATTTTGAGCAGTTTGGTTGGGACACGCACGTCAAAAAACCAATTTTACGGAAAAAACTTGTAGAGCAGTATTGACGGTGCGAGATTTATTTTAGTTGGGTCTGAACTCTGCGCAAAATCCATAATGTCACGGAATGCTCATACACTTTTTCCACCTCAACGAGATGGTCATACACTCTCTCTCCACCTCAACGTGATGGCCAAGCCGATCCACCTGTCCTCCACGCGCCCGAAATGCCGAGGGAAAACAACTAAATCACGTCTCGCGCTGTCAATATTGCTCTAAAAAAATTGTTTGCGTGTCAAATTAATTTTTTGGCACATCTGCCTCAACCAACTTCTTTAAAAAAAAACAAAAAAAACATTTCTTTTCAGTGGCCCTTTAAGCATGGAACACACGAGCAGTGAAAGTGGGCGCTGTGTGGCGCTCGCTGCTCGCCGCTAGACGTACCAAAGGTGCGCTGCGCGGCTTTATCTGTATCGACCAGATCCGAGCAACGTACCGCCGTGCGGAAGCGACGTAGGGACGCCAGCACCAATTGCTATGGATACTGGGCCGCGCTGCCGCACAGCGTCCGTTTTCATCGACCATGTGTTCCCTGCTTTAGTGGCATTGTCTATAACTCGGAAGAGCGTAGAGCGGGAGCCCGGGGTTCGGGGAAACTCACCTGGCGGGGCCCTGGTCCGAGCTGGCGCTGAAGAAGACCTCGAGTAGTTGCGGATGCTGGGAGAGGCAGACGCACAGCGTGTTCAACAGCACGACGAGCCGCTTTTCCACTTCCAGCGGAGCACAGTCGGCACAGGAGGCGAGGAGGTGAAGGAGGGGGCGAAGGAATGGCTGCTGCAGCAGCAGCTCGTGATTCGAATGGCTGACGAGCACCTGAAAAGAAAACAAGGAGAGGGAAGCCCCAAAAGTCAAATCGGTTGTATTGTCACAGACAAAAACAGCAGATGAACTCGGAACTAAAAATAAATGTTTAATGAGGAGAACTTGTGCCTTCAACTAAAACCAAAAATACACCGCGCATTCTGCGCAGGCAAAGGAAGGGCGTTGCCGAAGAAGTGCGTTGCCGCTGCTTTTATACACGTGGTGGATGAATCTTCTGGACCAGAACACACTATGACAGCCGAGAATGGGCTGGAGCCTTCCATAAGATTAAAGATAGAGAAAAGGAACAACCAGGCATATCAGAATTCAAACCCCGTTTCTCCACGTGTCAACCGCGTGAGCTGCCAAATCCATCACGCACGCGCCATATATGCCGACCCTGTGGATGGTTTCACCCCGTTGCATTGCAGATACAAACTCCAGTGAAACTTCTGAACAGAAATCAATCATCAAGTTGGCATCCCTCATACCAATTGTTCTATAGTTCAAGCTGAACTTTTCTACAAGTATGTACCAAGGAGCTCAACTCTTAAACATTACCAAGTCCAATGCGTTTTATAAACCTTTGGACTACTCATCTCCCAGCCTTTATTGTGCCGATTGCCAATTGTAATCTTTTCAGGAAAGGGTTTGTTCACCCATTTTCTCTTATTCTTTTTTTTGTTGTTTGATTTTTTCGAGTGAGCTTATATGCCAACCCCTGTTTTCCTACCCTCCCCCTCAAATGCTACATGCCTCAAGGGTAAATGAATAAAAGGAAAGGGAGTGCAGCTCAGTTGGCAGGTCGCCTGACTGATAATCAAGAAGCCGTGGCCCCGCTGCCAGTCATTTATTTTTTGGTTTTGTTAACTTGCACATCAGAATCATACTCTAAAAAATCCCACTAAAATTTCAAAAAAATAAAGATGGGCTTGTGTATGGCTGGTGCAACTTGGGCCCCGCCTCTTCCGACCCTCACCTCGTAGATCCTGAGCTGCTCCAGCTTGAGGTTGTTGAGGAACTCGCCCGTGTAGAGGGACCACTGGAAGAGCCTGTCTAGGACTCCCTCCATGAGCATGTAGTCCAGGATGGGTCCGGCAGAGGAGGGGCACATGCCCCCCTGCGGTGGATTGGGCCCATCCCTCGCCTCCTCCACCAGGAAGTTCACCATCTGATCCAGGTGGTTCAGCACACCCGTGATGTCGTCCGACGTCGGCTTCAGGGCCGAACTACTGCGGGCAACATCGGGCCGACGCAAATACGTTTGGCGTCTTTTTTGTTTTATCTCGAGGCCCGCTTGCACAGTACCGTTTGCTTACTTCGCATTATATTTGTATTTATTTGGTCCGGCAAGCCCAGGCCGGCAGGGCGGAAGAGGAAACCTGCATTTCTGAATGACCAGTCCTCTCCGCCCGTCCCAGTTCAGGAATTGTAACCAAAAACCAAATGATAACAGTGCCTACAATCGAAAAATAACAGATATGCAAGACGTACAAAATGGAACATACTTAAGCAATAGTTTAAGATAAATATTCTATTAGTGTTGAAAACAGGACGAGTGAATAGTAAATAATAAACAACTCAACGGTAAAAAGAAATATGTTGACAAAAGGAGACTTTTACAAACAAATTATGTCTCAATAATATATATTTTTAGCGCTGTAGACACTACAACCGTCAACACACTTTTGTGTCTTTCTAGCACATGAAATAAGCATAATATGAGCGCAGCACTTATTATAAAACTGAAGCACTAGTAGTCGCATATCGCAGTCGACACTTTAACCCGATGGAGACAGTCAAGCAGCGCCAAAAGTGCATTGCCACGGAGCTCACTATCCTCGTCGGTATGCTGACATCGGCTAAACAGACAGACAAAAGTGCAGGACGTGACGCATTCACTGTGCGTGATTGGTCCAGTCGGTGATGACAAACGAGCAAAGATGATGAGTGCTACGACGGTGCACTTGTGACGCTGCTTGACTGGCTCCATCGGGCCAAGGCGTCAGCTGCGGTCAAACTTAAAGTGAAACGGAGTATGCGGCTTGTGTTCTTACGTAGAAAGTCACTAGACATCCATGCTTCGTACGAACCGTGTCGATCAATTCGAAGAGTAGCCATTTTCTTAAAACACCCAGGGCTAGACGGAGAAACTGGGAAACGGGGAAGAAACACGGCGTACAAATTTCTTCTACTTTCACAGTTTCTTTACCTAGTCTCGGATATTTCGAGGAATGGTAAACTTACACTAGCTCATCCGCGCCATCACTGTATTATCAAGGAGTAGCTTCGTGGGCAACACCTGAAGTGCCGATATCTCAATGACTCGTAACGCAAAGTAAAAAAGCGTACGCAAATGCTCCTGCATAAACGGGCTTCTCAAGAGCTTCATTGTAACCTGTATGGTTGCCGAAACGATGAGAATGGCAGGGTGCCTTGTTTTAATGCCCGGCCTCCAGCATACGCTTGTTGCCTGTCGTCGTGCTTTGGCCGTGCATGCACGCTCGAAACTACCACAACGCCGAAGTGGTAGTGAAAGTAAAAAGCTCTCCCTGGAGGCGGGACAACTAAATGACCTCCCTGCCGTTTTTATCCGTCAGTGATTACGGGTCCGTTTAAACTCGTCACGCCCCATTCGTGATAGGTGCCGGCATATAGTACAGGTTTTGCTCGATGGAACTGACTCTAGGCCCATTCAACTAGGAGCATGTCGCGAGCAAAGACTGTTCCCTGAACTGGTTGCCACGCCCCATACGAAGCACAGATGTCCCAGTAATTCTCGATGTAAGCAGATGTAAGCTTCCGTAACGCAAAGCAACGTAGCCAGATAGGCGAAGCGTGAACTGGCCTTTTCACATTAGAGGGTCTAGTGTATGAAACCTTTTATGTAAACAATGTACAAACCACCTTAAAACTTGCAGCCCTACTGCAATAAACCAGCACCGTGACAAGCGCCAAAAACATGTGTCGCAGTTTGAATGGAGCTAGCCCCATGTAAAGATCCCTCCACATAATATATCTTTAAGTGCAAGAAAATATTACATCCGGCGCTGAATTTTTTTTATAACCCTACGGCTTTGTCTGGAACAGGTTCCCTCCGTAAACGACAACAACAACCATGAAGACTGATCAACCAGCAGCCAGATTACGGGTCTTTTCCTCTATTTACCCTGCAAGGCATTTGCTCTCCAATCCTTGTATTCCCTGACCCCTCGAAGATATGCAGCCGACTGTTGGCCGTCGGCCTATCACAACCTAGATATGTCGCACTCCTGCCTCGCTGATATTGTGCTGTTGCCCATACCGCACATTCCGCCGGACAAAGACCCGGGAGAAATGTTGGCCTTGTGGCTTTCACGCACATGCATTTTGCATGTTCCAACTTGAGCCAGATCCTCAGAAGGGTGCTACTGCCCACTGCTTTTTCTTCTCTAATTTAGTGCATGCATTCTCGTTGCAGTCAATAGAACAGTTTTACAGCAAATTGTCATCCTTACCAAATGCAACCAAATGTTTCATTGCTCAAACAAAGTGTGCGTATCTTTGGTGTAGTTAATGCAACTGCTTTACATCACCAGAGGTGTGGCTAGTCATTGGCACAGAGCACGATGTGGCCATAAGCTGAGCAAAACCTCAGAAGTTCCGTACAAAAAGCTTAAAAATAACATTCTTTAATTGTGAATTCCGTTGGGCATACAAAACTAAAATAACCTCCCTCGGATTGTTAAACAAAACCACTGATTTAGTTATTGTAGGTGAGAGTTAAGAGTTAAATTATCACACCTGTCAATGTGCCTTATGTACTACATGCAGCTAGGTAGGCACATCGTTTTAGAAGCTCAATGAAAGCAATAAACCTATCGAGCCTCAGATAAGAAAAAGGGGAAGGTAAAGCAGAAAACGTAAATTATCAGTTACATTTGCTATTTTTTTTTCTCGCCACTTTCCTTGTATACAACAGAAGCCAACCAACTGAAAAGCGGCACAACAGTACGAACAATAGGTAAAGCTACACCTCGCCAAATTCTGGAACTCAAAGCGAGCGTCTACACCAAAGAAATTGAACCTGTGGCATTTGACAGCGAGCATTACATCGACTCACTTGGACTTGTCGATGACTTGCAGTGCCCGAAGCCAATGCATCCTGAAGGCTTCGAGTACGGTCTCTGGCTCCACATTACGCAGGATCGGCAGTCTGCTGCGCCGCAGGCTCGCCCTAAGCCAGCTCATTGCGACGTCGAGCCCTTCTTCGCAGGGCAAAGACGACCAAACGGTGCCCTTCAGCCGCACATCGCACGGCTTCACAACTGCGGCCGGGCTGCGGCGCCGACTCCGACGATCCTCCGCCCAACACCGTGCTTTCGGAGGATTCTATTCATGTTTTTCATTAGTAGTTTCCTCGAAGGTGGCGATCTCAGGCTAACAGCAACCGACCGTTCGGCCGGAGGTTTATCTTTGGCGATCTGCGCTACGGGCTGGGGAAGGCTGAAACCTTACACCACTTTCACCCTGTAGCCGCTGTCGCAGCCGTTCAAAGAGCCCGTGTATTACGTCGTCATTGCGTGTTGAATTAGAGCAATCCGTCAAATACAGGCGGAAGCGAGGAACCGCGAGCCAGATTGTGGAGGAGGCGAAACACCTGCGTGGTATGTAACCAACCACCTGATTAAAAATCACAGCGTTCACAACACGACACTCACCGTCACAATGGAACTGATTTCAGCACAGATCCATTTGGACTTTCGCACTTACTTCTTCCTCGCGTCGCGTACTACATAAGTCCGAGCGAAATACCTTCAGTAGATATTCTACAGCCCATATTTCGGTGACATCCAGTGCGGAAACAACAGTCGCCCAGCACCTCGGTGCGCCATATTGGATAAGGCCGGAAATCCGAGGGCTACCCTCGGCATCGATGCATCACATCCGCTTTGATAGAGAAAGTGTCGTAAAATCTTCATTCACTCGGTGGCAAAAAAAGAAATGTGCGATTGTGACATCTGCCTCCAACATGTGATCGAAACCACCGGCAGTCACGCCGTCTTTCCCAGAGAGGCAGAAATTCTACGCACAGTAATAAGCAGTAACCGTTGCTTTTGGGAGAGAAGGAGTGTTGCCGTGTGTGCGTGCGTGTGTGCGTGCGGCGTGCGGTCATGGTGTGGTGTGTGAGCCGTGTGAGTGGGCTCCTCGCAATGGTTCCACGGTTTCAGCTTGTTGCTGCGTTATTCCATCCTTTTAAACGCTTGTGAACCTCCTGGGAAGTAATGTAGCCGATGCTCCGAAACGCCCGATACAAAAAGAGCAACGATTTTTGTGCTTCCGACCCTGGTCCGTGCTCCAGACACGAACTGAAGAAGGATGGAGATACGGGCAGTGCTACGGATTTACATGCGTGCGTGTAAAGGTGAGCAACAACATTACGGGTCGCGAGCCTTCTTTTTTTTACGGAAAACGCCGCTGTCGTCTTTCGACGTTGCTTCTCGCCGTTCGCCTTCCGTCGCCGATTGTCTCCGATCAGCCACTTTTGTTGCTTGTATTGATCGCACCTGCGGGTCTAGCGATAGGCCTACCGTTTATTTGTAGTTGGAAGTCGCTGTCAAACATTCTTGTTTTGCTTTTATTTTTTTCTCTCTCTCTAGGTCATGTAACTTACACCCAGCACGGTTTAGATCGAAACAACGAAGCAAACCAACTACAGTTTCCGGGGCTTTAGCAACGGAGCGTCAAAACGGCGACGGTACTGCAACGACCTCGCGAAAGAATGCGGCCAATTATGCAAATTTGGGGCGGTACATCGGCCTTTACGACGAGAGACGCGATTTTAATTCGTTTCTGGCTTGACATTGAGTGACATAATCGTGCGTCCCCGTCCAAATTCCAATCTCAAGACCAGAAATTATCTGTGACGACTGTGGCTGACAAACCATCACTTCCATTCATTACAGAGCATAGTCAGCGCAGTGACGTGCGCTGACAGCAGCGAATTAGACCGTAAAGTTTCTCCGCATCCTTTGTGTCCGCGTGCGTCCGCCGATTAGTGTATCTGCTTCGTCTTGAAGTCTGGTCACGGCAAGAGCTACGAAAGGGAGTTTGCCTTTCGTAGGTGTAGTTTTGCTGGCGCGTCGAAATGACAGTAAATGGCACAAGCGCGATGCCGCAGTTTTGAAAAGTCGTAGCATTCGCTTGGTTGATCAGTAAAAGACTTAGGCTACGGTCGTACCCTAAACGTTTTAGTAACCATAATCGTCTTAATGCAGGTTATGGTAGCATGTATGCACCACTTGATGCTACAGCTGACCTCATGTCACTCCTCCCAGGTGACCTCTTGTTCCTTTGATTCACCTCTGAGAATGGTCAGCCCAGTTGACTCGCGATTGGTCCCAGCTGACCTCTCAGCTAGTCTCCATTGATTCCCAGTTGGAACCAAGTGAATCCCTACTGGTCCCCATTGATTTCCAGTAGTAACTAGTTGAACCCTATTGGTCCCTTTTGATTTCCAGTTGGGACCAGTTTGTTCCAGATGAGAGCAGTTGAAGGACAGTGCAACAACTTGTGTACCCTCAGTAAATACTGATGGAAATTAATCCTTGATATTGATTTCCTATAAAAACATGCATAAGTCCTTCCCACACAATGGCAGTCCCCCAAAAAATATTGAGAAAAATTAGAGCGAAGCACAGGGCATGTGCTGCATTTTCAACGTTTTTAGGGTTCGGCTATTCTTGTCATTGCAGCAACTGGACACGAGCCACTACCCATATACTCTTTGGCGCATTGATTGATGCAAACTCAAATTGAGTGCTCACTCCGTGCTCATGTCCTACTTATAAGCGGAATTTGAATAGCATCACCGTAAGTAATCCCTGTGGCTATGTCAATGCTGCGATCAGGGATGGGCAGTATTTCAAATATAAGTATTTGAATTTTAAATACTTTGTGTATTTTGCATTTGTATTTAATTACAAATTGGATAATGCATTTGACGTCTGTATTTAAATACTAAAATGTGGGTATTTCAAATACAATGTAATTAAATACAATTTTGTGGGCGAAAGTACATCCCTCAAATTTATTGTCACTGTCAAGAGCAGGAAGAAAACTATGTTCTGTACCGAATGCAGTGTCTCTCAATCAAGCACAAGCGTTTAGTGACTTTGTGATTAACGGTGCTAGTCCAGGGCAAGAATAGTGACGAAATCGACGTTCACAGGCAGACTGGCTAAATAAGTGCCTGTGACAACTTGTGATGCTTTCCAGCCTGATTTCCATCCATATTTTTGCCCGGAACATTCTAAATGTGCGGGTTGTCCAGATTTTCGTAACAGGTGCGAGTTGCAACAATAAAATATTCTCTAGCTAGTGCTGCGCGTCTTGGTCGTCTCGGTTCTTTGCTGGTCTATACCAATATGTAATCGAAAAAAAAGCTGCTTGAAGCTCTGTACTTTTTTCACCTATTACGTCCAAGTTGATTACATTTTTTTTTGTGATTATATTTCTATTACGTTACTAGAGCCATGGCACACTAACTCTCGAGTGTGCGAGGCAAAATTAAAATGAGATACCCAGAAACCCGTTGCAGGTGCCCTAAGTCGCTGACGCAAATTTTGAGGAATGTATTTGGAAAAGTATTTAGAGGAGACCAAATACATTTGGTTGTATTTGTATCTTGTATTTAAATGCTTTTTTTCGAAATGTAATTAGATTTGTAATTAAATACCTTTTTGACGAAGTATTTTGTAATTGTATTTTGATACATATTTGCCTGTATTTTGCCCATCCCTGGCTGCGATCCTTGTGAGTATAGCCCCAAAGCAGACGTCTAGGGTGCGCAGCAGTCGGGCGATAGTCAGCGCCTCTACCGGCAAAGAAGCTGAACAATAGGCAGTCTTCTGCTTCTTCCGCCCCCTTCCTCGTTGTTAACTTCCAAATGCGGTGCTGGCCTGTTTGACTGCATACGCCCCCCATCTATTGAGAACGTAGTGACCAGGGTGTAAGACAGGTGGGGAAATGGCCCATAGAAGCCTACCGCAGCGCCGTGACCGGATTGTGTACTCGTCTGCTTGTGGGTACCCCCGATTTGCGACAGATGGCGCTCAGCGAGAGGAAAAAAATTGGAATCAGATTTGCATGGAACTCTATGGGAGAGTACGCAAAATAAACCGAGAGCACGACAGTCCTCCATTGAAAATCCACGAGAAATCATCTCCGTCAGTTTAGCCGGCCGCCACCGGTCGCCCACCCGGAGTGAGAGTTTGCGGTGCTCAACATAGATGGCGCCACAGAAGAAGAGAAAACCGAGGGGGACACAATCCGATCGCTCATTTGGCTCTCATTTCCCCACCTGTCTATCTTACACCCTGGTAGTGACTGACCTGTCTTAAGTAGAACTGAGCTATGCTTTTGGTATTGTGGACATAATGCTCCTGGCATATCCTGGATAATCAATTGAATGCACTCTGACGCAGAAGGCGCTCACGCAAAAAGGTATCAGGTTGACTTCCATCTTGGTGTGTTAGTCATTGTGATTAGCATTCACTAGATCATGTCTGCCCTTAGTTTATTTTTTCTCGGCAACTCGGAAATGTGTTTGAGGTAAGATAATTTTATTTGTGTTATTTTTTTATTGTTGGTGAACATTTGCAAGAAGCTTGTTTTATTTTTAGTTTATCTTCTATCTGACTAATTTATTTGCATGACCAACCTTTTTTAGATTGTTTACGATTCGGAAGGCTTAAGTCACCTTGATATATGGCTTGGTGGTTTCAAATATGTAATTGCTGATTTGTTTTGATAGAAGTAGAAGTTAGAGTATTATTATTGACTGCCAAGTTGGCGCATCGCAGCGTGACCACAAAATGAAAGACATTATTACGAGAAAAATAAGATGTTGAGAAACCTGTTGCCCGCAGACCAGAAGTTAGCGGTGTATTAAAAAGCATGTTATTAATGTTTCAAGATATACGCATATGTATTATTTTTAGCAGAAGTGTTTAGATGTATGGTGGTACTTGAACTATGTATTTTACGCACCACTTAGATAAGTATGCATATTACAATCTCACAATGTCTTGGCTTCAAATAAGGCTATGTAAGGCAGTGTTGCGGAATGGGCACCCCCATTCCATTCCAATTCCATTCCGGGGAATTAGAGTTTTCGATAATTCAATTCCTTTCAATTCCTAGGAATGGAGACACTGAGCCCATTCCCACTCCTGGAATGGCTGAATCGTTCCATTCCATTCCTTTAATTCCTAAACGTAAAAATTGGCACTTGACAGCTACATTTTGTTGCCGGCATAAGCACCATAAAGCTGACATTATAAAATGCAGAAACAATTGCAAAAAAAGAAAAAAAAAGCTAGATTCCTCAAAAAAGCACTGATTTTTACTAAGCGGACCGCTGGTGGAAGAAAGTGTTTATTTACAATGTACTGCAAACATCGAGAAAGCCCCTTGATATGTCAATGCTTGTTTAAGACATCGGTCTTGCGACCACGTCGCTCGCAACAAACAACAAAACTTAAAACCACTCATTTCCTTTTCTTTTTTTAACTTTTTTTGCATTTGACTTTTAAGACATACGCGGCCAGCGTGTTTGTTTGATAAGACCATAAAAATATCCAGTTCGTGCGTGGCACAGGAATAAGCTATATTACTGTATTCTTCAAATACAGCAACACGGCTAGTACACTGCTGGAAGCGACTCCATGCACAGCGGCAGAACACATCCTCTGACAAAATGAAACCTCTGCGGCGCAGCACGAGGGACCGTATAGACCATGTCACGAAACCTGTTTTAAAACGCATAAGTTCACGCTTGCTTTACGAATCTCGATATTTCTTATCATATTCAATTGAATTTTTGGCTGGTTCGCCTGCCCTTTTCCACCCTTCGCATACTCATTCTCGTGTTTCGTCTTCAGACGGCGAATAAAGTTCGATAATAAACGCCGACTGCATTGTGTATAGTTTCGTTGCACAACTTTCAGCGTGCAGCTTGTTTATTTTCTTCGCGACTAATGTAGAAAAATGTCTTCTACGATGCCATGACTCAAATGTGTATTTATCTTGTCTTCTCGTCCGAATTGTGATGTTCCTCTTCGCACTGATCGAGTGGCGGGTTCAGGCAGCAGACGGTACCAACCGATTCATTCTTCTACCTCGGTGTCGGTTGTTCGCGTAGTGGCGACGGGTAGGGAAGTCAGCGTTGACAAAGCTCTTCACATCAAGATACAATTAACGGAGTAATACCGCACCGTTCGAATTGACATTCCCCGTGTTTCCTCAACAACACCGTCCAACTGACTTCTCACCGCCTCAAATAGGGTCCAGGACAAGGAGCACGAATGCAGACCGGACAGCCGAGACGCGCGGAAGCCAAAACCTCAGTGGCAGCTAGCACCCAGCTCTCCTTCTCAGTTGCCCTCACAGCAACGGTCGCACCTCGCCTGGCGCGGGACGGTCTTTCTGCAGGTCTAGTCAGTTCGGTCACACCAAGAGCGGCGACGATAGTCTACTTCACCTTACGATGGACCTCAACAGACAGCACGAGAGCCATCGAAACCAATCCAGGGCTTTCTGAGTGCTGCGTCACCCTGCAGTCCCGCTTACGGTACTGGATTGCCTAGGGTGAGTCGTAGCGTCCGCAGCAGTCCATCGCAAGGTGAAACAAAGTATGCAGAGACTAAAGTCAAGGGAAACAAGCGAGAATCCGTTAGCTTGCTTGTAACCTCAACCGACTAAAACATAAAACACAGAAAACAAGCATCGGAACAAAGACCAAGTAATGGGCGGACATACAATACAAATTGAGTACAAAAAAAAAAAAAAAAAAAATCAAGCCTCGGAGCAAAGCGCAAGAGGAGAAGAGGGTAGTGAATCTAGCTTTGGTTTTAATGCCAAAGCAAACCCACATTTCGCACTTCAAGGGAGTGCGCACGAATGAACGTGGAAGGCAGCAGGGTTGGCTGCCTGCTAAACAACGCGCCTCGAACTCTGTGTGTGTGTTTTCTTTTTTTTATTAATTACTCCTGTGTCATGCGGCAAGTGAGTTATTTAATTTCGCTGTTAACACATATTTTCCTCAGCTGATTCTTTTATCTGGCACGTACCTGGAATGGGAGTCACCGATGTTTCTTTTATCGTATTCTGGGGCTTGCTTTAGATTGAGTGTGTTTTCCTGTGGGCTTGCGTTATTTCTTGTTTTTTGGTACATATGCACGTGTGTATTTCTACCCTCACAACTATGTACCCCCCTCCCTGCAATAATACCTTCGGGCGCTGCGGGGTAACCCGAAAAAAATAAATAAATAAACTATAAGAAAACAATACTTGATCATCTTTCGACGGGGCCCAAGTCAACGATTTATCAGAGCTCTGCGAGTTATGAGTCGCTTCCGCTCCCAGATCTCAGTCTGTGCGTGCGCGTGCATTCTACAGACCGTCGCAACAAAAAAAGCATGACAAGAAGGACGATGAGGAGTTGTGCATGGCGGTTTCTTTCTTTGCCGCTCCCTTTTCTTTTGCTTGGTGCGTGGTTTCTTGTTTCGCTCTCGTGTAACGCCGTCGAAGCCCGACGCCTGCGCTTCCGTGAAAGGCGCCACGTTACCCCCCTTTCCCCCTTTGCTCTTTGCTTTGACGCTTGTTTTTCTGTATTGCATTTTGTTGGCGTATAAGTCTGTTAGGGCTCCTCGCGGGCTAGCAGTTTCCCGCTCATTTTATTTCTGAGCAACTGACTCACTGACTGGCTCGGTTTAGCTGACCGTAAACATTAAAAAAAAAAGAAGAACCGTGCCCATTCCATTCCCATTCCATTCCGGGCAAAAGGCACCTAATTCCATTCCCATTCCATTCCCTTCAACGTTGCCGCCATTCCATTCCCATTCCATTCCGGGGTCGTGAAAATGCGGAATGATTCCGGAATCATTCCAACTCCGGAGTGGCAACTCCGCAGCACTGATGTAAGGCACCTCGAATTGTTTAACAAATTAATAGTCAACATTGGTCAAACAACAAATAGCAACTCGGCAAATTTCTGAATAAAACCGTGGAACTCTGCGCCAAATAACAATATTGAACGCCAGAAAGACAGCTGAGTCAGTACGCTATTTGGCCGTCTCAAATAAATGAAAGGAAAAGATGTACCCAGCACCTTACTCATTTCTTCTGCCGGCTGCACGCCAGAACCTTATGGTGTGCGGTTGGGGCTTTAGCTCTCTCATTAAAAAAACACAGCCACAAATTCAGTTTTGATGGTTTTTACTGATTGCTACAACAAAACAAATTAATTGCCAAACACACTATCAATTAAGTGATCGCTAGAGCTCAGGAAATAGATCAAATAGGCAAAAGAATGCAGCATTTTAACTTCAAACATCATTGTTACCACGTGCCCCACATGTACGAAAAGCAGAGAACTCGCACTTGTTGTCTTCGCTGTTTTACATGTTAGGATGACATACAATATAGTTTTATGTGCAGACTATAAAAAAAAAAAAGAAAAAAAGGTGGTTGTATGTCTGTGTGGTTGTGCACTATGCCAATGAAAGTACAGCATCTTCAACGGCACAAATGACGAACTGGACTTCCCATCGTGGTTGAAGTTGCACACCAGATGGCGCGACCTGTAACGGCAAACTCCATTGCACGGTTTTCATGTCATTGAGTTTTGCGAAGGAGACTGAAAGAAGACATCCACTTTTATCCTTGAAATTATGGTGCGGGAAAGAAAATTCTTGGTTAGTGAGGTTACATTCTTGGGTACCACTCTTGCCAGTAAGCTCGTGTAAAGTGAGAAACACTCCAACCCACCGTAATATCCTGAGAAATAGCACAGCTACAATCGAAAGCAAATCGGGAGGAAATAAAAAGTAAACTAACTCTTGCGATAAAAAAAAGAGAAAAAATAAAAGCTAGTGTTAGATATTGTGACCTGCGAAACTTGCGATCAAAGGGAGGGGCAATGAACCAAAGACGACTGTCCTTTTCAGTCAACAATGTTCGCTGATCTGCCTCCGTGGCTAAGTAACACCATTTCTGCCGAAGTCACCGTTAGACAAGGCCCTACAATGACTAGAAGTGGGCCGTCTTTCGGCATTATTGAGAAAATAGAAAATCCCGCCAGAAACAGGGGCAGGTTATCTTTCGGGGGTGGTGCGCACCTCAGGATATTAGGGTAATATCGTTGAACAGCCCCTTTAAGATTTCAGCTGGTCTCAGGCAGAAGTTTTCACTCGGGGTTGCTCGTTGCAGCGTGTCTAAACACGCACCCTGCATCCTTTTTTTTGCAGGGCCGATGTGCTGAAGCGCCGGCATGGACGAGGCGTTCTTGACGGACCTGCTCGAGTGCTCGGTCTGCCTGGAGCAGCTGGACAGCACGAGCAAGGTGCTGCCCTGCCAGCACACCTTCTGCAAGAGATGCCTCGACGAGATCGTCCACTCCCACAAGGAACTGCGCTGTCCCGAATGCAGGATCCTGGTGAGTTGAGCGCGGATGTTTAAAAACGCATCCCGCAGTCAGACTGTTCGCATAATGTCGAGACATGTATGACATCTGCGGTCACGCATGCTTGAAGCATGTCTCCTTCGAACATGTCTGCATGCAGTTTTTGTACGACCAATGTAGCAGGACTGTCGCACAAGGATGAAGCATGCCTCAGACACTTTCTACAGACAATCTTTTGTATGATGCAATCCCGCTCAACCTTAGGAGATGTGCAAGGATAAAAAAAAGAAATTGGCATTTGCAATTGGGTAGCATCCTTCATTCTGTTCCAAAGCGTTAAAAAAAAATAAAGTTATACTTTGTTTTAGCTGCAAAGATAAGCTGCACGTCGCTGAGTGCTCAGTATCCGCCCAAATGTGGAGTTAAAGACCAGATGCCAAAGTATCCGAGTAAGAACTTGGGAAGCAATTTAGCGTAAAAGCTCAGATTTAGCTCTTTTTATTTGCTATCGGATCAATATTGTATCATAAAGAAGGGGAGTGGTGCATGCATTAGAACAAGCTACTTCCAAAATCTTGCAAATAAATCATAAATAAAAAAATATATATTTATATTGTTTTTTTAATTTTTCACTTCTAGGTTTTTAGGAGGACATAATACTAAGAAATGTAACATTTTGTTTGTCCTATTAAAGCTTGAATCTTGTCATACGTGTGCCTTGAATGTCAGGATTACAGATTGGTTCTAAAGATACACCCACCTAAAGATTGTTACTATAATACTTTTATTATATGCTTTGTACATTAAGTATTTGTTCAGTGCTCGTTATAGGTAGTCTAAACTGCATTAAGAAATGATCCTGACCAACAGGGCACTTATGTTATAATGCACGCAAGTGTACATTTGAGGATATTCAACCTTTAATATGGGTAATAGAAATATTATATTACACTTCTGTAAATATTTACAGATACACCATTATACTTTAAACCATTAGCTGTACATTAAAGGTCTCACAAATAGAAATGATTTTTTTTATAGAAAATTTTTTGCACACAAGACTTTCAGAATGATTGTTTCTTAAGTTTGCTTATAACCTCACTAGAAAGAGCTTATTTCTAGCCTTGAATATTTTGCTCACAGGGACATGGCCTTTCCCTCTCTCTTGAGATGTACATGACTTGGCGAGAGGGGGCAAGTGGGGGCCATCGTACATATCTGTACCTAGTATATGGTCAGCTACATTTTTGCCGCGCCCCCCTGCCTATATTACTGCCGCAACCCCCCCTCCCCCCTTCCCCCTTTTCTTTTTATCCTACTTGGCCTCGCTGAAGGGTTCTTTTTCGGGATTCTATAATAGCCAAAAAAATAGAATGATTAGATTGGATGGGGCTATGGTGACTGAACCCTTTGTATCGGGCAATTACAATCTAAGAACTGAATCTAGCCCACAAAACAAAACAAGGAAGATATCAGAAATCACCTTAAGCACTATTGCCGTGACATTCGTCTTTACAGTTTTTACCCACCAGTCCTCTGGTCTATATTTTGTGAGTTTACTGCCTCGAGGGCACAGGCAGTATCACAATGTCCATCAGTCATCTGTGCAGTTGGCGCATTGCCACAGCGCATCATTGTGGCAAATGTTACTAGATCAAAATCAGTCGACAAGCTCCGCAGGATGCCTGGCGCCTTTTTGTGGTGCATCCGCTCGGTAGCGCTTGCTACGCCATCGGCCCGCCCTATAGTTAGAACCGGTAGAATATTGGGCGCAAATTAGAGCACTGCATGGGCCGGAATTCCTAGGCCCAGCCCTACCCGGCTTGGTAGAGACACGGCCCGGCCCAACACAATTTTTTATTTCTTGGCCTGGTTCGACCCGGCCCGGTAGAGATACGGTCCGGACCCAACTCATGGCCGATAAAATTTTATTGGGCACAGGCGTCTATTTTTTATTGGATGGTTGGTAACACGACAGGACATAGGTCGATTATATTCGCCATTTTGAACCCGGAAAGATTCTAAAAGAAAAGAAGAGACTCACAATCTCGCTAGTGCATCTTCAAAAGGCTGCATAAACAAAAAAGTTATCTAGGGTATGTTGGCTTATCTTTGGTGGCATAGTAAGGCCCCCGCAGAAAGTACAAAGTTGAAGTCACATTTTTTCTTCTTTTCTTAGTTTGAAAAGCAAAGGAAAAAGACAAACATGTGCCCTGCAAACGGGAGTGCCCTCACTTTCTTGCCCGCACTCTTCCACTATGCTGGTGGAGTCGATATGTCTTTTTTTATCCGCTTGAAGGCTTTCTAACTGCAAGAGTCCTTTTTGTTATTAATTTAACGACACTATGGTGACTTTTTACTTTGCTTTTTTTGTTTTGAATGAACCTAAAAGATTAATGAGCAAACTTTATATATATCGACAATTTAGAATTTATGACACAAGACTGACTGCCCAAGCACGGCCCGGGCCGGTGTGGCCCGACAACTTTTTTGTTCGAGCCCGAGCCCACCCCGGGCCCGAGAAAATATGTGCTACCAAGCCCGGCTCGCGGGCCGGGCCGGGTTGGGCTGGGACTTTGGGGCTGGCCTGGGCTTGTGCAGTGCTCTAGCGCACATTGCCTCGTTGGAAAGTGATTCTATCGCGATTTCTATAGTGAAATTTTCACGAAAGTTTGCTCAAAAAGGGCGTCGTTCGAAAACTGTCTTTTTCTGTCGCTCGTGGGAGTGGTGCTGCCGGCATTGCTAGAATTGCCATTCGCCCATTTCTTGCTTGCATGCGGGCGTCGACGCTCTTCCGTGGAGCTCGTCGACCAATAGATCCAAGAAGTCTTGGCCGAGTGACCAACCCAGAGTCGCCCAACGCAGGTGGAGGCTCGAGTGGAGGACCTACCCCTCAACATCCTGCTCGTTCGTCTGCTCGAGGGCATCAAGAACAACCCGCGGCTGGGCAGCAGGTGTCCCCCTGGGAATGTGTCCATGCTGGGGAGCACCCTGATTGGCCGAGAAGCCAGGCCCTCCCCCCAGGCCCCGCCCCCTTCCTCCAACCAGCCCTCTTCGGCAGGACCCGTCAGCCGGGGAGGGGAGGTCACCCTGGGAGTGCGCACGCTCGTCAAGCAACTGGTTCCTCAGATGCCCTGCGCCAAGGCGCTCTACGCATACGACGCCAAGGACCCAGGGTCGGTGCTTTTCTTGCCATTCTTCCAGACTGTAGTTACATGGTGCAGACTGTCTACAGGTCTGGACTATATGAGGATTTGTTTTTCTTCAAGATGGTTCAATATGACAGGGTGTGATGGAGTTTGTCAAGGTCAGATTGTGGTAGTGGTGAATTCTCTATGACACAAGCTTCTTTGCACCCTAACAGAGCATGTATCTTTTTAGGGTGCACTGCGCATTAAGCATTTTATGTGCAGAATGTGCACCAAGTGCGAACTATAAAAAAAAAAAACATCTTTTTTCCTGCCAAAATTTTTCTCTGCGGATTATACACCGTGTGCGGACTGTAGTTCGGAAATTACGGTAGCTTAATATGGGAACCTTCTGCGGACCTATCTTGCTCGTGTTTGTCTGGCCGCCTGATGTCACAGTGTTGTGCGACGTCAATTGCTCCGCTAAATTTAGCGTGGAAATCATTGTGGTGTCACGGACATTGTGGTTGTATGTACCATATATATGTACCATATGTGCCCTAAAGCATTAGCTTCCCTGGACCCGTCGCAGGGACCTGAGCTTCCGCAAGGGGGACCTGATAGTGCTGCACAAGCGAGTGGACCAGCACTGGCTCCACGGGGAGCTCCAGGGCAAGCAGGGCTTCGTGCCGGCCAGCTACGTGCAGGTGGTGGTGCCACTGCCCTCCCACCTGCCGCAGTGCAAGGCACTGTACGACTTCCGCATGGCGGACTCCGACGAGAAGGACTGCCTCGCCTTCCTCAAGGTCTCTCTCGACTGGAGTCGCTGAATGTCTCCGGGGTTCCTCGTTTCCTGGTGTCCGTCGGGGAAGGGAGCGAAGTTTACCGGTTCAGGCATGCAGTAACTAGAGACTGTTTTTGTGCAGAGCTGTTGAAAACTGGGCCGGTTGGCACTGATTCATAAACAGAATGCATGACAAACGGGGACAAAAGACAGCAGCCGTCTGTTGTGCATGTTTATTTATTTTATACACGGGGCACAAGCATTACAGAGGAGGAAGTGGGTACACATATATTGAAACATTATTTAACATATCGGAGAACATAGTAAGTATCGGATAGATAATGAGACCATCTAAGGTGCTTTTAAAAACAATGTGTCCTGTGGTGTAGACCTGTGGTTCTCAAATGGGGGTCCGCGAAGGTATTCTAGGGTTCCGCGACGTCCTGCCTCATCAATCAAGCCCAAGCAATAGAAGTTTTATTCCATATAGATTGAGACGAAACGTTCCAATGTTTGGTTGAGTTGTCTCGTGTGTATGTCAGTAAGAAAAGTCCACTTCACACTAGCCCTTAGTTATATACATTTATTGAATCATTATCATAATTAACCTATCCCTTTTCCTCGCCACGGACGGGGCACCACCTCCGCCGATTTACAAAAGGTCCGCGAAACATCAATGGTCGAGAACCACTGGTGAAGACTTTGAGAGCAGGAAGGTCTTCCTTTCTTGTCTTCTTTTTATCCTTGTTTTTGTATGCTTTATTATTTTTTTCATTATGACTGATTTTGTGGTCATGTGATATTGCACTATATTTATTAATTAAAACTTTTTATGTGTTTTTTTTTTTTTTGTACTGCTGAGCAATGTGCAGCTGTGGTGGTGCCTCGTCTAGTAATGATTTTTTGTACTGCTGAGCAATGTGCAGCTGTGATGGGGCCTCGTCTTGTAAAATCTGTATGCCTTTTGTACCCCCACCTGTGGCTCAAGGAGTCCAAATACAGTCATCATCGTCAATATTATCATCATCAAATAGCTGCACCCAGTTCTGACGTGTTTCGCCGTATCATCTCGCACCTTACCTAAGTAAGCTAACCAGGCTGCTCCAAGTTTGGTGCTTAGGCATACGGCTAGGAAAGGGGTTTCTTAGCAGCCTTCCGAGGTAGTTGGTGTGAAAGTTCTCGAGATAAAAAAGTTAGAGGCTCCCTGGCCCTCAGCCATCTTGGGTCCTGCAAATTCAGCAATCTAGACTCTCGATAAAGCTGCCCAGTCTGACAAAGGCTTACCGTGGTGCAGGCACCACGTTACCTAGATTGGCAACCCGCCCGGGGCTTTCAGGTTGCGACAGTGCAGGGCTGATCCGACACTCCCTCCTTTCAGGGCGACGTCATCACCGTAATCCGAAGGGTGGACGAAAACTGGGCAGAAGGAAAGCTGGGCGAGCGCATCGGCATCTTCCCCATCTCCTTCGTCGAAGTGAGGACGCATCTCTCTTCGTTGAAAACTGTCCGTTTTTTCTCGGGGCAATTGTGCTGACTTGTCTCGCATTCCTTCCAGATGAATGTGGCTGGGAAGGCACTGATGAAGCTCTCAAACAAGTGAGTGTCGAGTCATGGGAGTGGTCATTGTGTGGGCGTTGGTGTCGCACGGGCGGCTTTCCAACGCCCCTTTCTCGTCCGCAGCGTTCAAGTCGGTCCTTCGAGAATTGCGCCCCCCACGCCAAACTCGGAGGCTCCCAACCAGCCGGTGATCTCGGCCAGCGGCGCACCTTCGGGTAAGCGAGGCCGCTTTCCTTTACGGCCATAATTCTTGGGGGTATCTTAGAAGGCTGGATGAATTTTTAATGCAGAATGTGTTTTAGGAGTCGTTTTCTATGAGAAAATTGTCATGAACGAACGTTGTGAACTAGCGTCATGAAAGACCGACACGTACGAGCGACATTCTTTGAGCGTTGCACGACGTTAAAAGTCCGTCATTTTCTTTCGTAGTTTCCCAATTGGCCTGAATAAACACAGCATCACTGAAAGACTAACCCAAATATTGAGCCAAAATAAAAAAAAAATGTTTACAGTTATTGAATTTACATTTTTGGTCCTCACAGCGTTTTTCGAGGTGAAAGTCTCTTTTGGCAGCAATAAAAAAGTGACGTCTGGGGAAGGCAGGGGTTCACTTTTTGGCCTGTAGACTTTGTTCCCAACCAATTACAAGCAGTTTCATGGTGTCAAATGGATGCTTTGGAGGCTCGCTCCAGCAACCGAGCAGCAGCAGGAATGCTCGGCCTAGTCAAAGTTTAGGCTGCCTGCTCGACCTGCCAGCCTGCCTTCCACTGACGTTAGACACTGAAAAGCGTGATATATTTGAATGTTGGTTTTGGCATCATTTTCACTTGCCAGTTTCGCAATAACTATTTTGAATTTTGCTATACTAAATAGTGTACCGTGAAAAGGGAAGGCTGGTGATTCCGAAAATATAGTTAGTTGGGGTAACTAAAAAAATTGCCAAAGAGACCGGCGTAAAATTGACATAAGACACCCCAGTGGGGCTCAGACCTATGTCGGTGCGGTGATAGTACGAGCTGTGTAGCGCAGCTGCTCTGGATGAGTAAACGATTTCATTTCCAGGAAAAAGTGCTGGCAAGGGCAGCACAATTTGAAGGAAAGTAATACTGTGATGTCTCGTTAATATGAACATCTCCGTTCCCACAAAAAATCATCCATTGTGTGAGTTGCCCATAGTAATGAGAAAAAGAGTGATGTGTTTTCCCAGTTTCTCCGCAAAAATGGTGTCTGTATAGCAGGGTATTCATATTAACGAGACATGACTGTAACATAAAATAATAAATAAATAAAATGTGAATAACATAATAAAATTAATAAAAAAAGAAATAGATGATAGAAAGAATGAGAAATCTAGCAAAACAATGCACGGAGCATGGCTAGTGCGGAACATAGTCTACACTTGCTGGTCTTTGTCAGCATCATCAAGCCTGTAAAAGCTTTTGTTGTTACTGGAAGAATTCGTCTTTGCTTAAATTAATATTATTCAAAGTCACCAGCAGCGTTTAAAGAGACACTAACAAAATAATTATGCTCGCCGAGGTTAAAAAAAAAAAAGAAGAAATTTCACAATATTAACTTTGAAGCAGGGTGTCGAACCGGAACCGAACTGAACCGAAAACCGGAACCGAACCGGTATTTTTTCCGGAACTGAACCCGAACCCGAACCGTTACATTTTTATCGCGATGAACCCGAACCGGAACTGAACCGGAAAAAAAATAACGGTTACCGGCTCATGTCTAAACGGTTCGCCCACGCGCTGTTGACAATGATTGTGCTATCAATGCCATTTGTTTTTTAAGTGCTGTCAACTGACACACACCTCGCTTACATATTTTTCTTCTCCACCCAGTACGTCTTAGGAATATAAACGCTGCATCCATGAATCTTGACAAACGCTGCATCCATGAATCTTGACATAGGAACCAGTATTGCACTGGTCGCGGCTTGCACGGAACAAAAAGAATAGGAAGGCTGTGCAAAAAAAAAAATTGCGTCACGGGATTTCATTTTCCTACAATCTCGTAAATCCTAAATGCTGCTGTGTGCTCATTTCATAACACGTTTCTAGAACGCACGAGTTCTTGAAGCTTGCTTCCATCGGAATGAGAAAAGAAAAGGCTGTGGAGTTTGATAATAATGCATCCGGTTTCGTATAGGCACTTAGAAGCTAACATAATTGTGAGACAGCGAACTCTTCTATTTGAATATTTATCCTATTACGTCCTTCTGGCGTTGCGTTCAGTGAAGTGTTTTTCATATTCCGTATCTTGCTTAATGAAAACTTCTTTAAGGGTCTAATTTGAGTTACCGAAGGCTAGTTCAAATAAAGAAAGCTGTATTTTCTCCCCACTGTTCCTTCAATTGCTTACACGCCGAGGTGGCGGGATGGTTAACGAGTTCTACTTGTAAGTGGGTTTGTAAGGAGGTCGCGGATTTTACAGCTACTGCGTCGGACCCAATTAGATGAAGTCCGAATGCGTAAACGTTGGTGAAGTAACCTTTGAGTGCACATAAAGAAACCATTCCTGGTAGAAATCCCTGAGCCTTACACTACGATGTATCCCGTTTCGTATGTGCTGATTTCAGATGTTTTATTTGTAATTTATTTTGATGTTGCAATTTGTCATTTATAATTTCCGAACCGGTTCGCGAACCGGTTCGTGGATCGAATTAATCGAACCGGAACTGAACTGGAACAAAATTAATTTACCTGAACCTGAACTGTAGCCGAACCCATATTTTTTTCGGTTCGACACACTGCTTTGAAGACGTAAATATTGCGCTAAAAATATTAATTTTTTTGTGGAAAGTTTTATTTATGGCATATGTGCCCCATAGAGGCACATTAAAAACATATTTTCGCCAGAGTTCAGTGTCTTCTTAACACGATAGTGTAGACTGTGCGCAGAAACATTTTTTTCCCTCCGTGGCGCTGCAGCTGGAGAGTCGCAATCGAGCACGACGTCTCCCGCGTCGTCCTCGCCAAGCCCCGGCACGCCGCCGTCGTCTTCGCCACCCGCACCGGCAAGCCAGCTGGCCGGGAGGGAGAAGCGCCACTCGCTCTCGGCACTGGGCTCCTCCTCGTGTGGCGGGGGCCGCTCCCCTCCCGCGCCCCACCGCCACTCCATGGAAGTGCTCAGCTCCGGCTCAGAGCCCGAACCCCACGGGGCCAATGGGAACCCCCAGGGGTCGGCATCGTCGCCCAGTCGGATACCCACACCCTCCGCCAAGGTAGGCACTCTAAAAGATTTCCGTAAAAACTTGCCTATTACGCGAGCCCGCACATAATACAAGATGTAATTTGAGAGTCACGAGAAAAAGGTGCGTAGCAAATTGCGGGGCAATGTGTAACTGGTGAAAAATGGGGCGTCTAAACTCTGGGCACGCTTCGTGAGTTAGTGTGGCATGTACACTCAATTCCTGGAATGGAGATACCGGCAATAAACCGAGTTTTAAGAACGTGCAACAGGGTGCCAAGTTGCCGTCTACCGGACGCAGAGCGGATGCCTTGCAGGGCTTTCCTGCCAGATGTCACCTCGACTCACGGTGTTGTGTCGTGACATGCCGGAAAGACGCTCGCTTAATAGCCTAAATGGTCTGGGTTCGACCACAACAAAACCCTCCCCCCCACTCAAAAGCAATCAGCGTCGAGCATCACGACCACGCTTTTATCTGGGCTTAACGAAATGCCGAACACCTATTGGAAGAGTGTTTTGCGTCAGAATTGTTCGATCCACGTGTAATGTGACCCAGGAACACGCGAGTCCACGGCGTTTGCCTGCAGCTGCTCACTGTTTACGGCGAAGTGTAGAACACACTGTTCCTTCACGAACTGAGTTGGGTCCAGTTCGATTTTGGCAACCTTTTTGGTCCTTGGCCCCCGGAAAAGATTTCTTGTGCCCCTGCACGCAATTGGGGCATCTCTTGGTCTCTTTCGTTCATGAATGCAGCCTTCGTTCACCGTAAACTTTCATCCCGCTGCACAGTTGCCGACGCTCTCGGCCACTGATAAAACCTTTCGTTTAAATGCGGTTGAATACTGCTTCCGTGATGATGGCATCACGCAGCTTGGCGGGATGTGTGGGAAGAGCTGGAGACGTCGGTATGCAGGACACAAAGAAACGAAAACGTTTCGGTGACTGCGTCAGGTGGAAGCGCAACTTGCCGACAATGATGGCTGGAGACCGAAACTGTTCAAATCCTCATTTGCGTGTTCCCCACAGAAGCTTAGAATCATTTGTTTCTGCACATAATACAAGCAAACATTTTACAGGCAGAAGTTGCGAAAACATTTTATATCATGTGCGGGTCTTTACGGAGCTTACTTGGGCTAGTTGGTAATCTATTGTAGAGGATAAAAGCTCTAAGAAAGACGGACAAGTAGAACGATGATGAGCACCGCTGAGCACTCTGCGGTGTCTGTCATTATTCTGCTCCTCCGTTGTTTTAGCGCTTTTGTCCTCTACCGTCGCGGCACCAATTCCTGCTCGGTGAAGCTTGGCCGGTCCTGCACCGTTCCCTGATTCGTGTTCCAACCGTGGGCTCCTCGAAGTTGCTTTACTTTGTAGGCATTCAAATGGATGCGAGAAAAGATGCATTTTCTTGGTTGGTTTTAACGAAGAATTTGTGTTTGAGGGGGATCTCGAAAAGACATAACATCGCAGACAGACGTAACATCACGGACAAATGTCGCGCTACGAATAGACGTATGCTACGGACAGACGTCATATCACCGACAGATGTACGTAACATCACAGACAGAGGGTCCATCCTTTTCCCGCTAAATTTTAGCGAGCAGCCTTTCCCGCCGAGCAATCACCAAGCGAGGCTCTAACAAAAACATAACTCGTGTCAGAGTCGTTTAACTTCAAAACTGGAAGGAGACACGGGAGTTTGGCTCATTGTAGAGCTACGTAGGCAAGGTACTTGTAGCGGCATTACTACAGTGCCTGGAGTCCGTCTTCAGCTGGCGTGTTTACCCTCGTGTCCCACCCATGCAACGTTGCAGTCAGTGCACTATTTGAAGACGCGCTCCAGGCTTCGTGCAACTGCTTACGTCCACGTGCCTTAAAATCTACGACGACGAGAGGGCATGCTGGCACTGTCGGTTGGATAGCCGTAGAGGCACTTCCGCACTCTTTCTATTTTATTCCCGCACTGTTTCTTTATTTTTTTCGCTTTAAAAATTTACGACAATGTTATAAATCGCCGTTTCTCACAGTTAGTGCATACATTTGATCTTGCGAATGCTGCAAAACTCTCGCTCTAGTGAAATGCAGTTCCACGGCCACCTCGTAGACGGCAGCAGCGTGTTCGCTCGTCGTAAGAGATTGCGAGAGTTCGGTCTTAAGCGAACCCGAATGTGCAAACGGGCCTTCACGTTACGAGCCCCGCGCATTTCGTCGAGATGCAAGCGCCGGCGTTTGAGGAGTGCGTGGCACGTGCAGGTTCCGGTGGAAGTGCCGGGGCGGGTGGTGCGACGCCACAGCGGGCGGCGTGAGCGCGAGCACGCGTCTTCGGCCGGACATTCGGCGACCGAGCAGTGTTCGGCCTTGCTGGTCGCTGGCACCACCCAACAGCCGCAGCAGCAACCGCAGCAGCAGCAGCAACAACAGCAACAGCAACAACCGACCCCACAGGCAGCCATCTCCTCCTTGTGAGCCTTTGCTTGTTGTCTCTCATACTGTGCTCTTTTGTCTTGGGACGGCGGCCTTCGAACCTTTGGCGGTTGTCGCCGTACCTCTGTGGCGACGATTGCACATTTGAAGTTTGTGCCTAAAAACCACGTGCCCATCGGGGGGGTTTCTGCTATTTGTTACGTCTTTGGCAAACTAGGGTATAAGTGTTATATTTGTACCTTGTTTCGCTTTGCAGTTGCTATTCATGGTTTTGAAAGTGGACGCTCTGCGCACAGGACACGTACGCGCAAAAATGGATGTTCGCTTCACTTGTGGGCTGCTTTAGAGGTAGTGGCAATCGGAGCACGGGGTCTTTTTATTTGGGATTTTTAACGCTTCTCAGAATTTATTTAGTGGATGAGAGCTTCTCACGTGACAGAAAAGCTCTTTAGATTGGCTTTTTGTGACGGCCGCCATGTTGAATTCTGATGTAGCTGAGTTGGGGCAAAATAGCATATCACTTTCTTTGCCATTTGGAAGGTGCTAGAATTCAAGGGGTTTGTGCCAATAGTTCTACTTTTTCCTTGGTCCTACTTTTTTTATTGTAGTTATGCTTAAACTATTTACTTTATTCTTTGTCGCCCAACCCAACTACGTCCTATTTCAAAGTGGCAACCGTCGCTCGAAAATGGTCTACAGACTACCTTCGGCTCGGAATCTGAGACTGCCGGAATATTGCAGGAATGGATGCGGCAAAATAAGACCGAGTGGAAGAAAGGCGACAACATTGCACCTTTAATATTCTCATTCAATGCTTGCCGACCTGAACAGCTTGCAAGCACTGAACCTGCTCCCCTCAGATAATAATTTAAATAAAAACTGCACGTTGATCTCTTTTTGTTTTTACCATCCACTAAAAAAAAACCTTAAAAAAAAAACAAAAAAAAAGTGAAAGCCGTTTACAACTCCCTGTAACGCCGAATTAGAGCGCAGCTCTTGAGGAGGAGGAGGGAAGGGTACTGAGGATCACGTGTTCGGGGGGGGGGGGGGGGGGGGGGGGGCACATGGGGGGTCATGTGACCCCCCAGAGAAATTTTTCCGCTGATTTAGCAGGGAAATTTTTCCACTAGATTTAGCGGGGAAACTTTTCCACTAAATCTAGTAAGGAAATTTTTCCTCTAAATTTAGCGGGCAATTTACCCATAATGCACCGCACGGTTACGCCGACAGCGACGGTGACGCCGCTCAGGCTGGAAACGGGCACCTAAGAGCTGCACTCTAAAAACTTCAACCATGTTCAGGTGCAGGGTGCCAAGCCAGGCTGCCGGGTAACAGGGCATGTGTGCACCTTCCTTTGCAGCTATGTGGCCCTGTACAACTACAAGCCGCAGAAGGAGGATGAGCTGGAGCTGCGCAAGAACGAACTCTACTCTGTCACGGAGAAGTGCCAGGACGGCTGGTTCAAGGGCACCTCGCTCAGGACGGGCCTCTCGGGGGTCTTCCCGGGCAACTACGTCCAGCCCGCCAAGTGCGTCCCACACGGCCTGCCTTACCATTTTGAGACCCCCTCTTAAGGGCACTAACTCAGTCTGTCCACCCTACACCCTCAACTGTCTCGGGCATATCTCTCTCGGCGCTTCTCCGCTAAGTGCTCTAGAATTAGAATTTCTATTGAACAACAACAACAAACACTGCAATGTTCTCCGGAAATATTTTTTATGACAGTCATAAAATTTCAATAAGCAGTAATTAAACTTTTGGTCGCGTGTACAGTCGCCGACCGATTTTTCGGACGCGAAAAATCTATATCGGCCAAATTATCAAATTTCCGCTCATGTTCCGCTGCGTATTGGCCACCTTCCACTTGCTTGATGTCATTTTTAACTTGTCGTGCAACTTCTGCTTTATATTGCTCACTTTTCACTTTTTTTGTTATCTGTTTGATCACGGTGCTGTGCTTTGTCGGCAGCCTTGTTGGCACAAACAGCGAAGTTGAAGTTGGCACCATTCGGCACTATTTGGAGGCAACAATTACAGTCTAAGCTCGTTATAACAGACCTTGATTTTGACCAAGATTTTGGTCTGTTGTAAGAGGAGTATGTTGAATGCAGATATGAAGTTGAGTCAACGGTATATAGAGGAAAACCAACCGAACTTCACAAACCGGTATGTTATATCCAAATGTCTGTTGTACAGTGTAGATAGCATATAACGTATGTCGCGGGAGTCGCGAAAACCCACACTATAAGCAGTACCGCGCTATAACCAAAACATAAATTTTTCAGGCCAAAATACATGCCATGAGACAACTTACCTTTGTAAAACAATTTATATTAGATGAAAAATAAAGCTTAGTTTGAGGAAAGTCTTTATTTCACCAGACTAGTACACTTCTGTCTCAAGTGTGTCACACATTTTGAAAGAAATGAGTGACTTTTGCCTGGCGCAGCCTTTTAACGGCGTCGCGGGTTGTGGACGGACGTTGCGAGCGTTCAGGATTGCTAACCCTAATCACCTTTGTCAGGTGATGAAAACGCGTGAAAATTCGCATCCTTTATACGGTACGCGCCAGTAATACCTTCAACTTGAGCACACGCATGCAATGCTCCAAATAAGAAATCCGTGCGATGTTTGAAAATACAAATGCTTAGAAAGCACCACTGTAGTTGAAGTAAACAAACACGACGACACGGGCGTTTCTGCCGTCTTGAGAGTGCCGCCACGACATTGCCGCACGAGTAGGTGGATCTTCCCTTCTAGTACATGCTGGGTTATCATAGCGACACACAACGAAAATTCACAGTCAAGGATAGTGCTTTTGCACGGAACGATGAGCTTCCACAATGCCGTCTACGTCGACGATCACCACCGACGCATGTTTGCGGATAGAAGAAGCCGACGTGCAACCGGCATGCAATGCGAGCGAACAGTTCTCCTCGACCTGCAATTGGTCTGTCGTTGCGGTTGTTTCCAACGCAGCGGGGGAAAGTTGGGCTGGTTGAGCTCGCTCCAGCGCCTTGCGCCGTGGATGACACGTGCGTGCGTCCCTCCGTCGCTATGTCTACTGAAGCCTCTCTCTTTGCTTCTCCCCGCTTCTTCGAGCAACCTCCTTGCCATCCTTGCCCCCGCGAGTACCGCTTGCGGCTAGCGCCGTTATCTAGTGTCGCTTGAGTGTCGCACAGGGAAGCGTGCTCGCTGCGCCGGTTGGTCGGCGCGGTCGGCGCGCTGTTCCAGAAACCGCACTATAGCCGGTATCTCCCTTTGCGCGCCTGCATTTTAAGCGGTATGTAATTACATGGAGTTCTATGGGATCGCCTCCGGTGGTTTAAAAAAGCCGCATTATACCCGGCCCTGCACTATAAGCGGTTATGTTGTAAGTGGTCTATACTGTAACCAACTCTGTTATAATGAGCTTATACTCGACCAAGCTCACTTCAATACTAAGCCTGTCGGCAAAAAACCTTCGCGCTCAAAGACCACAAGAACGGCAAACAGCCGCTGTTCTCGCAGTCGCACCCAAAAAGCGCGGACCACGAGAACAACTGTAAGAACCATAAGAATGGGCAGACGGCGGCCAGGTTGGCTGTAGCAGAACAGAAAAACCCGGCTATACACGAACTCATCTCTGTTACGTCACGGCGCGGTGGTGGCGCGTCGGTCGCACTTCCGGTCTGGAGCTGTGGGCAGAAGTCCCCATGCTAGACGTGTATTCCTGCGTTGTTTTGAAAGGAAAGAGACAAAAACTTGCCTTCTCGTCAAAACGCCGCGACTGGGGCCGTGCCAGAGGTGTCGAGAAAGGTTTGAAGGTCAGTTTTCACGTGCTCGGTTCGTCCGAGAATATGGATATGTGCAGTGAAAAGGGAAAAACAGACGCCGTCGGACAACGATTGCTTGGGCGGGAAGCACTTTGGGTTGAATTCACGGATACTGGTGGTCATCAGATTTATTTGTTTTGTTCCAACATGAACGCCAGAAGACCGCCAAGTTGTGCTGACCACATTCAGTGCGTCTTCAAGTTTAAACGGCCACCTGATCGTTCGAATTGTCGTCTGCTTGTCGTCTGCTTGTCGTCTGCTCTCTTAGACAACGCCGGCCCGTAGACCATATCTTGGCCCGGTACTTGCGATAAGAAGTAAGTGCACGCCTCAAAAGTCTTAAATTTGAAGGTTGGTAAGCAGGCTCGATGTAAACAGGAGATACAAGGAGATGTTGATCATTGTTACCAGTGACCATCACCGACTTGCTAGGCCTGATTCGCATGGTCCGATTTTGCTTTAGATTTTCAATATCGATGTCGACCATCTCAGCTGCGGTTCACGCTTTTGCAGTCCGAGCGACGTTGCGACTGAAAATTGCGAGCGAAATCTCATCTTGCGAATGAGGCTTTAGCGTACATTCTGCGGAGTCCACGCGGATTGAATCGCAGCATGTCACATTATTGACGCGAAGTTTTGTGGTGTAACGAGCCTCGTTAATTTCGCTGACGCTGCTCAAGTAGTCAGACATCGTTAGGAGGATGTAGAATCAACAATTCCAACGCGAAAAAGAGCGCGGGGACTCACACCGGCGCCGACAACATCGCATTTCAATGGTTTGTTTATGGGCGACGGCGAGCTTTTTGCCCACACCCCCATCGCGCATGCGCGGCGCCGGTGGCTTCCGCTAGGGGCGCTCCGGGCGCTCCGGTTTGTTTGTAAACATGAGCTGGTGTATAGCCTAGTTTATTGCGTAAGACCAAAATGGCGGCAACTAAGCTTGCAGTGCTATCGCGGCAGCTGTTTTGTGGCTAAAAACTGAGGGCGTATCACGCAAATTAAGTCCGAAATACCGAGCAACATGCTTTATGGCGTCCGAAATTTCGGTCCATGTTATACATTAACTCTATGGGGTGAGTGGCGGTTCAGCGAAAACGTCCGAACAATTGAACGTGTCCTAAAAATCGGTCAGCGACTGTAGCTTTTCTTTCTACAGAAACTTAAGAGTAACACTAAAAGTTTGTGACGCTAGAGCACTTTACGTATGCAACACAAGTGCCTAGCAGTTCGCCATAAATTCTGCTGGGACACGGGTAATGGCGTCATCTCCCGACCGCGCAGATCGAACGCCACCGGCTTCCACGTCGGCTTGGTGGGCCTTCAGCAACAGCAGCCAGCGACACGCATCCCTGCACCGACCTCCCCCCGGCCGCGCTGCGGCATGGTGGCCCAGCCCGTGGTGGCGCCCGTGCCCTTCCCGACGGTGGCGGTGGGACAGCAGCAGGGGCAGGCACCGCCACTCGGCGAGTGGGCACTGGCCACGCCGTCTCCGCAGAGGATGCCGCCGTCCACGACGCCCAGCCCCATGGGACACAAACCTCCCGTAAGTGCGCGTTTGAGAGTCGTGCCCGGAACCCACCTAGGAAACGAGGCCCACGGTGCCTTCTTGCCTGAAACGTCGTCATTATGCTCCGTACACCCTTAAGCCGATGCTAGAAGCTTCGCCTTCGGCGCGTGCTTTCTGCCCTCGCTAATGCAAGTGGGAACGCACGGGCACACGCAACCAAAGCACCGCTAACGCCAGCGAGCTCTTAGCTTGAAGGTGAACGGGCTACAGTCAGACCTGTTAATACCGAACTCGCAAAAAAAGTCTACTATTCGATATAGGTTTTAATTAATTTGACAACAAACAAGTACGCCACATTTAGAAAACTTGTTTACTCTCAAAAAGTCACTTATTGGGGATATATTACACAACCTTGCGGCTATTCATTGGCCGCTTCTTTTTTTAAGGTCTCACCGGTTCACCCTCTCCCCGTCCATCCACAAAATAATTTCTTTTTTTTTTTTTCCGGGCGGTTGACACGGTTTTTTGGAGGAAAGAAAGCCGGCTTGCAGATCAAAACGGCGCTCTTGGGAGTTCAATCTATTGGGAGCACTAGAGTGGCTTTTGAGATTGCCTTTTTGGAGTGCAAACTGTAACCCCTTAAAGGACACATGCAAAGGAAAAAAACATTTTTTTTAGACGGCTTAGATGGAAAAAGGATGTCATAAAACGATTTTACAACGAAGAAAAAAATTTTTAGAGCTATATTTACGGCGCTATACGAATTTGTAGTTGGCGCTCGCGGGAGCCGCTGCTGGTCACGTGGTAGGCCCGCGCGCCGCCGCGCTGCGTTGCCGCCGCACACTGAGCGTTGTGCGAACGCCGCTTCAAAGCGTTTCTCTACGCCGCCGTCGTCGCCGCCGCAGCACAAGTTCGTCTGCTTCGGGGCGCCGCCGCCGTCGTCTGACCGGCGCACAGGTCTATCACGTCTGCTTGCGCTTTTTCAGGAGTTTCCTTTGGGCTCTAAAAGTTACTTATTCATCTTAGTTTTTTTGTTATACTTCAAACAAAGATGAATAAGTTACTTTTAGAGGCCATAGGAAGCTTCCGAAAGAACGCAAGCACCACGTGATAAATAAGGACCAGTCACGTGATAAATACGGACCACTTTTCCGCGGTGCCCGCGGGCGCCAACCACAAATTCGTTTTGCACCGTAAATATAGCTCTAAAATTTTTTTTTCTTTGTTGTAAAATCGTTTTATGGTGTCCTTTTTCCATCTAAGCCGTATAAAAAAAATGTTTTTTTCCTTTGCATGTGTCCTTTAAAGGGATACTGACACCCCCCAAAAATTTTTTTTCATTTTTTGCCAGGCGTTTTATTATGGTGTCGGAGGACTACCCAATTAATATTTTGCAACAGAGTAGCATATTTTTTTAATAAAGCCAAAAGACGCAACTGCTCAAAACCGAAACCGAAACCCGACGGAGATCGGAGAAGTGGAGAGAAGGGAGTGAGTGGCGGAAGTCACATAGCTACACCCGACCGTGCGTTTTTTTTTTTTTTTTGTTTTTTTTTTCTCCTCCTTTTTGTAGAAGACGACACGACATGCGGCGTATGGGAACTGTTCGCCGTGCGATTCTTTTGCAGTCATGTTTGTTCCGCTCGTTGTTCTGTACTCCAATATGAGTTGTTTTGTACATTGAGGAGTTGGAGATGAGTAGTGGGTGTCCGTGGTGAATTTCCATGATTGGCTCCGAAAAGAATACACCCAAGATGTTGCGTGAAGAGCTGGCTCACATGTCCTGCGTCCGAAAAAAAAAAAAAAGGGGGCATTGTGGGACAGAGTTTCCGAAAGATCAACGGGATCGGTACCAATGGCTGGCTGCAATTCCTGTAGAACATATACGGGCACCTCGGAAAGCGGACGCTACCTGATTTATATGCTCCTTGTATTTTGTGAAAAGTGATTACATTGAGTTCGCAGGTGTCAAAAAGGAAATCCCATACCATTTAATTCAGCGAAGTGTCGTCCACAACATTTGTTTGTTATTTTTTTGTTTCTTTCTTCAGCAATAATTGTAAAAAAAAAAAAAAGATATGTAAACATCGGAAAATGTTTAAAAAAGAAAAAAAAAAATTCCACGGGGTATCGAACCCGGTCCTATCGCGTAGGAAGCGGACGTCTTTCCCACTGAGCTACTGGAGGATCTCTTCACTGGCGGATCTTTTTCCCTAGTAATAATTCAGCCGGTAAACTAAGTTGGAAAGTTTCCTGCCAATTTTCCTCTAGCAAAAGCACTCCCGGGTCGAAGCCGGAAAGCACCACGCATTGGCGACATCCACACCTAGTAAAGAAATCTTACGCGTGCATATTCAACTCGAAGTAGACACGTCGTGCTTGACGTTTGCGCGAGCGATGTCTTCAGCAACGAGAAGGGAGCAACGGCTCGGCGACGTCTTCGTCCAAATCGGCTTGGGGGTCGGGCGTGTCGTACGGGATGAATACCAATTCTTTTGATCAGTCCCAAATTTCTTTTTTTAAAAGTAGACAGAATTCGCCGGTACAGCGAACGACAGTTCTGAAATAGAGGTTCTACGCCCGTCGTCCGCTGCCATCGCCGTCCCAGCGAGTCCCACGATACGCGAAACGACAAACGCACAGAATGCTTCCGGTTGTCTGTGGAACTTTTTTTTTCAATCAACGTATTTGCAGCTTTTTAGAAGCCACAAAAAAATGGGTTTCATATTTTTTTCTATTTTTAATATTGAGTGTGTGCCTTCAGTGACCTACGACTTATATTAAATTTGGTGATCGCATCGATACCTTAGAAAACGGCCCGTGACTGCGGAAAAGAGAGTGAGCGAGACTCGAACCGGCCAGTTTTTGATCGGCGGTTTTCGGGCGGAAAGAAACCGAATTTCGAGTCGCAAATTCTGTTCTGGGTAGTTGAGCTCTCATATGTCACGTACAACTAAAAACCTCGGCGAGCATAAATACCCTGTCAGTGTCCCTTTAAAGGGGTACTTCACCGATTTTTTGAGCTACCTCAACTAACTATATTTTCTCATTCCCCGGCCCTTAGCCTTTCCGGTATGCTATTTAGCATCGCGAAATTCATAATAGGTATTGTGAAATCGGCAAATGAAAATGGTGCAAAAACCAATATTCAAATATTTGCGCACTTTTCAGTGCCGTGACGTCAGTGGCAGGCAGGCTTCTCAGTCGAGCGAGTAGTCTAAAAATAGAATATGCCAATCATTTGTTCCGTGCAGGAGCGCGGATACGGGAGCGAGCTTCCAAAGCACTCATTTGACACCAAGAAACTGCTTCAAATCCGTTGGGAACAACTTCTGTAGTCCAAAAAGTTAACCCCTGCCTTCCACTGACGTCCCTTTGTTGTTGTTCCCAGTAGAGACTTTCAGTTTGAAAAACATGGTGAAGACCAAAACTGTAAATTCAATAACTTCGCGAAAAAACAATATTTTGATCTAATATTTGGGATACTATTTTAGCAATGTTTGTTGGTTAGTTTAGCAAAATTTCAAGCAAATCGGAGATAATGAAAAAACCGGTGGAGTACCCCTTTAAGCACTGTAGAAAACGCGAGATTATAATCGTGCAAAAAAAAAAGAAAAAGAAAATGCGGCCAAATGTTGCGACATTTTTTTATAATAGGACTAAAAAATAAATCCACACATGATTGTAGTTTGGGGTTTTCGCTTCAGCCGCAATCACGCTGCTAATACGCCGTACAAAAGACGGTCTGCTGTTGTCTCTGGCGTGCTTTCTACTCGTAGGACGGTCCTGGCGCGTTGGTCGTACAGAAACTGTCTGCAGCCACGTTGGAAGCATACATACGTAGAAAGCAAACATGCTCCGATCGTGTGGGAGGCGTGTCTGCAGATATAGTTCCGTCATTGTGTCTGTGACGAACACTGTGTCTTTTGCACGACGTACGAGCAGTGTGACCGCAGCATTGGATCACGTAAACCGAGTTTTGGCCATAAAAAGGCCAACTCGAAATCTGCTTTAGTGCCCCTTTAACTACTCGCGCGAGTGTGGATCATCGAAACGAGACGACGTTTCGGACGCAGATGCAGCAACTGGGCGTGGCCAAGGCAGTCCCCGTGACGACCTCGACCGCCGGCCCGCCGGGCCCGCACGTCCCGTCCCAGCGGGGAGGGGCGGGGCCCTGGCTCCTGGCCTGGCCCCCGCAGGGCGGCCCTTACGGGGGCCACGCCCCCTGGGTGCCGTCCTCCGCCTGCGCCGCCACTCCCACCCGGTCCCCTCCCCGCCAGGCCACGCCCCCGACTGCCGCGACCCCTTCGTCCGGGGCCGCGCCCCCCGGCGGTGGCGTGACGGTCGCAGGCAGCCAGGGGGGCGTGTCTCCGGGATGCTCCTCCTCCACCCCGACTGCCCTGCCTTCGTCTGCAGCCATGCTGCACATGGAGAAGGTGGGTGGAGCTCCTCTCTTTGCAGAGTTCTGTAGTCGCTGAGCTTCACTTGTCCCGCCTCCAGCGCGAGTTCCCTTGCTTCGATAATGCTTTGGCGTCTCGTAAGCCCCGAGCGCACACGCACGACCAAAGTATGTGTGAAAGCAACGAGCGCATGCTGGGGCTTCGGAAAAGGACAGCCTGTAATGTATAACATGGATTCTATACTTGAAAGCAGTTCTAGCAAAGGAAGTTTGCATTCACCAGTTTTTGCGTACTGAACAGACTGACCTTAAAGGCCGACGTCCAACCTCAGTTTTCTGCAAGGAAGATGGCAGGGGTGGAAGCACTGCACCATTGTGCGCCAGTCCACTTTCACTGCCCCATCCTGGTCCAAGCGTAAATGTTGCGCCTAAACTAGCAAAAGAAAAAGAAAATGTTTTTAATGTTTTTAATGCAGAGTTACTTTTGTTTGATAAAAACAGGTGTCAAGTGCTAATTTCCATCAATAGAGAATGACTACAATTTATTTCGGACCAGGTAAATAGACATAGTGTTTCGTTTCATGTTCTCATGCTGATTAGCTGTCAAGTGCCAACAGCACAAAGGAGAACCGCGCGAGTTGGTTGTCTGTCGTCCGTTTTGAACTCCAGGAAAAGTAAATGCTTGTATTGTTCAGGAATATACCGTATTTGGTCGAACATGAACTACCGTAAAATACCGAGCATGCGCCCGCACTTGAGCAAGCGCCCTCCCCACATCTTCCGGTTGTAAGGGTGTACGTCGGCCTTTAAGCGATTCACACTTACGCCAATCGAAGCGTGTGGTGAAGAGTCGTGGGAACCGCCTCGAATTTTTACCGCCATTTGCCTCGTGTCTGGTCGTATCTCTAACTGGAAGAGCTTCACATTATATGGCGACACTCTTTCCCAAGTCTCAAATCCTTAAGGGGGGACATGGGCCTAAATTTTAAATTTCTTTGAAAAAATTCATTTTTTAATTTTGACGTTTTCAGTTTTAGAAACTAATTATACACCCTTACACCAAATTTGATAACCATACGCCAAATAGTTACGTTGATATAAAATATTTTCAACACATTGTGAGGCAGTAACAAAGTATAGGAGTTTAATGTTTGAATGCATTTTTCTCAGTTCCACTTTTTGCTGCAAATTTCATACGAAGGAATCTTTTGTTCGAAGGTGAAAGTATTCTGATACCACAATCAAGATGTTTCTGAACTGAAATTTACTCAGGAATCAGGCTATCTATTTTATATTGTTTTAGGTTGAAGTCCTCAGTGATAAAAAACTAAGTTTTCAAAAATTGACAGAGGACAGATATGCATCTCATAGTTTCAGGTAATAACTCTTCCTGAAATATTTACATTTAAGTTATTAAAACTAGATAGCCCGAGGTCCCATATCCCCCACTTTACATTCAAGCAGTGAAAATGATGCTCAATAGCTTGATTTGCATATCATAGATTTCTTAATGAAAAGTGACACATCGTCTTACGCAGGTATGTAAATTTGTCTTAGAGAGCTGAAAGTTTGCACAGTACACCTACATCTGAAGCTAAATCTCCCCTGCAAATTTCATTCCGATCACTTGAGTAGTTCGAAAGTTTGACCTCTAGCCAGTGTCCCCCCTTAAGGTTGCACGTTCCACGTCGACGACACCGAGCGTAAGGTGTCCACATGATTGTCTTCCGCTCCTTCATTGAAACTAAAGGCTACGTCCCCTGTAGACTCATGCTGGAACCCTTCCTTCGAGAACCTAGTTTTTGAAAATTGTAAATTTTGGGAGGAGGGCTCATAAATGGTTCGCACATTTAAGAAGTTGGAAAGGTAGCTGCGATTCACGAGCGTCGGGGGCTATCCATTGGAGGCAGAGCGTTTTAAGCGAGCAGAGAGTGCTGAGCAGACCCGCGCGTGTTCAGCAGAAGGAGCGCAGGGAGAAAGACAAGATGAGCCTGATGAAGCGCCTGACGAGCAAGCGACGCTCCCGGTCCCCGCCTCCCCCCAACTTCTCCTGCGACAACCCGAGCTTCGTGGACAGCTCCTCGGCCGCCGGTTCAGGGCCGTCTCAGCAGCCTTCCAACGCCGCTGCTGCGACCATGCCCGTCGTGCACATCAGGTGAGGGGCACTCGCGACCCTTCCCCGCTTTCGTACGGAGACTCATACAGCTTTGATATTTTGTAAAATATGGGAGACAAACATTTGCTTCTTTTTAAAATTTTATGACTTAAAAATGATGAAATTTTTAATCGTTTTAGCTAGGATTTCACCCTGTTCTTCCCTCTTTCTTATATTAAACTATAGCCATTTCGTTCCCTATAAGTATGATCTACAAATCAAGATCTTTGTTTCAGGTCTAAGGCTATCAATGATTGTTCTCCCCCAAACCAGAATGCTCCTGCTAGTTACATTTGTCTGTGGAATGGTACTGCGGTGAATTTCGTATATTGACGAAACATTAAAAAGGAAGTTCCGAAGGCCCTCCAAAGCTACGGGTAGAAATCGGGTATAAAGTGTGCTAATATCGTTTAACAGCCAGCCGCGCGCACGTTTCGACACCTGCGCTTTTGAGAGCGCGGGTCTAAAGCGCGGGACTGGTGCACGTTCTGGGGCACGGCACTGTTGTTTGAGGTGCCATTAAAAAGACCATCCAGACGCTTCTCTCTGCTCAGCTCTCGAGGCCCTGCCTGCAATACATAACAAAGGGGTACTGCAGCGAAATTCTAGCACCTATTTTATTGTCTAAATGTCAACCACGTTCCGGTTACACCAGAGAGGCAGCAATTTTCTGTTTGAAAAGCCACTATGGCATTATTGAAAACGAATAAACCGATGACTAGATTGCACCTGGTGGATGTTCTGAATATCATTTCATAAACTTCCCATAAAAGCAGCACCACTTCGCGGAAGTACGGCACCAAGCTTCAATCGCACATAGGCGGTCAAACTCGCGCAAACGGATTCCTCTTCTCGACCCCGCCTATTCAACTCCTGCGGGGAATGGGGAGAGGGCATCTCAAACATCCAGGTAGTAACGCGTTGACGCTACCAAGTGAGCCGCCTCGGTGGCTCCTAGGCGAGAGCGCTGGCCTACGGATCCCCATGTGGCGGGTTCGAATCCCGGCCGAGGTGCCCGCAATCTGACGGAGGCTTATTGCGGAGAAGGCGCCGTGTAATCGAGCTTTCGGTCGCACGTCAAAAGATCCCCAGGTGGTCCAAATTAATCCTCAGTCCTCTGCTGGGGCGTGCCAGATGCCCGTCGTTGGTTTGGCACGTAAAACCCCCAAATTTGACTTGACGCTACCAAGTGGCGAAGCTCAATGTTCATGCCAGCCTCGTCATAGCCTTGCCTATGCAGTTAAACGTGACGTCACAAACACTCTAGAGGCGTCGCATCCCCCAAGACACGTCGCGCTCTTCGATGGCAGCTCTTCGAGCGTTCGCTGGAATTGGCTGTTTGCAATGAAATTAGTACAAATGTATGATTGTCGTTAGCAGATTTTGTTCATCATGTTTAACTTACTTCTGAATGTGGGAGGTATATTTAAATTTTCATTTCAGTATCCAATATTTACGTAACATATTCGGGAGAGCATATTCCCTTGTCGTGCTCTAGATCCAAGCACGTTACTTGGACCGGTACATACACTTTAGATTCAGCGTATGTCACGCAGTTGCCCGATTCCTTCTTGGTATGCTTTGTAGGACGTTACACCCTTTCAATTGTGACCAACCTTACGCTGTATAAATCACTAAAACGTCCAATTTGACTTATGACTTTGAATTGGCTTTCTGCCAGGCAGGAGACGATTCTTTAGATCATCCATTAAAGGGGTACTTTGGCTGTTTATTGAGCTACTGAAACAAATTGCATTTTCTGAATACCCAGACAATTAGTCTTCACGATATTATTATTATTATTACTTATTATTTATTATTACTACTGTCTCCTATTTCAGGAGACATGGTAGGAGTGGTTTACAACATATGTGTACACAAAAACAATAATAAAAAAAACAGCAGGTAACAAGCACAAGGATATTCGTTCTAGCTGATCCAAAAACGCAAACAGCGTTATACAAAGACCATTCATCGCAAAAAAAAAAAAAAATTTAATAAATGAGCATTAGATACAAGAATCACAAAAATCTCGGAGTTTATTAAAAAAGGAGGACTCTGGTGATGCTGTTATTATATCGCCTGGCAGGGAGTTCCAGTCGTGAACAGTCCTTGGGAAAAGAGAGTACTTAAATGCATTAATCCGACAGTTGAATTCTTTGAATTCTTTTTATCGTCTCGAAATTAAAGATGGCTATTGAGAAAACCATAAATGAAGATGTTGCTGAAACCAACATTCAAATTTCCGCACGCTGTACAGTGGTGTGACGTCGCAAATGGTACAGACTTTCAGGTTGTGCAGGTAGTTTTCAAAATTGGGGTGTGGATATGTTTATAGGGCCTGAACTTAGTCTGCCTCAATGGGTGACTTGTCTCTCAGCCGTAGATGAGAAATTTAGCCTGTGTGGTACGACCACTAGGCTGGGGTCTTTAACGGGCAGCATGCCAGTATGATGCTCATCCAGATCAAAACTGGCAGGGGTGGGGATTGAACCCAGGATCCCTGGGTTCTGCAGCGCGAGCTTTCGCTTCATGTGTTCGAGCTGGTGTGCGCTAGCCCACTTGGTTACCGCACCCCAAGTAGTGTTAAACAGAGTATGTTTGTAGACAGGTACCGAAAAACACAAAACGAGAAGAGACGTAAACGTCCCTTCTTGTCTACGATCATGTACCAATTGTCTACGAGTCTGAGATCATGCACCAACTGGCCCAAATTGCCATAGCAATGCAGAGTATGTTGAGCATTTTTTTCATGCTTCTCAATGAATAAGCTTCCAAGCATTCTTTTCACACCATCAAACGTCTTGCAACCATTTGGGAACGGGGTTTACCGCCCACCTTGTACCATTTCTGTTGTCACACTTCAGTGTTGCCAATAAGGGCTCTCGGTTTAAGGAACAGGATGAGTACGAAATATTGAAAATTCAGGAACTTTGCAAAATGTTTTTATCTTCATACGATACTTGGGGTATTGGTACAGCCGTGTCTATCGGTGGTGTAAAGCCAATTTGAGGGAGAATTGGCGACCATAAAACAAATTGCTGGAGTACCCCTTTAATGTGTTGAACCATGGTTAAAAGCATTGAAAAGACGAACACTAGAGAAAAGACAAACACGGGCACTACTCACTACCGTATTTGAAGGAAGAAGGTAGAAGTACATATATATATATATATATGTTGATACGCCTAGCGTCACCTGGGCTAAATCTGCGCCGGGATACACACTCTACAACCTCTTTACATAAATTTATCAAAAAAAACGCATCTCTGCAATTTACGATGCAATCGACATGTCGCTGACGCACTGGGGCCCTCTCTTCCTGATGAAGTACGCCTCTTGCACTTCGAGTGCTCTTTGATTCTTGCTTTTATCGAGAATCCTGGTGTCACCGAAGGGTGGCTCACACGATAGGTCTATCAACATATATATCTCTACTTCTATCTTCTTTTTTCAAATACAATTGCGAGCAGTGCCCGTGTTTATCTCTCTTTTTTTCGTCTTTTTAGCGCTTTTAACCATGGTTCAAAACAGTCAGCACCAACTAGCTCAACAACAAGTACTTTTACCCCTTTGATGTGCAACTATGGGCAATGGACCTTTTTCCGGTAAGGAGTGCCCCATGACGGTTTTGCCGCCTACTACAAATGGAGGGCAACCGGACTCGCCTTCTCCCATAGGAACAGATTAGTGCCGCAAGAAAACAGTGCCCCCCAAAAATGGCGAAAGGGTGGTCAAGGTCAAGTGGAAAGGGTGTGCGCGTGCGCAGACGCTTACTGGAAAAAGGTCCATTATGTGCCATCAACCGATGGAGGGGCTTCTGGGCCATCAGTCAAACGGACTTTCCTCAAGAGTGAAAAATTTGAGAACTCCCTGGTCACGAGGGAGGGTTTGTGAACGGTTGTCCGCTTCCGCTTGCAGGTCCGGTTCGTGCCCTAGCGAGGCGCTCGGGACTCAGCAAGCGCTGCACAAGAAGACGAGTTCCCTGGACGGCAGCGACAGCCTCAAGACTAGGCCCAAGCAGCCCGCGCCCCTCGTCAGGGAACGGTGAGGCTGCCACCTGCCGCCTTTCGTAGCGCCCCCGTCGGACTACGCCACATCTTTCGGATTAGAGCTTGCACTTCGGAGATAGTCTGCGGGAGCCGATTTCGGACGAAAAAATATGTTTTTCCTCGGGTAATTCGTATTCGGTGCATAGTCTGCGCCTAGGGCCTAGTCTGCACGTAACAATTCTCGTATGCATCGCACCTTGTCAAGGGCCCGCTTTGTTAGCTCGCGAATGATCTTGTATTACGCCAAAGTCACCACTAACTAACTCCGTTATTCACGAAATCTGTCGTGCCTTGTCGTCATGAACGATGTAAAAAATAAAAATAAAAGAAGCCTCGTATGGTTTGTCCCTGTAGCTAGCCTACACCGCGTAAATGTCCAACTTTTAAACGTGTAGGGTCCACGGGCCATAGTCTGGAAAATATGGTACTTAGTTGCGTGCCACGGATGAACGCGATATCTGACATAGCCATAGAAACCGAGGATCGGGGGGAACAAAGGGGGACGGAAAACCCCTCCTTTTTTCCCCACTCCCGGGTGTGTCTATTTTAAACCGGCTTGTCCGCACTCGCTTTAGTTTGGAGAAATGTGAGTTACTGGCGTCCGTCCGCATTAATGGCGGGAAGTTGGTCTGCTTGGAAGCGTAGCGCTTTGCCGAACTGACCTCCGGTCCGATGTGCATCGCAGATTCCGCTGCATCGTGCCTTATCCGCCCAACAGCGAGTACGAACTGGAGCTGAAGCAGGGCGACGTGGTGTACGTCCACAAGAAGCGGGAGGACGGCTGGTTCAAGGGGACCCTGCAGCGCACGGGCAAGACGGGCCTCTTCCCCGGCAGCTTCGTCCAGGGCTTCTGAAGCGCCCTGAAACGCTTTTCTTGCCTGTTGGCGGGAATCCGAACGGCGCCAGCAATGCAGATGACCACTCCAGTCCGCGAACAAAGTGGCACGTACGCCTCAATCAAGGACGTACGCCCCAATCGAGGCGTACGTCGAAGGTGTTGGTTACGAAACCGAAAAGCTCCATTGCATCGAGAAATATCCGAAATCAGTTTGTCCATTCGTCTGCCATTAAGCACTCAATCTACCGTAAATTACTTTATTTTTGCGGGCTCAATATTTTGTGAGTTTAGCCTAGTGGGTTTTGGAAATATTTCTCAAACACAAAATTTCTCAGTTTGGAGTGATATTCCTTACCACTGGGTCATTTATTTGCGCCATCAGTTTTTCGCGATCATCTTTAGGTCGCAAAATTCGCCAAAATTAAATCGTTTACAGTATTTATTTTTGCCGGCTGCTTCAACTCTTCATCTTTAGAGACTGGAATTTGAGGAGAGGCAGTTATCAGAGATTTTGGGAAGAGAAACACAAATGTGGTCACAATTTTACTACTTGCTCAAAGGGGTGGTGTACCTACCGTGGCATTTCAAGGTGTTGACAAGATACATAGGCCAGCTTTACACTATTGCAGACAGTCTTGGAAGACCACTAAGGTGGCAGTGGGACGACGGTGCCACTTGCACGCATAAAGACAGGCAAAGGTTGTTGTTTGCACCTTTCGAAAATGTAATTCCAGTCGAAGCAAATGTTGGAGCAAAATGCGGTAGTAATGCGAGATATAATTAATCCGATAACCGACTGCCGTAAGGCCTAACTAACCGCCATTAGGCTCATTTGATTTCCCCAACGTTCCAACGTAGTTCAGTCGGAACTCAGAAAGAAGACCGCAGGAGTCGTAGTGCAACGAAGCAAGGCCAGTTTCTGAGCTGCGCAGATTCAAATTTCTTGACCAAGGAAAATGGAATCTGGAGGTTACCTGCTTTTCTTGTTCTGTCGATGACCACAGTGTCGTCAACATACAGCCTACCAAGCTGTAGTAGAGGAACCTTTCCTCACCTTGACGTACGAAGACAAAGTAGTCTACCGATTGGTTCCCCTTTTTTTTTTTTCTTCTTTTATCGGAGTGGTCTTTGCATTGCATCACCTTTGGAATTGCCGTGGCCTCGCGTTCTTTCCGGGGACGATTGTTAGGAGAGCGGTTTTCTGCTGCTTCCCGCGTTGTTTCGAGTCGTCCCGCCGTTTCGAGTGGACCTCGACGTTCACCGGAAATCGGTGCCGGCCCGACTCGTCTGAAACGTCTGGTTCTCCCCTCGGGCTGATGTAGAGGAAGAGCAATACGGGGGTCGCAAAAGATGGGGCACGCCCGAACCAGGCCTCGTGTAACATAGTTTCCCCTGTACATAGCAGTCCCTTCCCCCAATCTGTCGACGAATCTCGGAGCAGTTTTCGGACGCATAATTTATGAACTCGCGAAACATCTTTACAATGTCTGTTTTCTCGTCTCTCGTTTTTCGTTCTCGGGGCGTCCCTTCCGCGTTGCGTTCCCCCCGTTCCTGCAAGACCAAACTCTGGTGCTCGTAAGACGTTTTTTTCCCTGTAAATAGCGACTTCTTCGAATCTCGGTGTTTTTAACGAATTAGGGCGACGACGACGTTGGCGGCTGTGTTTTTTCGGAGACGCTCTACGTTTCGGTCGCGTTAACGCAATGCTCACGTTCCCTTTCGGGCCACTCCGTTGGGAACCGGACTTTTCCGTTCCCACGTTAAACTCGTTTACGTGGACAGAGTTTGAATCTGGAATGGTTGTTTACACTTCTGTTCATCTTACCTACTTTCGTTTACAAATCATGCTTTCACGTGTCACAATTGTACGACGCTCCTGCAGTTTTGGTTTCCGGGTTGTAATTCAGCATTTATGCTTACGTGATTGGTTTACCGCGGGCTCTAGAAGCTGCAGGGTTGTTCCAATCTTTCATTTTCACGATTTGACGGTAAAGTTTCTCAGCGTGATTAGAGACTGCAGGAACCTTGTCACCAAACTCGTGCGAAGAGGAGAGCATGTGGGAAGCTTGCGCATTCGTCGTGTTTCCCACAATCACTGCTGGAAGCATTTAGAAGAATCTTAGAAATCCTCGAAAAGATAACATTCAGAAATCAGGTTCATCAACATTCGAATCAATATGAGACCCTGCGTTTATTTCATGCTTTGCTGTCGGAGGTGAAGACGGAACTTTAATTTTACCCGATGAAGCGCCTGTCCGCGGTCGGGGTGCGACTTCGAATATAGTCGACTTTATGAATGCTAGTGAGTGCTACCTAGTTCTGAAATTTGAGGGGAAGATGGTTGGGTGCTTTTGTTGGCACTAGTGTTTGCTCGGTATTTTTGCGATATAGATAAGAAGTTTCAAGGGTAAATTATACGTTCAGTTGGTTGTTGGCTTCTAGCCTCAAGTCGTTGGGTTACGAGAATTGGATCTGGCAATGGCGGTTCCTCACTTTCTGTTGACATTCTTTGTCGCGAATCATCCCTAGCCTGGTTATTTTGTCGCAAACAGGACATACTACGAGGGTTCGGTGTTTGTTCATAATCAAGTTCACCATTTTTGGTTCCATAATAATGTTTTCTACCCAAAGAATCAAATGTCTCTTGTTTTTCCAAGTGCAACAAGCTTTGTTGAAATTGCTCATTGCAGTGCAGGCATTTAAAAGAACTTTAGGGTGTTGATAATCACGTGACAAGTCACCCCCTGAACGACTCAAACTCTCTAGACTTTGGAGTAGCCTTCTCTCAGTTTTGAGGACTTTTTAAGGTAGCAATGGCCACAATGAGTCTGTACTTGGATTGTTCAGGTATCAAAACTCTTCATCTGAACAGTAAAAGGTACAGGCTGCGAATAGTGAATGACATGACTGTGGCACAGTGCTGCAGGTTACAGGTATGGAAAATTGGAGTGTGACAGAGAGGTAGAATCTGACATTTGTGAAAGCAATCTCGGCTGCTTTGAAAAGAAAAGTTTTGTTCTGATCGAAAGTTGACTACCCTAGTATTTTTTGCGGAGCATCGTTTGTCACTCTGCTGTCAAATATTCTAATCTATTTTATTGGATACTCTTTGTATCAAACATAAACTTGTCTCTGCACATTTTTTTTTTTTTTTTTGGTATTTATTGTAGGAACAGTTTTTGTGTCACTATTTTCACTTATTTATGTTTTTTCCCCACTTCCACTGACTATGTTGATTGTTGTTGGAACCTTGCGTTATCCTGTCTGTAATATTTGAAGAAGCCACATGAACTGTGGGGATTCAGATTTTTGCAGAAGGTAAGATATACAAGGGGATTGCAGCTAAAAACGGCCTTGTTTTCTTTGACTTTTTTTTTTTTTTTTTTTGTTTTATGTTAGGTTATACTTCCTGCATCAGTTTCACTTGACTGACATTGACATTGAACACATTTGTTTATACCTTAGGTTCTGTCTCGTCATGCTAGCTTGAACTGGCTCGGTTGTAATATATGTAACGCTGCTTAAGACTGAAGCTAATATAATACTCTGGATTTTGCTGCATCATCACCCAGATTGTGCGCACACGCTCACGCACACACCTCGACATGTACATAAAGGTTTGGTGAATGCGAACGGCAGGAGTGTGCGCCGAGGTGCCAGCGCACTGAGATGTGCCAAAAGTGGAACCGCCGTGTCAGCACACATTTATTTTTTTTCGCACGCCACTCAAACTTTGCATTCCATTGCGGCATCTCGTTTCCAAGATGGCGCCCCCGGGGGGGTCTTCCATTGCGGGCTCCATGACGATGAGGTGGGTCATGCACGCACCTTAACGCAACACTCACTGAAACGATGAAGATGTATGGCTGGAATTGTTTTGTTTCACTCGAGTCACACACGCCACACGGTTGTGATCAGACTGGCAATGCCAAGTCACCCCTTCCCCCCCCCTCCCCCCCTCCCATCCCCCCCTTGACAGGCATTCGTCGGTTTGACGACTGACTGCCAGTGTGTGTTTTACAAATCATTTGTGTTGAAATAAAACTGTTGATATGTATACAGTGTGGTGTTCTAAATGTGAAGCTGCCAAATTACAGCTTCAAGGTGTTCAACTCCATAATGATAAACCCGACACTGGGAACAATCATTGATTTTAAACTGCGCTGCCAGGAGGACAAAAGCAAAACTGAGACAAGGGAATAATGACACAAACACTAAAGTGTAAACTAACAACTGTTTACTTCCTTCCATCCCACAGGAGAGGAAAACACTTGCAAAGATAAAAAATAAAAGAAGCGGAGAAACCTTGTCTTAGTTTTGTTGTCCTCCTGGCAGCGCATCGCAAACTTTGTTGAACTGGGAACAAACAAGAAAATGAACAGTCATGCTCACCGTCTCGAAACACAGCTACTGAATTTATTTCACATTGTCACATTTATGCAGTCGTCCTCCATTTCCAAAACGTTGCCAATCTCTGGTTTATCTTTATGGAGTTAGTTCACCAGCTTGCCTGCGTTTTTTCACTTTCATTGTTCAAGGTGTTAGGATACAAAACCATTATTGATACAGTCATCTGCTTGTAGGTAAGTCTTGATGGTCATAGTTTCTAGGGTGTTCTCCAAAATACTATTTTCAAATTTTTTTTTTTTTGTACAAGAATTTTTAATATTGTAAATTGAAATGTGTACGGTACTTGGTTAACTGCACACCTGTCGCATGTCATGACATCTACACATGCAAGAGTAGTTCTTCAGCAGTCCATTACTTATCTCTTAGCAAAGAATTCAGCACTGCAACAAGGGGGACAAAGGACAAACACAAATCTCCAAACACAGCCAGGTGACTGGTGCACGACCGAAAAAATCCGCCTGGTCCTGAAGAGGTGCCTGGTATCGAGGCAGGCACCTCCATTTCCAGTGGAGTGCCTTTGTTCCCCTTGTTTCCCTTCTCCAAGGATTATTTTGTTTAGCTCGCTTGCACCTTTGCATTTAATTGCATTATCATCATTACCTTAAAAATGCAGATCATTCACTCTTGGTTGACTGGTGGCAGCTGATCAAACCCGTTTGCCCTACTGATGTTTAACTCCTAATTAGCTCGGTAGAGCGCTCCACTGGAAATGGAGAGGTCCCTGGTTCGATACCAGGACCAGGCAGATTTTTTCGGTCGTGCACCAGTCACCTAGCTGTGGTTGGAGATTGGTGTTTGTCCTTTGTTTCCCTTGTTCCCCTTCTCCAGGGATTATTTTCGTCATTCTTATTCAGGTCGCTTGCACCTTTGCATTTAATTGCATTACCAACTAGAGCTAAGGAAATGTGGAGGCCAAAAGCTCTGTTTTTTTTTTTTTTTTTTTTAGAATATTTTCAGAATAACAGAACGAGAATGCGCGTCGGATCTCCTGCATGAACAACGGTCGTTTCCCGCAACGCTTGGATTACCAACGAGGACGTGCCAGCGACCTCCGCGCTTCCCCGTTGTTCGGCTGCGCCATGAGTTGCAGAGTCAATCTACAGTATGAAATGCGGGACATTTTGAAGATTCAGGAATTTCTTGCGGGACGCGGGACACTTGCCCTTAATACGGGAGGGTGGGACAGTCCCGCGAGTCGCGGGACTGGTGGTCACCCATGCTGGACTGGTACTGGTCTGAACCGTATTCTGACCAGTACCAGTCTACTACTCAGTAGCACGAAAAACCTTTTGCATCAGGGCGGTCGCTCCCAAAAAAAGCGTCGCTGGCGCGTTTAAAAAAAAAAAAAAAAAAAAAACTGTTGTAAATAAAATGAAGTATAGATGGCGCAAATCGCCGCCCAATTTAAAAGGTTCAACAGTATGCATGCATCCAGTTGAGAAATGAGCATCCAGCGTTTTTCTCTAGCCTACTGTAGCGATTAGTTTCATCGGTTTCATTTCCAAAGTTTCAGCCGGTATGATCGTTTTGAGAAAAGACTGCTGTACTGTTTTTCGTAAGTGTTATATGTACTCATTGTATTGGCCAGTAACTGTAGCTCTTACCGCATTTCAAACGTGGTACTTTCGAAATATGGCCTCATTAAACTAATCAATGTAATGGTTCAAGCGGGGTGCTACGCCGCTACGTTTGTTGTTGCATGTGCTTTAGTTAGGTAAATGAGGTAAGTTTTTTTTCCATTTTATTCGACTTGCGTACTTTATATATTCATATTCCGTCCCCTGGTTAGGGTGCGGAATGTGACGCTCGAAAGGCACAAAGAGGCGAACTGCGTTTACCCGTCCTAGGCATTTGCGTGGTGCTTTCTTTCGTGGGTATACCTACCACATTAGCTAGATACTGTGGATAGCTGACGTGCGTGGCACAAACCCCCTCTTTTTTTCAGGTTGACACGAGTAATGGCCCTCTCTGAGAAGGAATTGGCGGTCCTGCTCAGGTAAATGCCGGATTCACAACCGACGCTGACAGAACAAAACTCGCAGGGCGTCTCTTTCGGATGTCCTCAAGCGCCCGCTTGTTGCCTGCAGTCGGCCTTCACGACACACGTGTTGAAGGTCTCGCATTGGACCTCCTTGCCGTCATCGCGTCGCCGACCGTACCTTCGACGACACTTTGAGCAACTTGTGCCTTCTGGACACTGGGCACCCAAAAGACGCCCCGCACTTCTTGTTCTATCAGTCACTATCGCATGCTGGTGGTCATTTCTGCCCGTCCTTGCCGACAACGACGCTAGACAGCGTGACTCTGTCTAGCGTCGTTGGCCGCGCCAGGGCCCAACACAATGATTTCCCTTTGGATTGCAAAATCACATATTATTCCTGTTGCCTTCTAGTTTGCTGCAGGATGAGCAGTTGGAGAAGCTGACGTTTGAGTCCCTGGGGCAAACCCTTCAACACAACTTTGCCAAGCAAGATCACTTTCGTGTCAGCTGTGCTCTCGTATGTTCCTTTTTGATCATTCTGTAAACCGGCAGTCTTGACTTCAAAACCAGCTTAAATTATGCGGATTGCAAGATTTATGTTGACCATCAGCAACCAAACAAGGGTTAGAAAAATGCCAGGGGCCAAAAAGGGATTGTCATTGGCTACTGTATCAGCACAGTCCTTATATCTCCTGCTTTGGAAACTGCCATTTTCTGCTACACGTGTCGCTGATTGCAGTATGGGAAGACAATGCTTTCAAAAATCCTGAAGTCTTAACATGATAATACAATTAATGCTAAGGTGCCAGCAAGCTGGACAAGAATGACAATAATATTCCCTGGAGAAGGGAAGCAAGTGTGACAAAGGACAAACACAGAACTCCAAACACAGCTAGATAACTAATGCGCAACCGAAAAAATCTGCCTGGTCCTGGTTTTGAACCAGAGACCTCTCCATTTTTAGTGGAGCGCTCGACCAACTGAGCTAACCGGGAGTTGGACCTCAGTAGAGGAAACTGTTTTGTAGATTTGTTTGTCCTTTGTCCCACTTGTTCCCCTTCTCCAGGGAATATTATCGTCCCAGCTAGTTTTATTAAAGAGACCCCAAAAGATTTTTCTTTAACACAGAAAGTGTATGTACAGTGATGCATGTCCAGAGAAACGTGAGAGTGGAAGTTCATTCAGTTCCTCACTGCCAGCGTTCGTTTTATGGTCTGTTAAAGGGCAACTCTGCCAAAAATTTCGGGATGAGGAGTGATTTAAAAACAAAAAGCATGATTAAGAGGTACTATGTTATTTGCTTCACGAAAAATGGGATATATATTGTTAAGTTATACTTTAAACATGAGCAGAAACCGAAAATTTGGCTCCTTGCGGCAACATTGACCTTGGGCTGTCAAAAACATGGCTATCATGTGGTACGAGATGTCACATAATCCTCCACGCAACAACGAGTAGGAGTGGGGCGGCCCAGAGCCGTGTATAGAGAGTGTTTGGTCAATGAGGGGAGCAGGCAGAGCCAGGGCATGCACCAGACGCAGATAGAGAGCTTGGCATGCTCTCTTGGCCAATCGGAAGCCGAAAAGAATCCCCTAGCGGTGGTAGCAAGAAACAGTATTAATAAGAACATAAGGGTAGTAACTCTTCATGGTTGAAAATATGGTGCGCGTGACGTAAAAAATGAATGTGCCAATCAAACTCTGTTTTGCTCGGATATAGTGTGACCGCTCAGACGGCAGATTCTTGGCGCCTGGCGTACGGATTATGTCGATCGTTCCCGTAGTTGCACTCTTACATTCGGATTTTGGATGACCGTGATTGAAACATCATGTGCACTTTATTTTCAGTCACCGAGAGTTACTCCGACGCATTTATTAATTTTGTTTCTCGCAACCACCGCCAGGGTATTATTCTCAGCTTCTGGTTGGGCACATTAAAATTTGTGAAAACGCCCTGGAACACGCCGAGCCTGCTTTCGGCCAATGGCGCCTCCTCATTTTCCTTCTATACTTTCCAATGAATGGCCAAACTCTTTCTATATATGGCTCTGGGGCCGGCATGTGCAAGGCGCAAGTGTTGTCTGCACCGCTCTCTTTACCACATTTTGGTGCCTACAACATTCGACGATGTTTGCACAACTGTGGCATCAGTCAGTGCAGGTAGGGTAAACGAAACTCCAAGAGGCAATAATCACAAACGGTAAGATGACAACGGCAGTTGTGACTGATGGTGGGACGACCGGACGGCTTCCAAGAAGCGCGCTGATTGAGAGAAAACATTGCTGACGTTACCCGTTAAGCTTGCTCGGAAAAGTAAATACAAACAAAAAGGGGCAATGGTGATGATGTTTAGCTCAATGTTGGCTAGGCCAACACCGTAGCCTAGACTGCGCTGTTGGTTGCGCCTCAATTTGCCCACTAGAGTCTGCAGACTTTGGCAATTTGGCACATTGCAAAGTTTGCCTGACCATTTAAAACATTTAGACATAACTAGCTTGTAGTATTTGACATGTGGTCTTCGTAGGTGATACCGAAAAGAACTACATTGATTTTTCAATAACAAAAATGAAGTGGAGTTGTCCTTGAATGGAGACGGTAAAAATTGGTTACTAATAACTACATGAAGAAGGCAGTGTGGTTCAGTTACCCTTCCTGTGGTTCTTGTCCCTTTTCAATGCTGTTTGCTTCATTATGCAAATTGTAAAAACAATTATGATTACTGGCCTGCACTGGGCCTTTTTTGATAACAGGATTTGTATGCAGGTGATGCTCATTCAACAGTCTGACCTGATCAGCGGTCCATGCCAGCGAATTGTGGCTTTGTACTTCCTCTATGAGATGTACCGGACGGAGTCAATTCACATGAATCCTTTTATCTCCGTCTTTGTTCACTTACTGGTGAGTCTTGAGCTGATGATCAGAGCGGACAAAGTCTTGTTGCTGGAAGCAGAAGGGTTGAGCAAGCTCCTCTGGGGCATTGGATTAGGATCATTGTTTTTGCTCTTTGCCGCAATATACCACTAAATGTATACCAAATTATATTTTGGCCTATAGCTGTGAGGCAATATAGCACATCTGTATGCCCTGCTGGAAATAGGAATACTACTCGTACTGAGAAACATGGTCAGGCTGCAAACAAGCTGAACCTGGGGAAAGGGGCAGTTTTTAGTGCAGGTGAAACCAGGTTTAGAGAGGTCTCAAGCAATCTTAAACTTTGAGAAGAAAAGAAAAAAACCATCCGCATTATGGCAATTCGTGCCAATAATGTGCACATTAGGCTTTTTCCAGAAAGCCAGATTTTATTGTTTCAGAAGCACATAGCCTAGTTTTGCAGGACCTAGAAGTGTTGTGGCATTAGGTCTTGCCATTGGGGAACGTGGAGGTTAGGCAACAGCTGCGCTGCTTTGTCGTTCTGCCAGAATCCTGTGGAGGAGACGGCTGGGAAGAAGCCTGAATTTGCGCACGTGATCCCCAAGCTGACGGTGCAAGAGAAGTACTTCCTCTCGCAGTTACTGACTGTGCCAGCCAAAGATGTAAGCTGCGTTTTCTTTGCTTTCAGAGAATGTGCTGCCTTTTTAAAGCAAAGAACTTTTGCCTTCTTTTTTTCTTCTTTTTTTTAGCTAGGTATGGATATCAGTGCACATGTATTTATTACTTGTGGCATCAATCAACTCGGGACATTAGGAGCCACGTTCGTAGGAGCCGGTTATGCCCTGTGGGGCGGCAGAGATTGATCTGTGCGTGAAAGTAGCACGGCGTATTTGAACTGCAAAATTGAACTTGGTTTCATCCGTTGCAAGTAGACTAAGCAACTTGGCTGCTTGAGCATTTTGGTCCAATTAGGAATGCTAACAAGTTTGATCATAGCTGCATGGTTATTAATTAAGACATGGCTAGGGAGGAATGGTGCCCAAAGAACAGAAAATGCCGTGGTTTGAAAGTATTATCCTGGCTGTACATGTATGCACTTCATTTCTTGGGCAGCAAATAATGACATGGTATCTTGGACAAAAAAAAAAAAAAAAAGGTTGTTGCTTTGTGGATCTTTACGTTGGGTTGTTTTTATGTGGCGATGGCTAAGGGTAAGATTTTGTGAACAAATTAAATGTAGGTAGTATCTGGATAACCCCGAACGCAGCCAGGCCAAAGAGAAAACATTTCGTGACAAGGTTGGCTTCTTTTACGTACGTCCAAAATGTGAGAGTGCCATCTTCGACTTTGGAAATGGAGGAAAATAGCTGCGTTTATTGCTGTTTGTTATCGCTAAATCCTTCCTTTCTTTCTTGGTTTACTCTGTTCCTTATAAACTGTGCTCTTCTGCTTGTTCTAGCATATATTTAATTTTTTTTACAAACATTTTTTCTTTCTGTTATTGGCTCCTCAACATTGTAACTCCCTTCACACGATGCCTTAAACTACTTGCAGCTTTTCAAAAAGACACCGTGGCAAGTGGTCAGTTTGGATGAAAGCAACCTTCAGGTTGGTACATGCAACTCCTCGATGTGTTGCTTTGGGGCATTTGCATCCTACATTCAGAATCTCACAACACCGGCCATGTCTCAGTGTGCTCATGCACGGAGCTCAGTAGAGTCTAGCGTTGGAGTGCAGTACTGGTGACCCCTCGTGTCTTCATGCATTGCCTTTGGAAGTTTTTGTACGACTTTCAGAATCCCATGACACTGGCCATGTTTTGGTGCGCAAGTAGCAAGTGCATGCTGGACGTTCTTTGCAGATGGGCGACACCGGAGGAATCCAGGTGTCCTTTGCGGAGCGCCAATCGGAAATGCCGCAGTCGAGCAGGTCCGGAATCCCGCTGGTTGTAGCGGATCCAGACCCCAAGCCCCTTCTGTGAGCTGCACAACTGCCCTATTGCTGATTTGTTTTGAGGGCTGTATATTTGCTCGAGGAAGTTTCATTTATTGTAGTCTACTCGTTTGTTTTTTTTCCCAACTGGTGAATTGCTGGCATCGATGAACGTTGAGCCTTTTGTATGTGTGCGGATTTCTGCTGGTTGTCCGGCCCTACACATAAGCGGGATCTGCTTTTGTGGGCCAGCACTATTTGTACCTATCAATTCATGTGAACAAACTCTTCTATTCCATTGTCGCAATGTGGCAGTTTGTTCGTAGAACGAACTACAATGTTTGTAGAACGTTCGTAGCAGCAGCTTCCGCCGCTAGCAGCGATTAGGAGCATCCTTTCAGAGTCAGTTTGCCGACCGGCGGTGTCTGCTAAAGTTCTAGCAGCACGTTCTAAATTTTTACCCCAAGTGCTTCAAAATAATTTTTTATTTTTTTGCAGTTCTGGTTCAAAGGACCTGTCATATCCACAAAACATTTTTCTTTCAGAACTTCTTTCATACGGGCTAACGGAAAAAGTAGCACGGGGCGAGGTCCGGTGAATGGGGGAGGTGGAAAAGCAGTGTCGTACCGTTTCTTTTTGTTTGAAAATGGTTGCACTGACAGGGCAATATGTGCTAGGGCATTGTCGGAATGGAACCACCGCTCCTTCCTTTCCCATAAATCGGGGCATTTTTGCCACACTGAGTTGCGTAAGCGTTGCAAAACGCCCGATTAACAGTTTCACCAGGAGGAACAACAATGCCCGAATTTTCTCTATGTTTTCGCCAGTTGAGGAGGTTGAGGGTCACCCTGAACTAGGTTGTCGTCGATCGATATCACCGGCCTTAAAGCGAGAAAACCACTCGTAGACCTGCGATTTCTTCATAGCATCTTCTTTGTAAGCTGTCTGAGGCGTTACAAGAGTTTCCGCCGCCGTTTTCCCTAAAATGAAACAGATTTCACAGCCGCACATTGTTCTTTCAAATCGGACATTGCAAAAAACGAGAATTGATTTTGCAGCGCTTGGGGAAAAAGTTTGCAACATGCCACTAGAACTTTAGGAGATGACACGGGTCGGCAAACCGATTCAGAAACTTTGGGTCCCCCATTACACTTTCACACTGCGATCGAGTGGGATGTAAGTTTAATTATCTGGCTGTGGTCACTGGGGCAATGAAGTGCTGCTTAAGATCCTCACTTTATTGTCATAACTCAATCTACGAGCTTTGCCGTTCATCTACGTGGGAGCCCATCGCTCAAGAGTGGCTGACAAGCGCCATCCATCGTTCGACCATATTCAGTGAGGTTCCGTAGCGCCATCTGTCGTTCTGCACTAAGTGTAAGCGTCGGGTTCTTTGATCACTTTTATAATATGCCAATCGGCCAGCGTGAATGTAATTCCAGTTTTTTTAGGATGCTTAGAGCTTGTAGATTGAGTTATTACCATAAAATCAGAATGTCAAAAAGCACTTCACTGCCCCTTTAACGTACCTGTGATGATTTGTATTATAAAGGTGACTGCAAAAATTTAAAGGAATATTTCCGGGCTCAGAGATGTTTGTTTCTTCAGTTTTGGCGGCGAAGCCCCGAGTCCTGCAAAGGCGATGCAGCAGTTGCTGGCTGTGGACAAGCCGCCGGTGGAGTTAGTCTTCCAGCCAGAGTTCTTGCGACTTGTGCCTCCTCTTCACGACGCCGAAGGAGAGGTGAGATTCCTGCTGCTTTTCTTTAACCTGCCTTGCTTGTACTTCAATGCATTTAGCGACATTAACCGTTCCTGCTATTCATTTTCCTGCTACTTCAGTTGTGCTTCACTAACATGGTCAACTCCGTTCCCCTAAAAAGTCGGTCATAATTAGAGCCCTGCATATCCCCAGATTACTCTCAAATCATCCGCGGATATCCGCAGTAAACTGGCGGATGCCGATAAAAATGAATCAGATTTGGCGAATTGCGGATCGGATGTCCGCGGGTTTGGATCTACATTTTTGCCGAGGCGGCTCATAAACGTGTGCGACTGCACAGCGTGGAGTGAATAAGTGAGTGATACTATGAAGTGCATCTCTGAATGTATTGCAGGAGCAAACTATTCTCTTAGATACGAGGTGTTAATAGGGGAAAAATTTGTTCTTTACGTCAAGAAAGATTTGACACTCACCAAAGATCGCCTTAGAACGTTCTATCGTGCCAAAATTGCTGTTCCTAGAAAATATAAAGAATGCAGGAGCATCAGTCGTCCCGAGAAAGCGTGTTCTTGTTTGGCAGGAAAAGAGTGGGAAAAGTTCTTTGAGCTTAGAAAACTCAAAATGTACAAACCACAAGAAAGTAGAAGAAGCCTGCAACTGGCTTCTTTGCAGTAGATCGAGGAGACTGAATTCGGTCCTCTGGACTGGTGGAACTTGCGCCAGTGCGAGTTTCCGCAGCTTGTTCTTGTAGCGCAGTTCGTGTATGCCATCCCAGCATAACTGCACCGATGGAGAGAAACTTTTTATTAGCGGGTATTAATTTTAGAGGCGAACCAGTTCGAATCCGTCCATGTTGACAATGTTCTGTTTCCTCTACACAGAAACCTCGACAGGTAAAACGTGGCATATATGTGTTTTTTTCTTTTTCTCGACAGTTAGCACCGAGTCGTTTTTAAGTATGTGATTCCGAGCATGCAGTTGAAGGTTTGTGTTTAGAACTGAATTTATGGAGGTGTTGACACTATTGAATATTGTCGAATCTTCTCAGTAATGTACTCGCACCTTACCATATATACACAAGTACTTTGCTGCGTGCTGCGGTGAGCGAGCGCCTATCCTCTCCCACTTTTTTTTATTGTTTGGCCTAAATAAAATGACACAATGTTATTAGTCTGTCCTTTGTTCATTTTCATGTCTATAAAATGTGTCTGCTTGAAGGTGGTTTTACAAAGAAAAAATAAAATAAATATTAAAATTTCCTTTCTTCGAGTGCATCTTCTGGACAGTGTCAGTGTCACAGACTCTCAAGACGATCTCATAACTGCGATCATCTTTCTAGCGATGCAAAGTGTCTCTGAAGGATGATTGCTTTTTTATGAATACAATAAAATAGAGTACGATAAAATCGCTTTCAGTGTATTCTGATGCGGTAAGTTCTTTGTACAAAAGTAAACAGACGGCCTATAGGATGCTATCCAGATTTTTTATTTTTTTTTTATTTTTTTATTCATGCTTGTTTATGATATAAAATGAATTCACAAATTAAGGGTTGGATGTGGATACAAAGTATACGATGCGGATGCAAAGTGTACGATGCGGATTGAATACAATTATTTAGGAACATTGCAGATGCAGATAAAACATCTGCGGATACAAAGTCTGCGCATGCGGCTGATCAAACTGTTATCTGCACCGGGCTCTAGCCGTAATCTTAGTCGTCCGTAATGAGACAACAATGCGTGTGTTTAGACAGTTCGTCCCAGAAAACGTCATCGACGTAGCTATATTACCGGGGTTCTCATTAACGAGACAGGACTGTACTACACTGTCCTTTGTTTAATGCCCCATTCTGCAATGCCACTTCGCAACAAAGTAACCATTTTGACTTTTTAAGGAGGTTGTAAAGAGAAAATCGATTTCCTAGATTTTATTTCAGTGGTTTCTTTAACCTCTAAGCATACCGTAGAATGCCGTGCAACCGCCCATACCACACTAAGCGCCCATACCCAAATTTGAAAGATCTAAGAAAATATGCACGGTACATTGATATGTAAAATTGATGACCGGACAACCGCCCATCCCCCATTTTTTCGCGATTATCTTTAAATCTTGAGTGGGCGCTTGCCCGGTATTTTACGGTACTATTTTCTCGTCTTTGTGTGTGGTGCATACTTTTTATGCTTTACCAGCACGAAAGTTATGCTAGGACGCCGTCACCTTACCGCCAATCATAAAAGTTTTTTTTTTCCCTTTTTTTTTGTCTACATAGAATTACATATTTTGCAAGCTGAAAATATACCGACCGTACATGAAAGTTTTTTGCGTTTTCGTTCCCCAGAAAACCACTCTCGGCATAAAGATGACGAGTCGCAAAGTAAGGCCTCAAGCTTCGAAATTTGCACTTTGGAAATAAATTTTGGGAATAGTTTCACTACCCCTTCAACGGGACCTTCAAATCTGGTTGCAATTTTGTTATCTACCGAGCACAGTTGAGAACAGCCCCCTGCCGTCTTTTCATGGAGTGCCTTTCTTTCTCGGCACGTTTGGAAGGTGCTGTGGCTGACACCGGTGAACCAGGAGGAGCACACGGTGTTGTGGGACCCCTCGGTGTGCCTCAGCGACACGGCCGGCGCCGAGGCCAAAAGGCTCATGGCCAGGGCCTTCAAGAGCACCCTGACCCAAGCGCAGCAGCAACAGCTCTTGGAGGAACTTGCAGCCGACCCCAAGCTCGTGTACCACATTGGCCTCACACCCGCCAAGGTGAGGCTCTCCGGCGTCGCTTTCGAAGCCGCGCGTGTGGTATAGCCACACTGCCTGGAACGCGTCTTCCTGCGGGTGTGTCTGGCACCCCATCCCGCCCATGCATCCGTAGTGGCCCCAAAAGTGGCAGCCAATGACATCGCGGAAGTCGGAGTGACGCGCTGTCGGATGTCGTGAACCCAGCATTTGGCGCTGGAAGTCCCGGTGAAAAGTATGGGCGAATGCGAGCGCTGCAGTCGTCGCGGTGTTTCGGCCCCTGGCTGTCGAAGCTTCCTTCGATCGTCAGTAGAACGGGTGCCTGTCGCATCTATTACTGTTGCCGTGGGAGGTAGCATAGCCGTGGGAGGCTGCTCGACTTGAAACATCCCAGGTCCCTTTGTTTGCGGCTCTTGTTGTCCTGTTGTGCACTGCGCGACTCTGTTGGCGCAAATAAAAAATTTCCAGTTTTTCCCGTTTTTTTTTTTTTTTTTTTTTGGAATCTAAAGAAAACTACTGGTGGGGTGGAAAGTGCTCATTTGGGTCACCAACCGAAGACGCAAAAAAGCATCAATGTTGGGTTTGTGCTAAAGTCGTTGTGCAAGGTGCAGTGAAATCTCAATAATTCAAACTCTATTAATTCACTACTTGCGGATAATCCAAACTAACATGCAGGTCCTGTCCTATGTGTTTCTAGGAAAGAAACTCCCGATAATTCAAACTTTGCATTGAAACAAAGTTTTGGTCCCCCTCGAATTCAAATGAACGAGATTCGACTGTACCTACTGTGGGAGTTTTTTTTGTTGTCTCTTGAAATTGATTTTTCAGTTTGCCTGTACCTAGCAGCCCCCCAAACAACCTAGTTTAACCAAACCTAACCAATTCTAACATATCCAAACTTTACCTAACCTAACCAAACATAGCCTAACTTAGTCCCCTAACGTAGTCTACCTCTAACCAAACCTACCCTAATCGTACCTTGGTGGAAATTAAAATACCAGACCAAATGAAGACTTTTCATGTTGGGAATATTAGGGGAAAAGGTGACAAAGCTCAATGGCCAGGCGGACAAAAAGTGACCGTACCCTTGAAATGTTTTTCAGCTGCCGGAATTGGTGGAAAATAACCCGCTGGTGGCGATCGAAGTTTTGTTGAAGCTGATGCAATCGAGTCAAATCACGGAGTAAGCTCATTGTACCTCACCTCTCCCCCTGTAATCGGCACTTGCCGCGCTGCATGCACCGACATAACACAGCGAATGCATTTTCACGTTTTTCTTTCCGTTTTTTTCTTCAGGTATTTTTCGGTCCTTGTCAATATGGAGATGTCGCTGCACTCGATGGAGGTCGTCAACAGGCTGACTACCGTAAGTCAAACCTCGGTGGCATGATTGGGAGCCACCTTGGCCTAAGCATTTTTTGTTGACATTGATCTTATACACTGCCACTCGCAGATTAAGAAACATAGGGTGTGGCTTATTATCTTCACAATTCTTGCTTCGTTCTTGGTCGCTCTTGCAGGTTAACGTTGCAATATCGTTACTTGCAAGTGACAGTAAGATGCCCGGGACCCCCTGCGTTTAATTTGTTTTTCTTTACTGCGTCCGCCACCGGGGTTGCAGGCTGTGGAGCTTCCAACCGAGTTTGTGCACCTGTACATATCCAACTGCATCTCTACCTGCGAAACCATCAAGGACCGCTACATGCAGAACAGACTGGTTCGGCTGGTGTGCGTGTTCCTGCAGTCCCTCATACGCAACAAAATCATCAACGTGCAGGCAAGTTCGAGACGTTGGCGCCCGTGTCGGGTGCACCCAATGTTTCCACTGTTTGAGAGCGACCTCCTTTGTTCGGTCATTTGTTTCTTTTCTACGCTGAGCTGATGTCTTGGGAATGATGCACAATGAGATTACAAATTAGCCAGAAACAACTTAATGGACACCTATGCCCCCCTCCCCCATTTTTTTGTTTTTGGCAGGCAATTTATTATGCTGTCAGATGACTACCCAATCAGTATTTTACTACAGTGTCGCCCATATTCATAATAAAAGAAAAAAAAAAAATGCAACTGCTCGAAACCAAAACTGAACTAGGGAGGAAGAAGAAATATAGAGGAGGAAAAAGTTACTGGAATTAGTATTGAGTGTGTGCCTTCAATGACCCACAACTTTGATTATCTTTGGTGGTTGTGTCTAACACACAGAAATGGCACATAACCACAAAGAGGAGAGTGAGCGCGATTCAAACCGGCCGGTTCTCGATCAATGGTTTTCGGGTGGAAAGAAAACGAATTTCGAGCCGCGAATTGTGTTGTGGGTAGTTGGGCTCTCATATGTCATGTACAATCAAAAACCTTGGCGAGCATACATACCCTGTCAATGTCTTTTTAAGTGGTAAAAATTTGGGATAGAAACGTCAGTGTCCACTCCACCGCGGGTGCTATACAAGTGTTGTGTGCAGGTCATGGGGCTAATTGAGATGATTCGATTAACGAAGAAAGTGGGAGGAACTCGCAAAACTCGCCTTGGAGCAAGAACATGATTAGATGACGGGAGATCAGGGCAATGGATTAATCCAGGATGTCCTTTACGCAAAAATATAAAATCTCGCTAAAGTTAGCAAGTGCATTGTTCCAAAAGTGTCTTAAATTCATAATAAACTGCGCGACCATAAAACAGTCGTAAAAAAAATTCAAAAGAAGCGCTTTTGAACACTTCCTGTTGTTACTCAACTCATTTGCCCAACACAGTCCCAGGCAACGGAAGAAAACACCAGCTTGGACTGCATTAAGGAAAAGTACAATCGTAGCATGCAAGTTGAAGTGGAAAACTCGCGTGTGATTCTATTCGTGACCTTGCGGATGACACAAGCTTTTTTTTTGCAGGACTTGTTCATTGAAGTGCAGGCCTTTTGTATCGAGTTCAGCCGAATCAGGGAAGCGGCCGCCTTGTTCCGACTCTTGAAGCAGTTGGACAGCGCGGAGCAGGGTCCGTCATCGCCGTCTCAAACAAGTGCCAAGCAGTAAAGAAGAATGTGCGCGTTTGAATCTCGAGTTGCACCTCGTTTGGACCTTTTAATAATGCGTGCGTTGGTCCGCGACAGTCCAGTGCCCAAGTGTGCGAGCAGTATGTTCTCTGGTGTAAGTGTGGGAATGCCAGAGCTTGCAGAAATTCCCTGTCGGTTTCCGAGCGTCGGGATGACCGGGGAAAATTGACCCGTTCAGTCAGTTTTAAGTAGGTCTCGTCTGCTTTCAGTGGGGGTTCCATACGGGAACTAAAACCGAAAACGATGGTTCGGTTACGGGTTGCCGATACCGCTATAGTGATAAAATTGTCTTTGTTTCGAATTTTTTAAGTTTGCGTTTCCGGATCTCGGTTACCGGTTTAAAGTTTCTCGAAAGGCCGGCTTATTTTGGTTTTGAATAAAAATGTGAAAATAGGCCTTTAGGAAGTTGCTTGTTAGAAATTAAATATTAGAACTGGATTTTGTTTCTTCACATGTCTCCCTTTGTGGAGTAGAATGCACTCTTCGTCGATGCTGTGGAAGCTGAATGGATCAGATGCGCTTGAAATACCTTAGTCTCAAATTTCTTTCAACATGCAACCAGTGCAATTATTTTGTGAAAATGTCAAAGGTAAAATTTAAAAGAAAAACAAATGTTGTGCCATTGTGAATCTAAATTTTATAGTCAATTTGCTGTTCAGGGACCTAATTTTTATGCTTTTCCAAAATCTCGGACACGATTTTGAAACTTTAGAAACAGAAGCTGAAGCATATGCCACACCGATACAGTGCTCTTCGGCCAAGGTGAAATTGCCCCTTAATGTGATATGTATGAGCTCTCCCTCATTCGGATATATTCCTGACGAGCGTGGTGACATACTTGGTAAGAAAATTAAGTCTACGCATAAAGAGGATGATATACATGTCATCCCCTTTGTTTTTCGTTAGTGCTTCGTTGCACGGATTTGTACAAAACACGTTTGTCATTTGAATACTGCGCCTCAGGGTTCCTTTTTGGTAAGGAAATAAGATTTGTTTGATTTTATTCACTGTCTCAAGATGTCTTTCTGTAAACATTTCTCTTTGGACGAATCATTGGGTCCTTACCGTTTCGTCGAAACTCGTTTTGTGGAATTACGTTTCATGGACTTTTCATGGACACGTTTAATTGACTCAAAGGTTTCGTTCACACTCGTTACGCAAACTGCACGCTGTAGGGGCATTTCGTCTTGCATGTATCAGGGGGTGCGCGTTAACTGACATTACTGGATTACCTCAGTTGTGGAACTCCTGCAGAAGGGGGTACCTTCCCTCACTCGACTTAGTCTGTCTCCCGTCGTTTGAAGTGCCATCTAGATTTTCGTTTCATAACTGTGTTCTATAAAGCAGACCTTGAATGCCATCTAGACGCTGTGCTTTGAAACATGTATTCCCCCCCCCCCCCCTGGCCTGCATTAACGCTGTTAGCTCGCGCCGCATCGCGGTGACAGTCTGCAGCGGCTCATTACAGAAATGTTGACCCACCTGACCGACCTATACACGTCGCTTCACGGCGACAGTCTCGTTTATTTTAGTGCAGAAAAAAACTAATCGGCTGTCTCTGTAACAATCTGTCTATGAAACGTCATTCGATGGCTGCTTTGGTTAAACTGCAGCGTATCCTATGAGATCTGTATGTTTCGAAGTGCAGTGTCTAGATGGCGTTTGATCATACTCCATGGAACACACAGTTTGTAAGTGAAAATCTAGATGGCGCTTCAAACGACTGGAGGCGGACGTAAGTAAGCGAGTGAAGGGGGATACCCCCTTCCGCGGGAGTTCCACAACTGAGGTAATCGGTTACGTTGGCTGAAACCCAAAGGAAGTCTTGAAAACAATTTCATGGCTGCAGTGGCTGCACCAACGGATGACCATAATTGCAAGACAACGGATGCTGCAAGCAAAAGGAACATTTTCCCATCCTCCCCCGCCAAAACATGGTCCGAGTTAATTTTTTTTTTTTTTTTTTAATCGGTTATGTGTTTAGAAAGCGTTGCCTTGGTTTGGAGGGAAACCACGAGGAAAAGTGAGCTTTTATTATTGGCAACTTTCAGCGATTGTGTGAGAATCGCGCTCCCTAGCTCCTGGATGATCGGCGTCACAATAAAGGTGCTTGCCTACACTTTCCTAGCGTGAAAAGGAAAAAAAAAAAAAAAAAAAAAGTATCGCAGACCCCGTATTGCTGTCCTACGACGACCATCCAGCCATTTTTGTAGGCGCCAGGTGGCGTAGGATATCGCCCATTACAAAGAATAAGCGTTATTTATTCAGCAATCCACTTTTGAGAGTAGCGACTTCCACTCTCGTTCTCAAGTCGTTTTTCAGGCACATGGCGGCGAAATCATGAAGCCAAAGCGCAAGAGCGGCAAGTCTTTCAGCAAAGCGTCGGCAAAAGTAAACGGTAAGGCACCCGAGAGGACCAACCCTTTCGAAGTCAAAGTTAACAAACAAAGACACGATGTGCTCGGTCGAAAGTCTAAAAACGATCGCGGTCTACCCGGTGTGTCGAGAAGCAAAGCCATCAAGAAGCGCAATGAAACTCTCCTTCAAGAATACGTGCTGCGCAACAAATCTAGCGCGTTCGTCGACAAACGAATCGGCGAATTCGATTCCGAAATGAACCCAGATGACAAGATGGCAGCCCGACTTGCACAGGAGCGCAAGATCTCGCAAAAGAAGAGCGTCTTCAGCCTGAACGAAGAGGAGGAGCTCACCCATCTTGGCAAGTCCATCAACGACATGGAAAGGCACGACGACCCCAGAAGCGACGACGAAGACCTGTACGACAAACTGGGCCGCGACTTTGCGGACAAGACCAACTTTGGCGGCTTCCTGACCAAGGCCGATCCCAGCAGTGACTCCGCCAAGTCGAGGAAAGAAGCCATCGACCAACTCATCGCGGAATCGAAGAAACTCAAATACGAGCGTCAAGTACAGAAAGACGAGAATTTCGAACTCACCGAAAGGCTGGACAACGACTGGAAACAGTTTCAGGGTCTTCTGGCTAGCTCGAGGCTCAAAAAGAAGCCGACCGAAGCCGAAAAAGAATCCACGGATGACTACGACGTTCTGGTGAAGCAGCTGCGGTTCGCGCCCCGTGCTGGGACGGCCACAGAGAGGGTTAAGACCGCAGATGAAGTTGCAAAGGAAGAACGGAAGCAACTTGAGAAGCTGGAGTTGGAGCGGAAACTGCGGGCCAAGGGAATCACTGAAAGGGACAGCAAGAAGCAATGGTACTTCATGTCTGCAGATGACCTGGATTACAACTTTTACAAGCAGGAGCCAGTGACGGAGGATGCGGACATGAGTGGTGACGAAGAGGAAGACGCTGAGGAGGAGGGTTCTGGTGGTGACGATGAAGCAGAAGACAAATCGGCGTCAGAAGGCGATGATGAAAGCGGAGCAGAGAGTGTGGAGGAGATTGAACAAGATGTATCTGGAAAGGAGCAGGCAGCTAGACAGGAAGACAAATCTGATGATGATGATGATGATGATGATGGCTACTCTGATTTGGAGTCTAATGACGACGGCAGTCTGCAAAAAGAAACTCCACCGGTTGCTAAAGGTAAAGCTAAGGAGGCCCCAAAAACGTCTGTCATCAAGACGTGCAAAAAGTTGCAGAGCAAGGCTGCCTCCGAGAAAGAGGGGGGCAAGCCTGTAAGCAAGGCTGTCCCTGAGAAAAAGGAGAGTAGGCCTACCTGCATTTTCACTATTCCCGAGTCGGAGGAAGAATTCTCTAAGCTCATGGCCGACAACACCGCGGACGAGAAAGCTCGTTTTGTCGGCGACATGATTAAGGCGAACCAGGGTGGTGAGAAGAAACTCAAGAAGCTGGAGATGCTCTTTGTGTTCCTTCTTCAGCATCTGAATGACGTTGCAGACGAAGATCTCGAACTTGTAGACAAACTGTGTCCGCACATCTATGCACTCGTCCAAATTTCGCCAACGACGTGCGGACGTTTCCTCTTGGACGTCATCTCGGAGAAAGAAGAGGATCTTCAGAAGGCGACTGAACGTAGGGCACGGTTTGGCATCTCTTTTCCTAGCTTCAGCACTCTCGTGTTCCTTAAAATAGTGGGACAGTGTTACTCTGCCTCAGACTTCTCCCACATTGTCGCGACTCCGGCGATGCTTTCCGCCAGCCACATGCTCACCTGCTGCGGTCTCAACGGAGCCGCGGATTTCCTCCGCGGACTCTTCGTCACGAACGTGTTCCTAGAGTACATTGCATATTCAAGACGGTTCTCCCCCGAGGTATTCGTATTCCTGGAAAGATTACTCAGCCATCGAGAGTTGAAACTCAAAAAGAGAGCAGACGCCTCCGGACTTTTGCACGAGAAACTCAAGCTTCGGCTTTTGGGGGAGGAAGACGTCGAAATGACAGACCAGCTGAGGGTCGAGATAATCTATGCCGGAGTCAAACTCGTCGAGAAATGTGCGGAGCTCTCGGAAGGTTTGCCGTCCTTCCGCGAACTCGTAGATCCCCTCTTGAAGACATTGCGAAAGCTGGAAGTCTCGGCGTATCCACCCACTGTGCAGTCGGAAGTCGAAAAGGTGATTTCGCGACTTGATCGGAAGGTTGAACGTAAGCCACTGCGTCCAGAAAAAAGACCGCCACCCATGAAGCAGCTTTTGGAGCCGCGGTTCAGCATGAAGTTCGACGGCCGGAAGCATTTTGAAGGGGGTCAGAAGAAGGCGGAGCTGAAGCGACTGACCTACAAGCACAAGAAGGAGATGAAGGGGGCCATGAGGGAGGTCAGGAGGGACAACCAGTTTCTGGCGAGGCACATCCTCAAGGACAGGATAGAGAGGGACGCAGAGAGGAAGGAAAAGGTCAAGCAGATCTACAGAGAGCTGGCATCCCAGGAAGGCGAATACAAGGCGCTCAAGCGGAAGAAGAAATGAACGCCTTTCGACACCTTGTAAATATGAGAATAAAATATTTGGTACCACTGGGTTCTGCAACCATAGCAAAGCAACAGTAGTAAATCTAAGATAGTAGCAGCAACTTCAGCCCCTTCCTACATCATTTCATGATTGTTTCTTTGTTTACTCTTTCCACTTATGCTCCCTTCTGATATTGTTTTCGTCTTTCATGCTTCCTTCTCCAGGTAGAGGTTGTTTGGAGCTGTCTCCTTGTCTGCAAGTGCTCGTTTTGCAAAAAGTGCATACAGCTCAAATTTTCCCTTGCAAACAGGATGTGGCATGTTCAGTGCCATTGTGAAAGGCTACCAACAAAAAAAAGATTACCGTAATATCCTGAGACATAGCCTACATAACGTCAAGAGCAAATCGGGTGAAAATATGGAGTGGGCTAACTTTCTGTGCACAGTCAAGGAAAGTTAAAGAATTGCTATTTTTAGGTTGTGTCCCTTCCAAGCTTGTTATGGTGGCGAGGAGCAACGAAGCAAAGATGACTGTACTTCCCCGTGAGCAACGTTTTCTTATATCCCGCAACTAGCCGCACTTACGGCGAGGCTATCATTGATCCCAATACTACTATTACTAGGAGTGGGCTATCTTTTTGTGTTTAAAAAAAGTAAAGCAAATCAAGCCACGAATAGGGGTGGGCTATCTTTCGGAGGTAGGGCATCTCGGGATTTTACGGTACCCATCGGTAATGAATACACAGGGCATGTCAGCTAACTTGTGCCAAGACTTGAAAAAAGCTGGTGCACGCTACGAGTGTCGAAGCTCAACATTTGATACTCTGGCATGATGGGATGTTTCTTAACAAGCTCTACAACTTCTGTGTTGTAGGATTTGTGCACAAATTAACAATTAAAAAGTTAGCTAATCAATCTCCATTAACTAGCTACATTGGCCAATCCGAGAAAATACCTAGACTTGCTCAATAGGACAATACTGCATTGGTTCAACACACTGAAACACCCCGTATGTCTAGTAGGCTGTGTTCCAAATCTTGCCCAAGTGGATCGGAGTTAATCCGGGAGTCGTGTCACGTGACAACACAGATTGAAAAAACGCTGGACGCGGTCAGGTTTTAGAATGCCAAGGTACAAAGCCCTTACCCTGGGGGTTGGAACACAGCCTTAGTCGTGACTGGAAGAGGAAACAAGCATTGGGCATGTTGCCAAATAACTGACAATGTCGGCGACAACTTTTTTGTTGGAGGAACACCACTCCCTTCTGGCCAGATTCTGTATCATGACCTCTTTTATTTGATAAACCAGCTAAACATAACTTAATGTTCAAATAATATACAAAAAAAAATCGCAAAAAAAAAACAAAAAAAAAACAATATCTTGAAGTTATTTATTACTACTGAAGGTAGTAGAGCTGCAGGGTCAGCAGATATCAATCTTGGCTATTTTATTTTTGGCAATGGCCGAATCAAACCTACAAATGTTCAGCTCGTGCGTCTGAATAAAATGTCGAAGACAAGAGACACAGTATTGACTGCAATTTTATTCAGGCATAAAAACTTTCACTCTTTCAAAAAAGTCTAAAAACATTTGACCATCAGGTGCTGTCTGTTCAATAAAAAAAAAAAGAAGAAAAAAGTTTGCCTTAACACATTAACTTTTTTTTTTCCTCTCTACATGGTTGAGCAAGAAAAGATGCCTAAAACAATGACAATTTTTTTCTTTGTGTTGAAGTGCGAGACTAGTGCCACTGCATAAGAATGGACACCCTTCAGAAATTCCTTTTGAAGGTTTCCAAAGTAAAACTTCAATTTAGTTGCGTGCCTAAAAAACTTAAATGCAGAGCACTCGATTGTGTGTCTGAACACGACACCAACAGGCTTTTCAAATCTCGCCTATATCATTCTTTCCGTTTTTCGGCGTACATTAAGGTGCGAGGTTACCTTCCAATAAAATGTCTTCGTATTTTAGCGAAGTATTCCAAGAAGAGCACAGTCAAGTAACCCAGTTCTTGCCAACCTCTTTACATGATGTCACATGCACAGTGTGGTATAAATAGAAATTGGCGGACAAATGAGCTGGAAAAACTGGTGTCTGCATGTGGAGAGCCAAATTTTTTCATCACAAGACTACTTTACTTGTAAATCACACCTTGTGAAATGTCCAAAATCAAACCAAGTTTTCGTTTTTCATTTCTGTGATGCATGCAGACATATATTTCGTTAGCATAAGAGATATCTTCTGTATTTTTATTGAAAATGTGTCCACATCCAAAATGAAAAGAAACTAGAAGTGCACTAAATCTGAAATTCTGCAGTATGAAAGGTAGCCTGGCACCTTAAGTTCAGGCAACAAATCGCACGGCTGCAAGCTCAAGCTCCAACCGACGCACAAATACTTCGAAACGGCACATGCTTGCTCGCAGTCTTTCCATGTTTAAACTGGACGTTTAAAATGCACACACGAATGTTCATGGTGCGCTCGGCATTCTGCACCCCCTGGCACATCCACATCCACTTCTTAACTAAGCAGATGCGAAACATATGCATGACCCCATGTACATGGCATTTATATGTTTCACGCATATAAACACGCTTTGTTTTTCTGTGTTGCACACAATTGAAAAGCGGCAGCCTGCATTTGTCTAGAGAACGAATAAATACACTGGAAGCTAAAAGATCAAACAGCGTCCTCCAAAGAACAATGCCACATACTTGCAATATATATGTATATATATATATATATATTATATTTATAATTCCACAATGAGATAAGCTAAGCCTACTCGTGTGTACATGTTATGTATAAGCCAATCGCGGCATTGTATAGTAAGAAACATGTTTTTCGCTCGCGGTGTAAGCACCGCAGTCCCAGGCCCTTCAGAGCCCTCTGCGGCTAAATTGCCAGTTCCGATAATCGTTACTCTTAAACAAAGAGCCTAAAGATAAGCCTCATATCTTGCATCTTGCGTAACATTTATTACATGTTTGAGACGTCCGTACAAAATTCTCAAGGTCTCTGTCACCTTCCAAAACGCGGAACAAGGCCTCCTAAAACTGTACACTGCACGTTTCTCGCCATGCCATTTTCAAAGACCGTGCCGGACTTCACACAGCAGAACTCGTGGACGCACGTCAAACGTAAATCTAGCCACGGCTCCTTAAAACTGTACACCCAATTAAAAACAAAAAAAATACAGGCGTATGTCACAATTGATCGAGCAACCACAAATCAAATGATGGCTCCTTTACACAACTTAAATTTCTCTTCCATCGTGGCGGCAGTCAGGCGCAGTCCAGTCAAGACGAGAAAATTAAGAAATAAAGCGCGACGAATCTAGAATTTCTCTTGAGTCGCACTGCCAGCGTCGTTCACTCGTTCAGAGCTACTTCCCAGACGATGAGGTGACTCCGTTCGCCCTTTGCGACGCCCTGGTGAAGTTTCTTCTCGGCTGTGGTGACTGCTCCCGCCGACGCAGGAGCCTGAATGCTCTCGCCGGACTCTTCTTCATCTCCGTCACCTGGTGGCAAAACTGTGCATATCACGTGGTGTCCCGATGACACGTCGACTAAATTGGCAATGCGCACGACCTGACGTTACTAGATTAGCTCAGTTACGGAACGGCCCATAGGCGCTGCTTGCACGAGCAGTACCCCCCCTTCACCCTCTATGGCTATGGTAATTGCGGTGCATTCTATGGAATGCATATGTTTTGACGCACTGGCTTTTCACCGTACTTTATGGCAGTGGTTCTCAAGCATAGATGTGTCAGGGACCCTCTGAGGACCCGCCAAAGTGATGGGGTACCCTATGTTAGCGGGGGAGGGCGTATAAAATATGACTACTAATAGACCTTACTCATATTTTTGGCGCCATCTATCAAAAATGTCGAAAACATTGTTTAAACTGCCTCAAAGATGGTGGCCCGCCATACTTGTTTTGGGACGCAATAGGGGACAACTCGAAGTGAGATGAATCTAGATCGCAGTGACGCATCAACTTATTCAATGCGTTCCTCGTTAATCTGAGCGGCTCTGATGCATCACTCGCATTCGGATTCTATAATTTCCTGACTTGCACAAATCTTTTTAAAGAATCCCCTTCTTTGGGGCTCTTTTCTTGATATGAAATGTTTCCCAATGTTGCCAGGCTTATGTAAGTTCTGACCCCTGCAATTCTGCCAAACACTAGTGCCTTGTAAAGTGAAATCGTTAAGCTGCGCGTTGATATAATGAACTCCGAAATTTGTGGAATGCGTCTTTTTAGTTCCTTTTTTGTTTACAAGATACTTTTTGCTAGTTTGGAAATAAGAGATACAACAAATTCTAAATCATTGTATATACTGTGATCAATAACAGACCTTGTCAAATATCAGCTTGCGAGAAATTTTTTTTTTTTTTTTTTTAACCGCAATTTTGAATTTTTTTGTCCAGAATTGGGTCGAAACGCAGAAAGAGGGGCCACCATCTTTGAGGCTTGAAGCCCGGCATTTTTAACGATCTGCCGATAGGCGGCGCCAAAAATGCATAGCATATATAGCAGTGTGAAAAGGGCATCCTTTACTGTTATAGACAGGCAAAGTGAGGAGCAACAAGTAAAAGTATAAATGGACAGCTAGATGGTAATCGCTCTATTATTTACAACGGGCGGTAGCTTGCGCCACCCAATTAAAAATAACAACAAAAAATATTTTTGTTTTTAAGAAAAGAGGGGAAAGGCGAGGGCTTTACAGACCACATATGGATTGCTGGAGAGGAGAGGGGGAAAATCCCGCTCGCTCCAGCATTCTGCCTGCTTCCCCCTCATCAGCCTTCCTTTCCCTTGCCCTGAACTCTTAACCTGTCACTGATTATAGATGGCGCTTAGAACGACGGAAGGTGGATTGAAGTGAATGAGGTGGGTATCCCCTTCTGCGGGAGTTCCACAACTGACTTAATCCAATAACGCTAGCACAACCCAAAAGCACCGCTGTGGTCGGCTTTCCACAAGAGTGCCTCAGTGTTGCTAGGCTGGCGGCCCTCCCAGTGTAGGCGACAACTCTGTCGTCTGCTAGGGGGGGGCCGCCATCTTGCCTACCACTCTATGCAGCTATTAAGAGCTGTCTGCGAGTTCTTTGAGCATCACCACTTTTGAAATAAGGCGGGGTATCTTTTAGAACATGCAACGCCGTGCATTAAGTATTCAAATGTCTTCGACATCGGTCAGGAGGCAAAGGGCGAATTGGTGGCTACGGCCAGGAAAGGGTGGCACTTGCCCTCCCAAGGGATGTCGCCACTCTAGAAAGATGCACTTGGCAAGCCGTCTTAAGTGGAATTAATCCCGCTTTCATCAATGAAAATAACAGCACTGTCACACTGTCAACTTTGACAGTGTTGGTTTAAACAGGCACTAAAGTGCTTTTTGAGATCATCATTTTATTGTCATAACATACAACCTCTAATCATGCTAAAAAGAAAGAAATTACATTCATGCGTGGCCAATTTGTGTATCAAAGCATTTATAAAAGTTCCGCTCGTTCATGCAGCCACCAATCGCTCACGAGTGGCTGACGCGCGCCGTCCGTCGTTTGACCATATTCAGCAAGGTGCGTTGGTGACATCTGTCGTTTTGTGCCGACGGCAAGTGTCGGGAACTTTGATAACTTTTTTGATATGCAAATTGGCAGCGCATGAATGTAACTTCGGGCTTTTTAGAATACTTCTCCTAGATTGAGTTATGACCATAGAATGAAGATCTCAGAAAGCACTTTAGCACACCTTTAAGGATCCGATTAATTCCGAGCTTCTGCCATGCTTTTTACGTACGCCATCAAACTTGTCGTTTGCAACTGATGATGAGTCGCCAGAATCACAACTTGTGACATCACTAAGAGGATGTCACCGAAAGAGGGCGTCATCAAAACCTCTCGGATGCTAACAGGTAGTCACATGACTTCCCGGTCACATGGCTCGATTTTCAGGAACTGACCTCCCAATTACAGACCTTCAACCCCATGGCGCTCAAGTGCAAGAGTTCCCAGCATAACATGAAAGCCCCTTTGCACAACAGTGTCGTGCAACCCACAATTGGGCGGCTCCTTTTACGGCTACGCAATTGCAATGAATGACATTTTGGTCTTAGAACTAGAGGTATGCCGTAGACATTCCAGTGTTTATTTGTAAAAAAAGAATTGGCGGATGTTTTCATTGTTTATTCATTTTGAACTCCTTATCTGGGGACTTCCTTGAGCAAAAAATATTGACAAAGTGGGAACCTTTTTTTCCTCATTTTGCCAATATTTTTTGGAACCACACATACCTTGTCAAACTTTCTTTTGTGCCGCCATCTATGCATTGGTTTCTAAAGCAAAATTATTTCCGATGTTTGGGAATAGATGGCGCTTCCTCCCGTGCAATAAAAAGGGAAAGTGATTAAAGACGCGGCCCTCAAGCTGCAGTCAAAATTGCCATGCGTCTAAAGGCGTGTTCACCAGTAAGGCGTTAAGGTATTGGTGCATTTCGGTGACCTCCTTGACCGAACGCTAACTAAGATGATTATCGGTGAAAAAAAAAATAGTGCAAAGTTACCGTAGGCACTTCAAGAGGGGAGGGTTTCAACAAAAATAGCCCAACTGTAGCAAAAATTTGTTAAAGTTGGTGTCTTTTAATTTGAACCGATTTTGCATTTTTGACACAGACGCTTATCAATGTTAAAAGATTTGTTTTTTTACTTCTTGACAAAGACAGGTGTTTATCGACGTTTGTCGGTCCCAACCGGAAAGTCTACGGCCTACCCATAGGTCCCTTCACTTCATAGTCATGCAGTGAATCATTACGAGCACCTCCTCAGGCAGCGGCTTCCAACAACGCAGACAACGGAGCCCAAGCTCACCGATCCGGAAGTCGATGTAGCCTTCGCCCCCCGAGAGGACGAGCATGCACTTGGGTCCGGATCCGTCTGCTCCCAGAGAGACGTCTGGCTTCTTTTCCGGGCTGCCCTTCAGGCCGGAAGAGATGATGCCACCTGTGCCTGCAATTGACACTCCAAAGATTGAGTGCTGTTCCAGGCCTCCCACGTATGGTGCCAACTGTGTGTGCTGGTAGGCATAGCGCTACTATCACAGGTGCTATCGATGAGAACATGAGCTGAAACAGTCTTTCACGCTTCCTTGGCGCACCTGCCAGTTTCTGAGAGAGGTGTGGTCCGAATTAGGAATGAAAAGCGAAGTTGAGGTCCCAACCTTTGAAACTGTTCGACAAACTGAGAGAAAATAAAGTTTGCTGGGATCGCAGACGCAAAAATAAAGGCCGGATCTGGTGTTTGGGCTCACACTGTCGCAGGGATACCTAATTACTACGCCTCCAATAACCTTAGCCAAAAGAGAAGTCCCTGCATAATGGCAAAAAATACATTAGAGTAAAAACTTTCAGCATTTCCACTCTGGGGAAGAAGGAAGACCAGCGAAGCTGTACTATGGTGGGAATGAAATAATGGCCGGCTGCAAGTGGGCAAGGCAGAGTGGAAACGCTCGAAAGGTTGCCGCCATCACTCATAGATGGCGGTAGCTGTCCAGAGTTTAGCGTTATCATTTGTTTGTTGACGGACACGATACTGGGGAAACTAGCCCTTAACAGCTCCGCTGTAGTTCGTGGGATACGTTTCGTTTTGATATGTTTACGATACGAACTGCAGCTACCACCTCCCAAAAAGACTCCACACTTTTGGATACAAAACACGAAACGAGCAGGAGACACGACCAACAACTGCGTACGAAATTCCCACAAAGTCCCCCTTGCGCAAAACCCTCACCAGGAACGGCAACAAAGAACTTGACGGCGTCTCGGTGTCCGTGAAAGGAGAGCTGCGCCTGCGCCATGGAGCAGTAGGGCACGAAGCTGCCAGTGGTGATGTTCTCCCTGCTGTCGCTGTACACCCTCACCACGCCGCCGGGCATTTTGATGCCGCCACCCACGCCGCCGGTGCTCGTGGAAGCGGAAGACGCCGCCATGGTCTGCTTGTTGCCTGCTGTAACACGCACGAGACACAAAACCCAAAAGACTCGCAAACCTTCCCTGGAGTCCCATTTTGGTCACCGCGAGAGCATGAGCAAGATCTAATTCGCCTCTTGCGGAGCGTATAAATTGAGCTACAAGAAATATCTTCAAAATACAATTATGAGATCGAAGCGTCGACAGAGAAACAACAGATTGCACACTTAGCCTAAACGAGCGATACTTTACTTCTGCTGCAACTAAGCTGCGGCTTCATAGCAATTTTCCTGGCTAGCATGCTCAGTGCTCTTTCTTACTGAATAATCCAGATAAGTATTACTTACACGATATGTAAGCTAGGTTGGGCATTAAATGATGCCCAATATTTCGGGAATGTTTAATATTCTGGCCAAATGAAAGGACTCACTTTCTGAGAGGGGCACGGAGATGATGACTCCATTCCCGGTTCCCATCCAGAGTCGGTTGCAAGAGATGAGCAGTGCCGTGATGCGCACAAATGAGAAACCTAGCTTCCCGGCACCTGAAATGCATTGAAAAGAGATTTGCAACATTTTCTCATCTACCTCAGTGTCGACCATACACTACCGAGTCGCTGCTTCGTGGGTTGTCCCAAACGGTCCAGAAAACTTCTCTAACATTTTATTTTAATGAGAAGAGCTGCCTAGAACCATGACATTTGTACTACTGACAAAAATAGTTCCTCCGGATATCTTATAGTTAATTCTCCGGGTACCAAAACATGCCGGTTTGCAGCCTAAGCCATCTTATGACAACATAACAAGGTGCAAAAAGTAAAGGAGGCAATGAGATTTTCTAAAAAGCTGCAAGTGGCAGAGATAGCATGTTTTTCTAGCTTCCTTCCAGGTTGTAAAGATTTGAATACTACAATTATTGCACTCCAACTGAAATCGAATGCAAAGTAATCTCTTGCCCAGTATATTTAATGTCAACTACGTATTTTGAGCTGCATTGTTAAGGCTAGTGTTGCTTTTCCAGTATTTCAACCCTGTCAAAACCAGTAGTGCTCTGGGATGCGACAGAAAATAGTTGACATTGAATATATAGTACTCCATTTGGCGCATTCCCCTAGTCTAGCAGTCCCATAGAAGACTGTTCAACTTGATCGGCACTCACCCAACATCTTGGAGACGTAGGGCTCTATGTCGATGTCCTGGAGGTGCTGGTAGGTGTGGACGTTGTACAGCCGTAGCGTGCTGTCCAGCCGTATCGTCACCCAGACGCCGTCGCCCACCCACGCCATCTGGCGGATCTGGCTCTCCTTCCGGGGGTGGGCGTCAAACGAATGCTGTTGCCCCCCGAAAGAATAAGACCATCTGCACCCCTCAAAATGTTCTTTCAGTCTTCAAGCCCTAGCCAAAAAGACCTATAACTAGTCTGATTCGAAACCATAAAGGCCCGTTCACACTCTTGCGACCGAGTACGACTGAGAGAGACGAGATCTCTTACAACTTCTTAAATGTTTTTAGAATGAGGGAACATACTGACATTGTGGCGCCATCTATGCGGTGACCCTGGAACTGCATTTCACAAGAGCGAAGGTTTTGCGGGATTTTCGAGGTCAAATGTGCGTAATACCCATAGAAAGGCTCGTTTATAACATTGTCAAAGGTTTTTCGAGCCAAGAAAGAAAGGATAATTCTCGAGAAATAAAAAAAATATGCCGGACCGCCGAGTTTACACTGCTTCCCAATAGATGGTGCCAGTGTGTTTTCTGGTTTAACAAGTTTTAAGGAACCCAGGTTTAAGAGGTCGCAAGAGTGTGAACGGGCCTTAATTAGATACAGGACATACTGAGGTTCTGAAAGGTCTTAGAAATGAGTGCCACTCTTTGACGAATTGAGAAATGATAAAGCTCGTAGAGACCACAGACGCAGAAAAAGTCCGGACAGGGGGTACTTTCACAGGGTTACTGACCTCAACGGTAAGGGTCTTTGGGTTCACGACGTGAATCCGGTTCCGGTACCCGCACCAGACCTTGGTGTGCGCCACGGTCAGGCACCGGATCGAGTGGTGTGGCTTTCCAAGGTCCAGCAGATGGTAATTCTTTAGGTCCCACTGGCCGTCTGAACATGGTGACATCCACAACCAAGTTGTACGGCAGCCATGCAACGGGCTCAATGAAAAAACTTAAATGTTGAAGCTTTGGTTTGCGCCACAGATTTGGGGCATCGAGCACATGTGCATTGTCACGGCGCTCGTCGGTTTTGTGCGTTTGCCATCACCGGCTAAACCAATGTCACGCGGGAAAAAGTGTGGGATCACGCCGCATTCACTGCGCCAGATTGGTTTAGCAGGTGATAGCAAATGCACTAAGGTGACGAGCACTGCGACGACGCACTTTTGGCGCTGCTTGACCTCCTCCGTTCGATTGCAGCGTTGGCTGCGGTCGAACTGTGAAGCAAAGTATAGTTTGGTTCAGCACCTAAACCGTTCCTAAATAATGCGGATACAATATATTATAAAAAATATGTGGCAACATAAACTTTTCCACCTCGAAAAGCAAACGAGCATTTTTCCAAGCTGGACGATAACTAGGTCGCGTGCTTTCCACGTATTGAAAAAAATTGGTTTGCTTTCTATGTTTATACAGCCCTGATGGAGATGCGCCTCAACGGGTAATCAGTCTCTTAGCTGTAAATGAGAAAATTAGCCAGTGCAGTACAACCGCTAACCTAGGGTTTTTAACATGCATCACGCAGTAGTGATCACATGAACGCGTGCCGGTACGCAACTTATCCAGATCAAAACGGGCGGGGGCGACGGGGATCAAACCCAGGAGGTTCCCAGCACAAGCTTTCGCTTCACGCTCCGAGCTGAGACGCATTAGCCCACTCGGCCACTTCCTCCCCATCCACGTATTGAAGCAATTTTTCACAAATTATTTCGTAGAAAAACAAAAAAAAAAAGCATACATGCAAAGTTTGGAGTACCAACTTGCCCATTAATTTCCCTATCACCTTAATATACTGGACATTCAACGCTTTCAACGCTTGAGCGACCATTTCATTCAACACCAATTAATTTTGTCTATCTATACCTCAGAAGCGTCCCAAAGGGCATACACAATTTGTTCTTAATTAAAGTTGCAGTTTCATCATACAATATATTCTGAGCAAAAGTGATTCAACTAATTTAGACTTGCCTTGTTTTCGATGAAAGATTGCGACTGTCCCATCAGCTAGAGCAGCAAACACGCGCCCCTTGACGTGGCTGCAACAAATCAACCGTCGAAATACACTTTCAATGCAATGTTTAAGTAGATTTCCATCCCACTTTTGAAAGAAAGCAATGCACCATTTGCAGAACAAAAATCTTAAAGCTTTAATAAAATATACTCTTTGTGATGCAGTTCTTTGCTAAGTCGCTTAGTCAACCACCGTGACTTTCTTTTTTTCATCGACAGCTATTTTTTTAAATCTTTATGAACAATGAAGCCCAATAGCCGCCCCAGCTTATTTTGCAAAATATAATATCTAAGGCCCGCTTCAGACGGGGCAACTTTTCCAGCAATTTCGGGGTTGCTGGCGGGTTGTTCCCTAGCTTTCCCTAGATCGACATGAATTGCTGAGATCGGGTCTGGCTCGAACGAGCGAGCAACTCGGAGCAATTCAAAGACGTTTGAAATGGCTGCAGCCAATCAGGGACGCAATATTTTCACGTGACACCCCTGTGGTGGTGATGATGACAGCTATAAACTTGGTTCTGGTTTGAAATGGATTGTTTTTGGAAATAAACCTTTTCAGAAAGATGAGTTAGTATTCTCACAACCATTCAAAGACATAAAAACACCTTTTTAGTGCGTAGCTGTGCGTCTAAATAGTGTAAGAAAACTGAAATTTCATGATGATGATAGCAAGTCGGAGCAATTCGGTTGCTGCGTGTGAACGCGGGCGGCCCGTGTTGCTGGAGTTGCTACGTCAAGTTGCTGGGCGAAATCGCCCAGTCTGAAGCGGGCCTAACAGGCTTCGATGTATCAATAAACAGCGATACTTGTTGGAACTATTCAACAAAACTGGACTGCCAGTATTGTGTGGCAAGTGTGAAAAGAATAATTAAAAGAAATCACCATTCAGGGCGCAACTACCTCAAGAAATACGACCCTTCATTTTTAAAACTTGCTTTTCTTTCTTCTACTGTAGTTCCACAAGTCCCAATTGTTTCTTTTGCTGTTTGTGAACAAGAGTTGTTAGTGCTTAGACCACTCACACTATACTGAGGACTGAGTCACAGAGCGTCACAAAGTCGATGCACACTCTCCACTGGGCCACCGAAGAATGCATGTAGATCCTGCAAAAAAGAAAGCATGCAAATAAAAATACCCTCAAGTGACAAACAATGCCAAATACTAATACTAACATTACAGTTCATAAAAGATATATCGTAAAAACCTCTGTTTCTTGCAAGCTCCCAATTTTCACGAATTGTATAGATTATGAAATTTACGATATCTCAGGAATCAAAATAAATATGCCATAACAAGAAAAATTTTATGTTAACCAATACTCACACACTTCAAAGGGGTAGGGAAACGAAATGACGTGACCGCGAGCTCTCTACCTCTTGCTTTAAAGTCGGCCAGCGAAAAGCGCAATCCATATCGCACTCGTGACGTCAATAGTTCCTGCACTGCCAAGGGTATTGTAGTTGCGAGTGTTGCCGCTTGGTGGCGTTAATGCGTGACAATCTCGCCTAGCAGTAAAATCCGAAGACTGTGCGCCCTAGCTTGCCTGTAATGTCGTTTGCGGCCATGCCGGTATTTTATGTGCCACGAGCGTTTGGTTCAACGTGTTGGTTTCAGACCGCAGCAGTAGCTCGAGGGGTCCACTATGTAGAAATGACCTTTAGTACCCAGCAATTGTGACACCCGCAAGCTGTGGGAGCCATATTTGAGAGCGCTACGGGGGGGGGGGGGGGAGTGCTATGATTGGTTTGGCAGAGGTACCCGCATCCTCAGATCAAGCCCCTACCTAACGTCTGCAAAGAACGGCGATCTTGATGGTGTGGAATGCACGTTGCAGAAGCACTATAGGGAGTGTTCACTGGCGGCCATAGCTGTGTGCGCGATTGCTGAGCGCGTGCTGACGGAGAGTTTCCACAGTTCTTTTGCAACGTGCATTCCGCACCATCAAGAGTGCCGGTCTTAGCAGCCTATTGATGTGAGCTCGTTCTGAGCATGCGCTCTAAACAGCGCCCACAAATATGCCGTCCAGTGAATACTCCCTATACAACGCAGTAAACACGTTAGCGTTCTCTGCTATGTCACATTCAGGACTAAGTAGCTCCACGAGCGACCCATAATGTCGCAAAGTGGTGCTGCTCCTAAGGAACTCATGATGCGACAGCCTTCCAACGGAGCTTCACAGACCGCCACGAGACGCAATTTTGAAATCTGTTAACATGTTTTAAGATTAGTTTTCTTGACTTTCCTGCCGGCAGCCCAGAAACACTAGTCTAGGCTAGTGTTTCTAGGCTGCCAGCACATATACTAGACCACTTCTAAACAAAGAAATAAGTGCAAAAGTTTTGTTTCTGTACCCCTTTAAAGGTTGTAGGTATGTCAAACACACTCGATTCACAAAAATAAAACATGCTTACTGCCAGACGTCAGGGATCAGATGTAACAACTGGAAATCAACACTTATCTGGCTATCACTGTATTGTGTTCTGCTGTGACATATCACAGTACATAATTTGTCATTTTCATGAGCATCTTTTCCAAACACCGTTTCCTGTCCACTGCAGCCAATCAACGTGCAGAGTTTACTCGTCCTCGTTCTTGCACACGGACATTCAACCCCCTATTCCCCAAGTACACTGCCCAACACTGTTAGTGCAAACACGACATCGACACATTTTTTGTGTTTTACTCGAACAGAGTATTGAGGGGCACTGAACTTTACTGCTTAGGTTACTGCCCTGAGTGAGGGCTTTCCATCACACTAGTAGCTTTTATGGCAGCCATTAAATTTTAGGAGAAAATGATAAAAATCCAGCTATCTTTTGTTTGCACTAACAGGGCTGTGCTGCGACCATGCTTCATTTCGAAGGTACTAATGAGAATAGCGAAGAGAAGACACTGACGTTCCGTTCTGTGATCCCAGCCACATGGTTGGCAACACGCTGGACATCTTCTCCAGCTGGTCGTAGGCTAGATGGTTGTCGGTTGGCAACTCCGAGATGCCGTCCTTGACAATGTCTGGCGGTGCCCCTTCTTTGAGCAGCACCCACGGCCTCCGAATCGGCTCCTTCTTTTCCCGCGCTGGGCCTCCCTCGTTGGCACCATTGCCCTCCAGCTCTTCAATGGCTGCCAACGGTTACAGAAAGTGATTGGCTACACGGAACTCGGCTCACAGGGTGGGCTATATGTTGAGTTGCCACTTTGACGGGACCACACAGACCAGTCCCCTAATGTATTGCGCTAGGATTCACTGTGGAGGTGCCCGTGAATGGTGCAGTTGTTGTTCGAAATGATGAAACTATAATGCCACACAAATAAACAAACAAAAAAACTTTTTTTTTTTTTTTTATTGTGAATGAATGTTCAGCTACTAAGTCTTTTTTTGCAAAATCATCTAATAGCATTGTTTTGTGGGCCATTGTAACACTTATTATGACAGAGAGACAAATAAAAGACAAAGAAAATCAAATTGGCTTCCATTTTATCTCCTTCATTTTGCAAAAATAAATGCCACAGTAACCCAGCATGTCACTCGATGGTTTCCACTTTCAAGCAAGCTAAACTAAAAATAAAAATTGTGACCAAGTGAGCTTGTGAATTGTGACCAAGCTCACTTGGTCACAATTCACAAGCTGGTGTAAATTGAACGTAACAAAAACTCCGAGACTGCAGGTAAACAATGACACATCATGACCACGTAATGTGACCTCAGGCCACACAACACCAAATTCCAATAAAAAACCACATCAAGTGCTGTTGCACTCTCACAGCATTTCATGCAATGCCTGAGCCCGGTGACTGTTAAGGGACACCCTGGCGACATCAAACAGAGGTATTTCAGACTAGCCCCACAGAGACAGCATGACAGAATCCATTCTCCTCACCTTCAACCGCTTCCGCAATCGCAGCAGCCGGGCCTTCGCCTCCTGAAGCGAGAAAAGTCTTCTCCTTATGTCACCACTCGAAAACGGGCCTCTAAACTATAATTCCACTTCTGGAGGTTCAAAAAGAGCATAAAACAAAATTCTGGAGTTTCATTAAATAGACGGTTAGAATGGAACCCCAATGTTCTAAACAATACAATGCAACTGATCTATGACAAACTTCAAAAGCTTAGCAAGCTTTTTCTATTACATAAACAGTTTAACGAGACTAGACCAACATTTATAATTTATACAACGCGAGACTTCCCCGAATTTCGATGCCATCTCTGCACACAATTGCTATAATAGTGGTTGGAGTGAAGTGGGGTCGTTACAAGTGGGCTGAGCTCTTCGCAGAACATGCGTTAACAAAAAAAGTGTAAACTTTATGGTAAATTGCTAGGCAATTGTCTCGCACACATGAAATGTTCTAGCATCGCCAACGTTTAGTGGTACTACGAGTTTCCAGATGCCAAACGCCTACGTTCACGGCGCTCTTCATCAGATAGTTTAACACGCACCATGTGCACATTTGATAGTTGCTCCTAGAATGGAGCGATACTACTGCTAATCGGGCTGATAAAGCTAGCGATCGTCCAGAGCCTTCCATACTTTCTAGCTCCTTTCCCTCAGTGTGCACAGGTGATCGTGTTAACCAATCAGCGTCGAGCATCTCACTCCTCTCCCACCCGTCAACCAATCAGTGTCGAGCCTCGCAGCCACGCTTTCATCTGGGCTTCACGAACTACCGAACACCTAGCCAAAGAATGTTTCACATTAAAAAAACAAAACAACTAAAGCACAAAAAAGAGACAGACAACCCAGTACATTTATGTTCTCCCTCTGCTGAGGTAATGAAAGCACCGGAGCAAAAGAAGTGGCACATGCAAGGGGAAAAACGAGAAAACGGCTCACGCTCGTCTGGAGGTGATGAGGGTCCGCTCCCTACGGCGCACTTGACAAAGGTGAGCTTTCCGACCCCGAGGTTTGCGTCCTGGTCTTTGGCATCGCTTGACTGAGCGTCCGCGTCCTTCGAGGACGATTTCTCCCGCTGGGCGGGGGGTTGCTTGGGCTTCTGCGTGACCTCTTCGCCCGTCCCGAGCCTGCTGAACTCTTCATCAACCGGATAGTCCGTCTCTTTCGCACCTGCATCAACGTTCAGCTCGTAGTCAGCAGTGGTCATGTGTTGCGGCGATGGAAGGCACGCCTCAGTAGGCGATATACATAATTTTCTGCAGAGATACTGTAACTGTAAACACCTTGTTTTTACAGGCTCGACACTTAGCTAATTTTGTGAAATGCAGCTTTCGGGAATATTATGCGAGCACAAAATTTCCCGATGAAAGCAGTATGCTCTATTAAATCGGTAGCCTGGGGTGATACTACACTCGCATGACAAGTTTTTCGCAATCATTTTCGGGTTGTGCGATTCGCGAAAATCAAGGTTCGCACAAAAATGAGGCGGTTTACAGTTTTTGAGAGAATTTCAACTGGCTGTTATGACCAAAGTTTTGAAGCTCCTGCGATAGTCACCTGAATATATTTTTACTACAACTTGTTTCTTACACGGGAGATCTTTTAATCAACGAAAGGCTCCGAGACACTGTCATCTTATTCTTCTGGGGAAGATATTAAACGTGTCACCCCTGCTCGATGAAATCATGTTCACGGAGCAGTACTAAAATAGGGGCCAGGCTTTCCTCGAAACCACCAAACCTTTTATTCTACAAACTGGCTCGGAAGGACTTGCCTGGTACGGAGGCGATACAGAGCAGGTGGGACGGGCAGACGTGGAAGGAGTCGAGGATGTCCGCCGGATTGTTGGCATCCACCACGGACACCTCGCTGCTCGTGTGCGTCGAGGTGCAGATCCAGACCAGGGAAGAGAGGTGCTGGGCCATCTCCTCTTGTTCCCTACGATGGGCCTCTTGCTCCTGCAAAGTGATTAGCGTCGCAGCAACGCCATGCAAACGCCCCAGTTACCGTATTCTCTGAACCAGGGATTCTTAAACTTTGTCAAACTGGATTATGATCAATAAACAGCACGAAGGACAGGCAAGGACAGGAACAGAAAGACTGGACTTGACAGAATTAATCATTTGGAAAGTTGGTATGTATTCATCTTGAAACCGCACAACCAGACACTGACGAAGTGAGAACAAACAAAACGAATGCCGGCTATCAGGCGGTTGATAGTCGGCATTCGTTTTGTCCAGTCTCTCACATCGTCCCGAGGCTAGTCGTGCTGTTTCAAGACCGAGACTGGAATAGCGCTACTCCCACTCCTTCCATCTCTTCTCTCGTAAGTGCGCTGAAACGCCAGTTGTGAGTTAGCGCTGGTATCTCATCTCCATGTTCTTGTCCCCGTCTGTCCTTCGTGCTTTTTGTCACAATGCGTATCCAGTTAGCCCACCTTAATCTTTCAATCCTGTTCTCAAACTGGGCTCCTAGGAACCCAGGGCTTCCCCAAAGTACCCTCGTGGGTTCCTTGAACTTCAAAATCTTCATGGCCGTTCCGGCCTCTTAGCCGTATTGTCCCATCCTGGCCCCTTGGCCGTTCTGGCTCTTTAGCAGATTTGAGCCACCCATTGGTGCGTAACTATGGGCCAAACACTTCCACTAACCTACATTATTGTTTAAAGTGCACGTAAGCTTCTGCATCGCTCTACCGCATCGTTTGTTGCGACTTTAAGACCACTCTGGCCGTACCGGTGGGCTAGGACGCTGACACGCCAGGGGGAGGCGCGTTTGAGGCACCCAACAGAAGCGTTCTCCAAACCCTGGGTGGCAGAGCGTCCCCTCACCTTGAGCTCGCGGTCGAGCCGGTCGATGTCGTTGGAGGGAGACGGCAGGTTGGGATCGGGACCCTGCTCCTTGTAGAAGATGCTGGCCCCCACAATGGTGCCTCCGTCCCTGGTCCGGCCCCCCGTCAGGTTCACCCCGGCCGCACACCACACCTGAGATCCCCCGCAGAGCCCGGGTCAGAAGCGGGTGGAGAACAACGCAACGTGCCATATTTTCTGGACAGTAGTCAGCTAACTATGCATGTTTAAAAGTTAAAATTTTACGCTGTGCAGACTGTCTACAGGTGCAGGCTACGCAACCATTTGGTTCCTTTTTCGAGCTCGTTCGTTGTGACGTGACGGATTTTGTGAATTACAGGTTTCATATTACTGATTGTAAAAGCTTGGTCGGCTGGGCAAGTTGGTAATTGACATTCCTATTAAAAATAGTGCAAAAAAGACGGGACAAAAAATGAAGCACACAAGACAAGCTCTAACTGGCAACTAAAGTTTATTGAATGCTTCCAACTTTGCTATTGCCGTGCACGCACGCAATCTCGTCTAAACAAAAACACGGCATACCGCCAAATCAACAAGGCGTACTGCCAGTTAGCGCTTGTCCTGTGTACTTCTTTGTTTTTTGTCCCGTTGTTTTTGCGCTATTTTTATATCAATATATTAATGATTATTTCTGATCACACAAGCTTCTCTGTATACTAATACTAAAGAGCATTTGTTTCGAGGTGCGATGGGTCAGATAATTTTTTTATGTGCAGAATAGGTATAGACTATGCACCGGTTGTAGATTATCTAAAGAAAAAAAAAAAAAAAAAAAACATTTCTAGCGGAATTTTGCTTTTGCGGCCCATTTATTTATGTTGTTTATTTATTCATTTCGGTACCCTCGAGGACCTGAAGGCATTATGAAGGGGAGGGGAAAAAACCAAAACAAATATGAGACATCAACAAGTCTAGTACAAAAATGCAGTAAAAACATGGGCGGTCAAGGACTAACAAAAATGAATGGTTATCGCAATTTTAAATGAATCGACTGATGATATAGACACTAAAGATGCGGGAAGGCAGTTTCATTCAGATAACATTTTAGGAATGAACACTAAGTGTGGACGAGTGGTGATTTTTAATTTTCTTTTTTCGGCTTCGTCTTTATATCCGATTTGCTCACAAAGACCGGCGAGCGAACCTGCCGCCACAGTTTTCAGTTCCAGCCACTAGGTGTCGTCAATTTCGCCGGAGTCGCCAACAGTCCCTAAATTATGCTTCTACCCAACTCGAAGTCGGGTGAGCATAGCGAGGTCGGGAGAGCATAGCGAAGTTGAATGCGCCTCACCTTCATGGGTGACCGGCTGTCCTGAAGTGGCCTGCAGAAGACGGGGACTGGAACAGGCACGTGCGAAGGCGCCCCTCGTGGGCCCACCCCAAGCTGACTGCCACCGCCGCTGCCGCTGGGAGGCAGGTCCAGCTTCACGGGGGTGGTCTTGGTTGGAAGACTCCAGCCGTAGGCCTGGACCCTCCCGTCGTCTTTGCGCACGTGCGCCCGCACCTGCTTGTACTGCTCGCGGCGCTCGCGGGCCCGTTGGGCTTGTAGTCGCTCCGACGCGCTGCAAGGAACGTGCACCCGAAAGGGCGAGGACGTCTTCTTCCAACGGGTTCCAGCAACGATGTGTAGTGGAACGATGAGGTGAAACGATAGTGTCGAAGAGCAAGAGCAGTAACCTACCCCTAAATACAGCAGTGACCTGCCTGGAACCCCAGATCTTAGATGCTAACGCGACAGCACACCCACATTCACTGGTTCCCTAACCACTTTTGGCACTCCTCCCGCTACAGAAAGAAGCTGGCATGCTGGCTTCGTTAATAAAAAAAACATTGCATAAGAGTAAACGAAGCGAGAGAATGAAGCAACAAAAGGAAGGACACGCAAGTAAAAGATTAGGACACAACCCTAGCTGAACTTATTACTTTAGCAAAAGTTGTAAAATGAAGCAGCCTATGCGGAGCGCAAGTTCATCTGCTACTTGCACAGGGGTTGCGATGATGCCACAACGTCAAGCTTTCATTGGCTGATTGAAACAAATAGTGGCATCTAGCATTGAGGTCTACCCACTATCCTTCCAATCAAAGCCAATCAGATCTCGACGTTGTTCCGACGTCACCGCAACCCCTGCACAAGAAGCAGATGACTTGCTCTCCACATAAACGTGCAGTCGACCGAGTCATACTAAGCCAGGCATCTTAAGATCCATCAAAGAGCCGCGGAAAATCCAAGCCGAGACAAGACGGTGCAGCCCCGGAACTCACAGGTCGCTGTCCAGGAAGTCAAACCCCCGGTGCTTTTCCCCGAGCCTTTTCTTGCGCATGGATTCTAGGGCCGGGCTAAGCCTTGTTGAGGGGGCGCTGTAACGCACATTGACTGTAGAGATGGGCTTCTGCTGCGGCTTGTCTGCCGTGCTGAACAGGTTGCTGAAGCTGGAGAAACGGCAGGTTGTGCGTTAGTTGTGCTCTAGAGGTGTGATAACGACGATAGTGCAATCCCGATAAAATGAATGAAATGGGAGTCCGAAATATGCCCACAATATTTATGAATGAACTAAGAGTCAGAAATGTGAATGTGACATGAATAAACTAAGAGTCAGAAATGTGACTGTAGCATTTATGAATAAACTAAGAGTTAAAAATGGGACTGTGGCACAAATTAAATGATTCAGAATGGTGACTGCAATTTTTATGAATGAACTAAAGAGTCAGAAATGTGACTGTGACATTTGAATGAACTGAGAGTCAGAAACATGACTGTGATGTTTCTCTGACATAAACTACATTGAAACTGCTTAATGTCACTGCGCCGAACAAAATATCCCCGAACTGCAGACTTGCACTGAGCTACGCCGTTGTCCACAACAAGAAAATGAAACGCAGCTTGCACGTCTAAGCCTTCAAAAAACCAAGTTTGTTGCAGCCACCATTAACTCCTAAAGAGTAGCCAATAAGTGTACTAGGTTCAAACGTTTACTGTGCAACAATTGCCACAAACCGTCAGTTGGAAAACACAACTTTTGCCTAACTGCACTGTTAGTGATATGCAGAACGGGCATTTTGCAACAGTGACTCATTAGCTAGATTACAATAGACTGATCCTTAGAACACTGCAAAAGCCTACGCTAAGGTTGGGAACAGTTTCAAGCAAGCGATTCATAAGAAATATAGATGACGTCATAAATAATGCATAGGTTGCACATAGTCATGCAAACACTAAAATTTCATTTTAAACCTGTAACAAATGCCTTTTCCAAATTTACAAAATACTGTTCAGTTTTTTGTTTTCTGAGGCACAATTAAATCGGTCAGCAAACAAGTAATTGGTAGTGAGGCATGCAAAAACCACAAAATTCCAAAGCTGGTAGGCGATAGCGGTGCAGAAAAACACAAAACACATAACCAGGAAAGCATGCTTCCTCAATATTGGTGTCCTTAGCTATTTTATTTTGATTTACGCTAGGCAGTACTCACTTTGTGCTTCAAGTGTGCGAATGCGTGAGAAAGGAGAGAAAAACAAAATCTAGATGCCAAGACTCGTTGGAATAAAAGCATGGGACTCCCTGCAATGTTTTCTTTTCCCCCAACCCTATGCTAACAATATGTGCTTAAAAAACACTGTAGCAGAAGCATGCCATAAACACGCCTGCTGCTGACAAACATACTGCTCATTAGGCATACCATGCAAGTTTGAATACATAACTTTTTTTGTTGTTGTAATTCATTCTTAAACAAGTAGAACACCCGGACTAATCTAGAAACACTTGAGCTAGCTTGTAACACCCCAGCAACATCTAGGCAGTCTGCAAATTACCCAAACAACATACCTGTTACAAACAGTTTGCAAAAATTTTTATTTTCCTTCACTGCAAAAATGAACTATGCAGCAATGAACGCCCAGCCGCTGCCCAAAGGTAGTGCTACTGGCACAAACAAGATGCCAATGTTTTGGAGCTTGCCGTTATCTCGTTCTAAAGCTATAAGCAATTTTCTCAATTTTCAATGGGAAACTGAGGCCTGTTTTTGGTAGCCGACGTCATTCACCCCCATGGATTTGTGAACTTAGCCAGCTGTCATTTTCTCAGCGAAAGTTCCGGAAAAATGCTCGTAACTTTCGAATCAGATAACAGTAAGCTCCGAAACTCTGGGATCTGGTATGGACCGCTAGCGCGACATTTGGATAGAGACTGGGCATTCGGCGACAAGTTTAATTTTGCCATTAAAAAACACCATACTTTTTTTTTTTTTCGCGAACACTTTACATTTTTAATTAAGTTTCCAGATTTTAAGCGAACTAGATCCACCGAACTAGACTGGTTCATTGCTCTGTTCTTGGCAGGCTTGCACAAGAAGTTAACATAAGGTGCCCCAATGCGATGGAAGAAAGAAACAGAACAGAAAGGAAGCGGGGCAAGTCAAGAGTGCAGAATCACTGGCAGAGCCAAAAGAGAAAACCTTTTTCCAAAAGCTCACATTTTCCAGATGGAGGAACGGTTCTTCTTGGAATCCATGGTGGGGTCGGTCCGCGATGCCTTGATCATGCCAGTCCACCGGATCGCCTCCTGCAGCTCCATGTAGCGCTCCTTGTACTGGTTACGCTCCATCAGTACACGAGCCATCTCGACGCGGGTGAACCGCTTGCGCTGGGCCATCGGAACGTCTTCCTGCTGGAAGGCGAAAAACAAATGCAAGATGAGAGCTATGTAAACGAGTTTGCAGAAGAAAAAAATGATTTAGTTCAAACTCGACTTGAAACGTATGATGACAACAGAGAATGGCGTTTTCGTCAAGCAAAAAGACGAACCTCAACAGTGGCCAGGCGCCTGAACCTTGGGTGAATGGCATAAATCAACTCGCTTACTTTTTGCCCTTCAATAACAAAGTATCTGCCACATCGTCAAATGCTGCCCAATCTATACTGTGGTAGTTTTATTGCCAAATCACATTCCTGTGGAAGCAAACTGGAATTTCGGGGCGTCACGTTGAGAGTGACGCGTGCCACAGCAACGTCTGATGCATTTCTCATAATACGCAAACCAGCAATGACGGTTTGATCGATTCATTGATATAGAGCTGCTAATTTTTGGAAGCAGAACATACTTTCAGGTCATTGCAGGACAGGAATACAGTCAAATGTGCATGTGATCTTCCTTGACCAATAATAAGTTACCAATACATAATTTCAAATACTTCCAAATGCTTACCAACTTCAGAATGTATATCTAGAGAAAAAAGTTGCAGCATATTACATGAAGGAGAGCAGTCAGCGTGCCGAAACGTGCCAAGTCGTAACGCGTCGAGCCGGAACGCGTCGTGTCAAAACATGTCGGGCTGAAACGCACAGGCCTGAAATGCGTCAATCTGAAACACGCCAAGTCGAAACACATAGAGCTGAAATGCATCAGGTCGAAACGGGTTGGGCCGAAACGTATTGCTCTGAAGCACGCCGGGCTGAGACACGTCGAGCTAAAATGCATCAAGCTGAAACCTATCAGGCCAAAACGTGTTGTGCCAAGACATGCTGGGCCGAAACGCGCTAACCCATTTTGCGTCGGACCGGAACGCATTGTGTCAAAACATGTCGGGCTGAAACGCATCGGCCTGAAACGCGTCAATCTGAAACACGCCGAGCCAAAACACATAGAGCTGCAACGCGTTGGGCCAAAACGTGTTGCTCTGAAGCACGCTGGGCTGAGACACGTCGAGCCGAAATGCAACAGGCTGAAACCTATCAGGCCAAAATGCGTCATGCCCAGACATGCTGGGTCGAAACGTGTTAAGCCGAAATGCGTTGGGCCGACACACGTCGGACCGTTACCTCATCATCCGACTTGGCAGCCTTCATCTTCTCCAGCTCCTCCCTGACCTTCTTCATCTCCTCCTCCATCTCGTGGATCTTCTGCTTTTGGGCGTCCCTGATGTGCTCCAGCGCCTTCAGCTCCCCCTGTAGAATCTCCTTCTCACTGCGCAGCGAGAAACGAAGAGAGGAGGATAGCCTCACGGACACCTCAGCTTCCCGCACACGTGCCTTTTGGAAGGACACAAACTCCAGATGCGACGGTTACGACGGTAGTACAAGAATCAGGGCCGGTTCACACATTTGCGCCGCAGTGCAACCGACCGCGCTACAACACTTTGCACTCCGCAGCGACAAGTTGTGCAGAGTTGAAATGAAGTGGTGCCGGTTCACAAACAGCACTTGAACACTCAGGTCCTAAACTAAAAAAAGGTGTGGCAGCGCCTGCAGCATCTAATCTATACACAAAATACGAGAAATGGTCACCAATTTATAACGGTCAAGAAATTATTTCAAGCTCATGATTAAAAATGATACGTAATAAAATTAGGAAATACGCTCAGAACGGAAGTAGGCCAATGCGCCTTGACAGATGGCATCATTTCGTCATGAGTGGTCGTAAAAGATTAGGTCACACTCAAAACGCCAATGTGCGAGCCAGCCTTCTAAGTGAGAGGATTCAACAATCTGTCACAAGGGAGTCCGCATGAGAGTCAACATTTTTTTGTAAAACCTCCGCGACGGTACCGCAGCTCAACTAAACATTCAACGAAGAAAAAAACAAAAAATAGTTTATGCTTGATTTGTTTACTCAGACGGGAGTATGACCCAGAAATATAATGAAGTTTGTGAAAATTATGCAACGTGTATACCGTAAGACCCCGAGCAAGCGCCCACTAAAAATTTGAAGATAATCACGTAAAACTGGGGGATGGGTGCTCATTGTGGAATGGGCAGGCGCTCAATATTTTACGGCAGTCATTGATAGAGAGAGAGCATGGCAGGGCGTGTCCTTCAAACGACTGGCCCCCAGCACGCGCTCCATGCTTCCTGCCATGCTTCGGCTGCATACACAAGCTCGAGGTGCACGAGACGTTGAAGCATTGTCAAAGGCAGAAAGCTTGCACAGGAGGCGGGACAACCGGAGCGTCTTCCTGCCATCCTCACCTTGCCAGTTACTACAGCACGCAGAAACTTATTTACTATGTAACCCATTTAGGATCCCTTACAGACTATGCGTCAGATGATGGGTATTGGCACACTTTAGGCACTGCAACATGCAACCCAAAACCATGCATATTCCTAGCCATAAACACAACTTTCCAACAGCCCACAAAGTGCGGTGGTGCAAAACACATTGTAGCGTAGACCAACGGTCAAACATAGTGTAGCAGGGCCTTTCCTCTTGTGACCCCGGAAAAAAGGTTAAGGAACGGAATGATCGATGCCGTACCGTCCAAATTTGTATTTTGCAAAAAGAGAATCCGCTTCTAGGCACAACCTTTTCGAGCAAAAGCGGGATTGCCCGAAAGATGCTACGGTAAAATATGAAGCAAGTGCTCACTCAGAAGTCTGAGATAATCACGAAAAAATAGGAACGGGGCTTGAGAGAAGAAACGCAGAAGGCGCACATAATAGGATATGCCCTTGTTTGATCCAACAGAAGGGTACGTGAGCAGTAAAAGGGTCTGGTGGAATCGCTTATCTACAAAACACCCGCGCCGCCCTCGTCAGGCATGTTTCGCGGCGGTGCTCTTGCGTCAAGCTTTGCCACTTTGCAACGAAGCATGCGCATCAAGCTTCATCGCTTCGCATAAACGCATGTGCATAAAGCTTTACAGTAATGCACCAGCTTCTTGGAGAAGCAGCTGACATGAAGGAGGAGCACCTCGTTAGCTCAGAAGTTTGTTGGGGCAGACACTTGATATGTCCTTAACCTACAACTTCAAATGTTTCAAAAGTAGGTGCGGAGATGCTTATTGCGACATGAGCACATGCTCAATATTTTACAGTAGGTAGTGCCGCTGCAGCACCAATCCCTATGTAGACTTGTGGTTGGTACAAGTCCCGTCCGCTTGCGGAAGAAATGGAGGAAGTTTCTGCGATGCGACAGTGGATGAAGCGCCGAAGGCCAGTGCCCATGAATTCCCCACGCATGCAGGCGACAGTGGCACGCGGGAGGCAAGCCACCAATGAGACCAGGGGAGGAGGAGGCTACTCACCTGGTGAGGAGGTCAACCCTGGCGATTAGGTCATCTTTAACAATGTTTAGCGCATTCCTAGAAGCAGAAACAATTAGGTGGTGTTAAAAATGAGGCAGGCTTCACCCCAAGGTCAGCAAGCGTGAGGGGGAAAGGTCAAAAAGGGGAATGGTTAGTCGGTCCGGAAGACGGCGTCCTGTAGGCTGCTGCAATTGGTCGCTTCCACCTCGGGGAAACAAGGGCCACACCGTCCCATTCCTTCCAATTTGTGCACTTTCGCGCTTACTTTTACGTGCGCAGCATTTTTGGGGATAGCTCTCAGGGCCTGTGTGTCCGTGGCACGCAGCCTCGATGGTGAACGTCGTGGCATCAGTGTGGCATCGTCGGTGTTTTATAAAGATTCACCGTGATGTCGCATCACATGGTCATTTGATGTAAGGTCATGTGCCACACGCTCCCCTGATGATCACATGATGTCATGTGACATTATTCCATCACATGACACTGATATTATGGTGTCATGTGCTCACGTAAGACCGTGAGGTAACAGAGGATCTGTAACTCCCACGCATTTAAAACTTCTCTCACGACAAATACTGCCCGCCAGCTCGGGGTACCCCCATAACAGAAGCGTCCCTTCTGCACGTAGACACACTATTTAACAGGAAAACCGACGAGTAGTATTAAATTCACTGACTCGTGGGTAGCGCACTCATCATTAAAAGGCAATTAATTTTTTTTTTTTTTTGCAAGCTGTTGCACATTGTAGTTCTTGAGGTGAAAACGACCGTAGCTATGCTCCAACAAGTAATCCCGCAGAGCATACTTCAAACCGATCGCTGCATTTGAAGAAAGGAGACTAGTATAAATGATAAAAATAAAGAGTATTCTTTTGCCTTGAAACATTGTTTTCTGTGAGACGTGTACAGCTCTCCACTTTTTTAATAGTATCACGGGAGCTTTTATCAGTGGGTTAGTCAGCGCCGTATGAAGGAGCAATGTTGTGATATGAGCGAGAATAGGCGTGTGGACACAAAGAACGTTCATGCGAGCGTCGTCCGCTAGGCTCTGCTGCTGGCTGCACACTGCTCCAGCGGCGGTTAGCTCTACCAACAGATACAGAGCAGGGGTTGTGTGCAAATAGCAGAAGAGCCTAGAAGATGACACTCACACAAAACATTTTTGCACGCACACACTTATTCTTGCTCATATCACCACAGTGAGACGGGATATCATTAAGAAGTTGTAGAGCTGTACACACAAGAAACATAATGTTCAGTGCCTTCACAGGGCGGATCACATTTTTGCACCAGAAAAGTTTACGAAAGTTCCATCATTTGGTATGATCCTTCCGTGTGTATGGAACGATTGCTCGACGTGTGCTTCGAAGAGAAGTACACTGTGCAGGCGCCTTCGTTAGAGCGTAGCTATCGACATCCCTCTACAAAAACTCCTATGCCATAAACCGTGCATGCCAGCCTTGCCACCAAGCAGATGATGACAAAAACATGATTTAAGAGAAGCTTACTTTGTGGCAAGCAGTTCGATGTTCTCCATGATAATGTTCTCCACTTCTTTGCCCATGCCTGCAATGCAACGTGCAAATTGTAATTATCACTTCGGTCAGCCATGTTTAGAGGAAATGTGACAATATTTGGATGGCAAAGCGAAATAAGCCAAGGAGAGCAAAGCAGAAAGCCCAAGCTAAATAGAAAAAGGCTGTTGATTTTTTTGTGCTAGAGGAGTTACGTAGGAAAGCCTCGAAGCATTGCGTACAGCTAGGCAATGCTCGTCATGAGGCGCATGCTTGCCTGAGCACTTTCACCAATTCAATTCGGTGGAACCTATACTTACAGTTGCCCATCTTTCACAACAAAAACCGGTTTTACAAGCCATGAAATTTTTAAATTGTCTTACTGAACTATTATGCAACTTCCCCAACTGGTCATGCGATAAACAAATTTTGCAAAACAGGTGTTTGTTACATATATGAATTCAAATGACAACATATGTTTTGTTGCCACTCAAAAGCAAAATATATTTCTGGTCCCAACAAAGAAAAATATATAGATACATATCAGCTAGAATAAAATAAATAAATATTCTATGCAAAGCAATCAGCTTTGCTTATGCCAAGCACGTTGAGAAAATATTTGAAATAAATCTGTCAAATCATCCTGAAACCAAACAGGCGACATAAGCAGAATTGTCTCAAAATTAACTAATTAAATTAAGATGGTTACCAATTGTCATTTGTAAAATAAATTTCTAGAGGGCTATTTTCAAAGCTTCTTTGCAACTGTGTTTTTTCTCGAGAAGCCCGTCTTGTTAGAAGAACGCCATTCAATTAAAAGGCATGCTGATAATTAGCACACACCAGAAAGCCTCACGACCGTTAGTAAAGCCGTCAAAAAAGACTGGTCATGCTTACCGAAAATGTTGTCAGTAACTGTGAGTAACGACGTGTAAAACAGAGGGAAGAAGTTTGTTATTTGTTGTTACTTCACTGACTGACATTGTAACAAGACTTGACTGAATACTAATTTAGCAAACACATCTCAGCATTAACTACCTGTCCCCAGCCTCCCGATTCAAACGAAAAGCTTCTTTCAAACCCTTCGACAAAACAAAATTTTATAAAAGGAATGTTAATTCGCAATAAGTGCGGTAATTTACAACTCCAAGCCTTAACCAATGTAATATGTATGCTGCCAAGTTACGTGTACGCATACATTCTCTTATGTCAACCTACCTGCTCAAAATAAAAATACCTTGTAAAGAACACGAATGTTACCAAAATCTAAGATAAATTCTATGCATCTATATGACTACCTCGCTCTGAGACAATATACAGATCCCACGGTAAATGCAAATGTCATGAAATGCTTCAAGAAAACTTTCTACGCATTTTTTCCTTTAAAGACAAGGACTGAACTTTACTCAAAATGTGGAACTAGTAAATACTCTTCTCCCTCATTCTCGCCTTGAAATTGTAACGAGGGAGTTTATGATGAGAAATAGAATGAATAACAAGTTTTTATGAAGTCAGAGCTAAATCCCTGAACATTTTATGTCACCCTTCTTCTATATATACCCTAAAAGTCTCGTTTCTGCAAGAGCATGCTCAACAGTTTCCAAGCGTTAAAAACAGGTTGATACACAGTTCATAAATTATGTGTGCTATGAGTTATGTTCAGTTAACTTGAATCACCAAATCTCACATTAAATTAATTAGTAATAATAACACTAGGGTAGCAGAACAACCAACGCACAAGAACGACAAACGAACGACACTGACAAAAGACGGTAACAAAGTAACGACGACACAACTCGAGCAATGAACTCAAAAATGCCACAGAGGCCTACCGTTTTTGCCAGCATGATTATCGGCCTCATTCTCACTGTCGCTCTCTGAGGAAACAAGAAAGAAAAAGAAAAAAAAGAGGAAAAGAAACAAGCAAGCCAAGCCGTTCATGCAGCCGTATCAGTGAATGAAACAAGCAATGAAACGTTCAAGAAATGTTTCTAAAGGCCGGCGGAAAGTGTCAATGTTCAGAACGAAACATTTCAGGCTAATTTAAGTCACCCTTTAAAACGAAACTTTTAGCTACTCTGAGACAAAAAAAGAAGTTTTTGCAAACACTATCATAAACTCAATGTTCATACTGGAACTGAAATTGAATAACCCTGCTGGTACAAGTGCTCATGTTCAAACCTTGCTTTACTGCATTTGATCCTATTAACTAGCACATAAATTTACTTTGGCTCTTTATTAACATTAGCATTTCAAGCTGGGAATCACACTATCGAAAATTGCTTTGCCTTGCTGCTTCAGTAACAAATATAAATGGTAACATCTGAATTAGAGTTCCCTACCCTTAAAGTTAATTTATGGAAGCTAGATGTAATTTTTCTGGTTTATGTGCCAACCAATGAAGGGCACCTGACATGAGGATTACCTAATTTGCACCACACAAAGCTCTCGATCACACAACCAAATTTCAGTTTCACAGTGCTTACACTGCGTCAAGCAACGAGACTTCATCCGTTCTGTGTTCTCCCCTCCCTGGTCCCTATCCCATCTCGGGTTTACAACTATGCTCAGATTACACCAGCTAGCATGCACCCTCACCACTGCTTCATTTAGGCTTCGTTGCCCCACGTATTTCATATAGTATTTCGAACAGCAGCAGTAAAGAGTGACTTAAGGTAAATAAAGATACGTAAAAGCATAAAAACAGCGCATTCTCTCTCATGCGTTGCAGTTGCATGAAACAGCCCAAAGCCACATAAAACATGATGCATAGACCACCAATAAATTGCTCCCAATTGAACAACTGACCTGAAGAAGCATATTCTCCAGGATGAACATAGTTTCCTTTGAGCAGCATTTAAGGAAACGCCACAAGGAGCATAATTTGCAACTCTGACACAGTAAACCAAGCTAGTTGCTAGACACGTCCCAACCCTAGTCAAGCATTTCAGTTAAAAACCACGCCATCGACAATTGAAAAGCAACGTAACTATATCGCGCAAAATTAAAAAAAAATTACTTAGTTTAGTAGTTAAATCAATTCGATCGAGATGCACGCCTTTTAACATAGACAGCAAGCACACCTGAGAGTGTGAGCAGGTTAAATTTAATTGATCCCCTCAAACCCGAGAGATTAAACACCCCAAGGTAACAAGTGTTACTTCCAGGGAACGATTGTTGCTTGTAAGTAATGATCGTCGCTTTCTCTAAACTCTAAAACACTGACTACGCCCCCTGAACAAGGCTCAGTCTCCTAGCAAACGTCATGGGTTAAGATGTCCAGCATCGCCTACTTTGACCTCTACTTTTTCGGAGGCTGAAATATGTAAACAAAAAAGGAAAGAGTAACAGAACACGACGGGGGCATACCTGTGACGTCAGAACCGTCTTCACCCTCGCCCAAATTTTCGTCGTGGAAACTCAACTCCTGGTAGAGAGTGTTTGGCCTTCGTTGCTCTCTGCCGAAACAAGGCAAGACACAAACTTTGTTTTCATGTGTTCTTCAATCTCAGGATAGATTTTCAGGATGAACAACTGCCAGCTTCTTATCTAAGGATTGTGTAGTGTGTATGTTTATACAGCTGGAATTTAGTAAGTAACAATGGGCATCCAGTGTCTCAGCTGTAGATTGGAAATTTAGTCAGTGTAGTACCAGTGCAAGCCTGAGCTGTTTTATGTGCATCACACAGTTACACAACCACTCAATGCTCACCCAGGTCAAGACAGGCAGGGGTGGGGATTGAACCCAGGATCCCTGGGTTCTTGGGTCTTAATGTACGTTCATAATTATTTCCATGTCGTAAATTCAACAGCATGATTAATTGGGGTCGTAGTAACAAAGTCCAATTTTTTACTCTACATAATTTTAAATTACTTGATTTTTGCTAGAACCCAATTTTTGTGAATTTTGATATTTAAGAAAAAAGAATGGCAAAAACTAAGTTATGCGAATATAATAACCAATGGCAATGAATACACAGATAGCACACCACTCCCAACGGCGCAATTTTGTGCCCATGAAATATTCCCAAAACCCACCTCCACTGTGCAAAATTTGAGAAATATAGCAGTTGCAAACATGCCTTTGGTGCACATTTTTTCGATAATAATCATGACCACTGTCCGTCTCGGTTTCCGTAAAATCGAAACCTCCCCTCCTCACAAACAGGCCTCTTGGATATCGGGCTAACATAGAATAAATAATGAAAAAACTAATTTTCGAAAACCTACTTCTTGAAGCAAACTCCTCAATTATCAGGCTTCTACACCATTTGAAGAGCGGGAACAAAACACAGACAGATACGAGAATGACAACGAAGGACGACAGGCCGACCTGGCGAGATAAAGAGAGCTCCGCAAACGAACCTGTGAACTGTTGTCTTGTCGATGCCCACTTCGCTGTCCATAGCAATCTCCTCAATGTCTTCGACCTCGGGGGTCAGCGACGTCGTCTCGGACATAGACATGTCTGTGCTGAATCCATCCACCCATCCGCTCTCTGAGCCAAGCCAGAAACAAGCCAAGTTGAGTCGTTCCGTAGCTGAGTACAGTGATGTCTCGTTAATATGGACACCTTCATTTCCCCCAAAAAGCGTCCATAACGCAAGTTGCTCGTAATAATGAGACAAAAATGTGCGTATTTACCCAGTTCGTCTCCAAAAAATATTGTCCACATAGCAGGGTATTTGTGTCAATAGGACAAGAATTAAATGAGACATGACTTTAAAACTCAGTAGCAGAAAAGGTAAGCACAGTTAAGTGGTGAAATGTCAGCTTGAACTTACAGAAACAAACAAAGAAAGGAGAGAACAGGACAAAACGACTGACTAACAACTTTGCTCTTTGTTTGCAAAATCGTCTTCTTCATCATATGTCATTCACACGTACATAAGATAACCGTTAGTTACAAAGATCGATGTACTAAAGCGAATCTGTCAGTTAGCTGTTTTGTACAGTTCTGTCCGTCCTTTGTTAGTTTCTGTAAGTTCAAGCTCACCCTCCACCAATATGTGCCAACTAGTTCAACCAAACTAAAGCTTGTAGCACAGTTGAAGGGGCACTAAGATGGACTTTGAGATATCTCAGAAAAAGGGCTGTGTCGCGGTGCACTCCAACGTTTTTAAGTGCAAAAAATGTCAAGCGTGATTGTGATCTTGGATTTTAAAGGATGCTTATGGCATGTAGATTGAGTTTGTGCCATAAAAGATGGTCTCAAAATTCACGTTAGCTCCCCTTCAAGATTCAAGCTCTAATGCAATAAGCCAGCTAGCAGTTTCAGAACAAATAATGGTGTACCTTCTGTCATCTTGAGATAATCACAAAAGAATATAGCATTTTATCCTACCTTCAGCTGACCGATATCAATAATAAAAATCTCCTCTATGTTAAAGCATTTCACAAGATTCAGTCTGAAATAGGACACACTCAGCAATAAATGCAGAACACTGCACTTTAAGAGTGGATACATGAGTAACATGCATGTTTCTTCCCCAAATGACTACAATGAGGCAATGTTGATACTGCCTTGGAACCAAACGGTCAGTGAAACGAGTAGTCAGGTGGCAGTCAATAAATAATGGCAAGTGCATTGTTCAACTACCAACAACTGGGCAATGCATAAAGTATTGTCCTCTGGGTGATTAAGTGATGGCAAATAAAGTAAAAGTGACAAGAATGAGAGCAGCTTACTCTGTACTTGGCCAACTTTAGAAGGTTGCTCCGTCGCTGGTTGTGGTGCCACAGTTGTTGCTGATGCCACTCCCACTTTAACTTCCTGAGACAAAAAAAGAAATGTGTTGATTGAGTTCAATTGAATTCTGTCAATCTACTGACAGGTTAGCCGCAAAGGGCGACAAATTTCTCAGTTGTCGCGCCAGTGAGTAGCAAGATACGACGAAGTCGCACAATAAACATAGTCTTTTATTACTTATTGATGTCGGCAGGGAGAAAAGACACTCAAAACGCAATCTCCCGACTGCTAATCAAGACGATTTTGGGAAAACAAAATTTAGCATGCGTTTTTCTGCATAACTATTGTGCAGCTTGGATTCCGAAGGGTTAAACTATAAACGAAGAAAATATCTATTATCCTGTTTCCACGCACAGCGAGAAAAGATAATGTTCAGCACTTCATCGGCAGAGAAGACCTTGTCTCGCGAGGATATTTTTACCTCGATAAGAAAGCCACTGTCTGTCATACTTACCGCACCTAACCCAGATCTGTGTGTGGCCCTTCTCAACCAGAAAATCAAAAAGAACTTCCTGTCAGAGTAAAATGATTTCTAGAAACTGAAAACCCAAAAAGTTTCAGAATATTCTAAAGGGTAGGAAATTCAACTTTATTCCTGACAAACGGCACCTCTGCAAGCAAAACGAAACAAATGTATAAAGTCTGAACTGTTAAAAAACTAAATCTTCCTGACCTCCTAGGAAAAGTGGCTTTCCCATGTAGCTGACATTAGACAGTTTTAGCATAGCCTTGCTGGTGTTCACATACGCAATCTCTAAAGGTTATATTTGCAGAATGTTTCACTTTGCTGAGGTTATTTATAGTATTGAAATCATAGGCTCCGCGCACGTGAGGTACAGCGCACATGTTGGCCGCTCTGGCTGTAGTGGCGATTGGAGTGCTGGCTCTTCCGATTCAGACTTTAAACTAGGGCTCGGTGTCGATTAAGAGTTGTAATCTGATTAATCACCACCTCTTAATTTATTAATTAACGTTATTCATTTCTACGCACTTTTTTTATAAAAAGTCAAAATTATATCTTTCTCACTTTAAACGGCGCAATATACAATTCTGATCATAAATCAACCTTGATGCGTAGTTGAGAACAGTTCAAAGGCCCTCACAAATTATTACTTCAGCTGCACGAGGCAAAAAGGGTCATTGATATTCTCCGGCAACAGCGACCTCCTTCAACTGCTCGCAATTGTCTCTGCTGCGCTATTAATGGACGCTCGCGCGGCGTTGAGGTGGCCAGGACACGCGTAACCTTCTGCGCTTGTCTGGAGTTACAAATCTCGCCCCTACATTTTACTTTAGGTTAAAATTTCACCTAGAGTTTACACTTCCACAGGCGTACCCGTCTACGTCTGCATAGGAAAAACGTTTAATTTTTACTTTTTTGGTTTGTCAAAAATTTTATTGATAAACCGGTTAAAAAAATCTATTGCTATCGAGTCAATAATTGAATAATCGGGAGGTTAATCTATCAATTGCCCAGACCGACTTTTAACGCTACTCGGAATTGAATTCAGAAAATGAGAGCTAACTGTCCGGCGGGGAAACTCCGTAAAAGTATCTCCAGTTTGGATCTCCAAGCTGCCGGAACGTCGCGGAAGCGGACTGAACAGAGGAGAGGTGACAACTTTTGCCTTCGATACATCTCTTCGATGCTTTTAAACCTGAACAGCTTGCAAGCACCGTACGTGCTCCCGCTGGATTAATAAAAGCATCAACCTGCACATCGATCGTGTCTTTCTGCTATTCTCTTGGAAACAAATCCCCAAGCACTGGAAAACGTCTTTAGGGAAGGAAACTTGGCCGTCAAAGGGTCAGGCAGTAAGATGGCCAAAGTGTCGTTAGCCCGAAGCGTAGCTTGTTCGGAGGCTCCGGTCACCTGTATCTCGCTCTTGAGGTTGGTGCTGGCGTCGGGACTCTTGGTGGGAGAGATCAGGTCGGGGTAGTCGGGTAGGCTCGCGACACTCCTGGCCGGCGTCGTTTCGCCCGACAGCGCTAGCGACGACGGACCTCCGGGCGACTTGCTCGGGGCAAAGTGGAGCCCCAGCCTGCTGCTCGGCCAAATGCGGGAAGGAGAGAGGAAAGGAGATAAGAGAGCACGAACGTTCATCGGGGCAACGAAGGGGCGGTCGAGAAACACGGCAAGTCTAGGACGAAGACGCGCATCTATATTCTAGCTTGTGACGCGCATTAAACCGTATTCTCCGGTATATGTGGAGGGTAAGTTCGTCCGCTTCTTGAGCAGGGGTTGCACTGCCGTCGGAACCCCGAGCTCCGATTGGCTCCGATTGGAAGGATAGTGGGTAGACCTCGAGGCAGCTTGCCTTGAGGCCTACCCACCATCCTTTAATTAGAGCCAATCAAATCTCGGCGTTCCGACGTCACCACAGCCCCTGCAAAAGGAGCGGACCAACTTGCGCTTCGCGTAACTCGCATTTGCTTTTCCCAAAATTTTTGTTGGTGCTTCTTACGCAGCAGTGTGACTCTTGTGAATATATATATATTTTTTTTTTATATAGGAATTTAAATTACACAAATCTGTGTAGTGTTCATATTTCCTAATCGATTAATTGGCAAGGATATTAAAAGTGGCTCCCCCTCCTACATATTGCAACCACAATGCATGTGTGCGGGGTTACCAGCTTCCGCGCCGACTGTGCCAATACATGAGCATGACAATTATCCTAACGTGTCACTTTTATACTAACTTTCTTGTGAAAACGGTTGTTTATAGGGTGGTGCGACTTGTACAACTGTGTGACTTACAGACCGGGAGATATAATTTATAAAATTATGCGAAAAAGGGAGGTGGGATTTTCGCCTTCTTTGTTTTCTCTGTAGGCTACAAATAAATAAAGAGACTATCTTTTTTCATTGTATTTGATTTACACTCTAGGTAGGAGGGAGCATCTTTTGGAATGTTACAATATACGGCTTTCGCCGCACCCGCTTCCTATTTCATTTCATTTCATTTGTATTACCTTAAGGGCCTCTTGAGGGAGGCATTACATAAGGAGAATACCATATTCAAGACTCAAAAAAAAAAAAAAAAAAGTTTGAATGCTGACGTGGATTAAGTGTTGCTTACTTTCCCTTGGAACCCGTCATCTCCATTCGATCGGAGCCAAACAGTATCTTTGTCCTTTCGATGTAGTCCATGTGTGTTTTGAACAACTAAAAAAAGAAGAGTAGAAAATTACAAAACTACAGGCACACACTTCAAAGGGCACGTAAGCAAAAGACGACGAAAGTAATGTTTGCACTTACCTCAGTGTATCGTTCGTGTAGCTTAGAGAATTCTTTCTTCATTTCCGATTCTTTTTCTTCTAGCCTGTTTGCTGGAGACATTCATTCGCATCCAGGAAGAAAAACATGGTTCAGTGAGAAAGGGTCCCACTCCACTGTGGACGCTCCCATCACACCAAGTGATTCTTTCCGTGCGAGGCTTACCGTGATCCGAAGTGTTCTTAGATTTGAGCTCCAGCATCCGAATGACGGATTCAAGGCCCTCAACCTTGCCTTCGAGGTCTCGACGGTCATCGTCGACCGTGTATTCGACTTCTAAAAGTTTCTGCGAAGAAACATTTTAAGAAATAATGGCAGTCAAATGACAACTGAGCCACTTCTTTCAAAAGAGAGCTGAATTTCTTTTCATGGCAATTTGAGTACTCAGTTGTAAGTGACAGGTATAAGAATGACTTTAGTGCAGCTTTGCCTTTTCTGTCTTTCAAGTGATTAGTAAAATTAGTAAGTGAATTTTTTTAGGTGATTAGCACAAAAGATGATTGTAACACCAGTTAATTCCTTTGGGAATCAGCGACGAGGGATTCTTGTAATGCTTACTCATGCCTTTCGATGAAGCAGCTCTGATCTTATATGCCATTGAACACACACCTCAAAACTATATTTTCTGAGAAACCAGCTAAGAACATTTGACAAAGGTCTATCCCTCGTAGAAACGCTGCCGAACGAAGCTTCATACTGGAAATACGCTAACAAATGAAGTCTGAATATACCCACCAGCCAATGGATGCACACAAAAATCAAGAGCCCCACTGCACACAGATGCAAAATAAAGCAAGGGTGACAGCACTCCAGAAAAAAATAGAATGGCATTGAATGCAGGACCGACAATACAATCCTGTTAGCGTCGATGGCGAGGCAGTCCCACGCTTCAAGAAACACCCTAGCAAAAGACGTGTAGGCAGCAACGACCTTGCACGTACGCGCGCGAAGCAACTATGTTTACATTCGTCTTTTTTTTTTTTTTTTTTTTTGTGCGCGTACGCACAGAGGCAAAAGTTCATTCAAAAGCACGTAGCCGTTTGAAAGCCACGGCTACACGGCCAAAGTGTTTAATCCTGTCAGTTTGACGCCACAAACGAAACCAACGCACGCTTCCGCAAAAAGGGAACGGATGATTTCATTACTCGATTGTCAAAATGCAGTCAAGAAAGTGGTGAACTTGCGACTATTCTTTTTTTTTATTATTATTTATAATTTACGGCCTGAGGATTGCTAAAGAAAAGTAGGTCAGGAACAGCTGAGATATCGGAGAGTTCGAATCACAGCTGATCGAAACTATCCAGAAGAAAACAAAAAGTTATCCAACGTTAAGCTGCTCTTCTGCTTGAACTCTCAGGAACACTGCCGCCAAGCTACAGCACTACCACTCAAAAATTCCTTACGCAAACATATCAGACGCGATCTCTTCACTTCCGTGATAAGATTCAGCATCCCGAAGTGCTAGGACGGCGTAAAACTGTAGAAGAAGGAACCACATGAGCCACATACATTAAAAAAATAAAATAAAAAAGCGTTCAACAGGATATGTTCTTTTGCCAATCCTTTATTGACGCACAGCAGTCACCCGATTTCTCAATGTAAGCCGAGTCGCGAGAGCGGATGCTGGCATAAGTTGGCCCTGACGTCGCAAAAGCGTGAAAGCTCGACCTAGAAACTCAGACGGGCATCGCATAACACGCTCCGAATACCGTGAACAACGCGGTCGCTATATTTAACAGGACTTCATTGTTGCTACCTAAATTCTAGCTTACATAATGGTCAATCTATGTTCCAGTATTCTTTAAAGAGAAGAAAGGAAAGCTAGCATATTGTAACGCTTGCTGCCCCGCGATGCTCTCCAAAGATGTCCACGGTTGAACGACATCAGTCGATAAATGCCCTCGCAGCACAAAAGCCAGCGTCCGCAAAGTGGCAAACAAACGGGCGATTCATTTTAGACGGATGAATGCACTGACTTACCTGTTCGGACGCTTTCCTCAGCTGTTTTTCGCGCTCGTATTGAGTCACCAACTGTTCGTTGTCCTCCCGGAGTAGTTCCAGCTCGACCTCATGCTCCTGGTTTTCCATGCACGCCAGGTCTAGGCTCTCGAGTACGTTCACCACGAGCGGCATCAGGTCTTTCACGACATCTTCGTCGTACTTCTCGATCATTCGCTGGAACTCCTGGTAGATGTTCCCAGCCAGGGTCTGGACTTTCTCGGACATCACGTCGTGCGTCTCCTCGTTGCCCGTCCCGTAGACTGTCTCCTGCATCGGCGATTCGGTCTCCATCTTTGTGATCTGGGTCGCGCTCGGTGCGGCGGAGTTTCCTGGGTCGTTCACTCGGTGATGATTTTGGTGTCTGGGGCGTGGAGATGGAGATTTCCTAGGCCTATGGCCCAGACACCCATAACGATAGGAGATCCCGATGCGAAGTTGCGAACTGCCAACAACCGTCCCGAGCGCATGCGTGCGGAGATGGGAGAGGAGAGCACGGTCAACTATGTGCGTTTAGGTTGGCTGCGTTGGCTGTGCCCTGCTCTTTGTGGGGTTAACCGGTTCGGCAGATTTACAGCAATTACAGTACAATCGCAGCAATCGCAGAGTGGCCAGCGTGGCTCAAGACTAATCTGAAAACAAATAAGCGACTGCCGTGACGTGTTTCGTTTCCCGTGTAATGAATACGTGATTAGCTTTATGCGTATGCTCGGTCTGTCTTTTGTATAGGTGGCAAAAAGCGAAAGCGTCCATGAATCCTCGCACTGCCCAAATTGAAAATAACGATGATAATGCGACTCATAATGAAAACAGATAACGAGAAAAAAGCTAAAATTCAACTTAAAAAAAAAAAGCTTCTTTCTTATGTCGTTGAAGAACAACGTATGCGTCCTATAATCGAAACTTTCGTTGCCATTATTTCTCAAAGCTTTGACTTTGAACTTTAAAAGGGCTGGCTCCCCATGCATGCAAGGATGTGGAGCATGCGCGTGAAAGTAACTTTGAAAAACGTATAATAGCACGTGTTTGCTTACATGCTCACACGATTGGAGACATGGCGGTGACCAAATGCCCTTCTTCCCGCTCGTTGGCTTTCATGACAACGAAGATTACACCAAACCTCCTTGGACTGTACGCACGAGAACGTAAAGCCCCTCTATCCTGGGAAAAGTGGCGCCATTAATTGTTGGGGAAATGCTCGAGACACTTGCCACGCGCCACTTCTGGGAAGAGCATGGCGTCTGAAATCTAGCTCAGTGCTGCGCTGTGCCGCCATGATCTTCCCAAGGGCTGCACGTTGCACGTGCCTCGTGCATCGACACACCTTGCGCTACTTTTAGAACATGAAGGGGCTTTACGAGAACACAGCTTTGTAAGACCCTTTCGCGAAACGAGCACTCGAGCCAGAAATACACGTTGATCTGTTCGTGTTTCTCTTACAAGTGGCGACAAACACGCGCCAATTCACGGGACGAAGTCCGTGCCACGTGCCACCCTTGGAAGCAAATGGCAGCAGAGCAGCTCATGACAGGTGCATCGCGTATTTGCATAAAAATAAACAGGCTGTCAAAAACTTTAAAAAAAAAAGTAGTAATTTTCGCTTAGTGCGAAGAAAGGAAAACGATAGTTGTAGCACGGTCGCGCATGCGGGTGGAATGGTGCCGTTACGTACCATGAGGACGGAAGTGACGTGTTTCATTCTCATAGCCGTCGTGGTTGACGTCGTGGATGCCACTCACGACTGCCACCAGTGATCCGTGAAGTAAGTGGGCAAGCGCGGTGGAAGATTCTAAAATCATCCAACATTACGCGTAGCAACTAGATACTGCTAAATGGGATTTCGCATTGCTCGAGTAATGTTTGAAAACAAGTCCTTCAAGCAGACGACACGATGATTCTCCCTTCGTCGCTTCCCATCCCCGCGCTGCGCGGCCAACGGGAAAACCCGATTTCCCTGGTCTCGCGGCAAAAGTGGAGAGCAGGGTTTTTCTGTAGTGGCAACGACAAGAGACGATGTCGAAATGTCTGCAAAGTGTCGCCCGTAAAGCTATAACTTTAATATCGCTTCAGAATCCCCAATGTTAGAAGTTCGTTTTCAATATTGTTTAGGATCATTTCTTTTTGCTGGAGAAGGGCTAGTTCAGTGGAGCGTCCTTTTCGGAAGTCATACTGAGAATCAGTCAGTATCGCTTTTCTTTTTTTCTTTTTCACAAAAATTGTTAAGTTTTACATGTATAACTTTCTCTAAACCTTCAAAAAAAAAAAAGACAAAAAAAAAAAGAAAAAAAAAACATTGTATATGTCCTAGAGGCCCTTTGCGGCCCACTACATGTGCTTGTCCGCATTGCGCGACCGTGCTGCAGCTATCGATTTCGTTTATTCGCGCACTGTGAGCGAAATATATATTTGTGCCCGGTGCTCGAGGTGATCCGTTAAGTAGGTAAGCGCGGTGTAAGTTTCTAAAACCATCCAACATGACGCGTAGCAACATGGATACTGCCAAATTTGGATTTCGCATAATGCGAGTAATGTTTGCAAACAAGTGTTTCAAACCGGAGTCATTGGCGACGACAGGAGACGAGGTCGAAACCTCTGCAAAGTGTCGCCCGTAAAACTATCGTTTTAACGAAATACTACAACAAAATTTCGGCGCCTATTTTTTTTTTTTTTTTTTATTTGTGTTCAAGGAAGCATTATCACATGAGACGCACCAATCTCTTGTAGAAAAAGACGCGAAAACGAATTTTAAAGCCAATTAAGCGACTAACAAACAGCATTTGGTGGATGTCGCTAACGCCCCGTTTGTAATGCCCGTCTAAAAACCTTGACCTCCCCTCTCCCCGAGACTTCCTTTTGTGTTTCCCAGACGTCGCTATTGTCCCTCTACAAGATTATATAAGATTAACCCGTCACTTCAAAATTAGTACAAAAGCAGCTTTGGGGTTAGTTGTGGTTGCCCGATCGCTGGCGTGCTTCGGTCACTTCGGTGGCTGGAACGGCTAGGCCATCCTCTCGACGTCAGCCTCGCCGCAGCTATGCTCGTTCCGAGACAATCTACGTCACGATTGAGGTGGATGTCACGTGCTCTCCGCTGGCTGCTCTCCGATCGTTTGCCAGAGCGGGCCGTTTATAATGAAAAATACAGCCATCGGGCTCGAAATGCAAACGTGCGATTGTCAATTATGGATATTGTGGATCATATTCAGCCTATTTCTGAACACGAAGGGTATATTTCGAATTTCGTTGACGTATTCCTTTAATATCGCTTTAAAAAAAAAAAAAATTTCAGTTGCACTTGTACTTTGAACGGATGGCTACAGTGGCGTAGCCAGGAATTATTTTCGGGGGGGGGGGGAGACTTTGTCTCATTTTCCCGCGTAGTAATCGACGTACATGGCTGGTTCGGTAGTCACGCACATATTGTCTTCCTTTACATAAAAAAAAAAAAAAAAATCATGAGCCATTCCATTCTGTGATTTAGATGACCAGCGAAAATGTTTAGCACACGACTCAGATGTGACACAGAATTTTGAACAAAGGTACGAACACATTTATTAGAGAGTTTTAGTAGATCGTTCCGATACCTCCGATAGCCCCGATAACGATACTATGCATGCGCAAGGGAGGCGGTGGCGGGGTATCGGGATATCGTTATCGGAGTCATGGGAACGATCTACTAAAACTCTCTAATGTCTTGATCGGTGGTCATCGCGACATTCGCGACATTCGTCGTCTTATCTGGTTTGCTTCATGCGCTGAGCGTTCAGTGCACGATCTTCATCGGTGGTGTTTGACGCCCGCCGTCGCCGCCGCTGACATTCTCGTTGCCGTCCCCGCCGTTGCTCTTCGTAGGCGCGTTACTCTTCGGGAGTCCGGACTATACGCGGTCTCCCCATCACGACGAGAGAAGTGAAATTGAAAATGGAGAACGGCAACTTGTCTTTCTGGCTTTTTATATACATTCGCATGGAATCATGAGCGATTCCATTTATAACCATTCGCGTGGAATCATGAGCCTGAGGGAACTAGACACGCGCGACCGGGTGGCGCGTGTCGCGCGTCACCCGGTCGCGCGAATTTCGGGACCTGAGTTTTTGTTGACGCACATGAAAAATTCACGAAACCCTAGCCATAAACAGCTTTGCTATAAAAATGTTTTGGAGAAAAGGGGGGGGGGGGGGGGGGGGGTTGATCCCCCAAACCACCCCTCTGCTTACGCCACCGGATGGCTATATTTTTCGTTCCAAAGGACCGATCTTAGCTATTTCCAACGAGCGCTCGGAGAGCCATAAACAGCTTTGCTATAAAAATGTTTTGGAGAAAAGGGGGGGGGGGGGGGGTTGATCCCCCAAACCACCCCTCTGCTTACGCCACCGGATGGCTATATTTTTCGTTCCAAAGGACCGATCTTAGCTATTTCCAACGAGCGCTCGGAGAGCCATAAACAGCTTTGCTATAAAAATGTTTTGGAGAAAAAGGGGGGGGGGGGGGGGGGGGGTTGATCCCCCAAACCACCCCTCTGCTTACGCCACCGGATGGCTATATATTTCGTTCCAAAGGACCGATCTTAGCTATTTCCAACGAGCGCTCGGAGATCATCCATCGCAGAGCGCGATGCATCCCGGGAGACGTGACGTCACGGGCAAAACTGTTTTGGGGGCTGGTGTAAAGTGACCTTAGGGTGGTGTGGTCATGAAGTCCGCCACTTTGCGTCGAACGTAAACACAACCTAACCGTTTTAGACGCTCCTCGGACGTCGGATGCATCCGCGGATGTTGACAGAAAACTCCCCATTGGTCGTGGCAAGTATGAATTAATAAAAATCAAAAAAAAAAAAAGAGGGAGCAACCAGCGTGAGTCAGCCTTCCTTGGCATTATTAGATGGCGAGGTCCTGATCCCTTGTTATCATCTCTAGGCGTCGTTCTCGAGGTCGTCCTAGAAGTCGTCCTAGACGTCCTCCTCCTAATTTTTGAGCGCATCGAAAAGTACGTTCAAACTCACCGACTTTTTTTATTTTTTGGGTGATTTTAACTGTTTTTGTGCAGGGCATGACAGAGCGAATGGCGCGCAATGAAAATACACTATTTATTTATTTTTTAATAATACGGTCGAACGCAGTGAGTCCGAGGATGTACTTAGCAAGTCAAGTGGACGAGGTGGACAGTACGCGCATTTTCAAGGAGCAAGGTGCACACGCTCTGCTAGTGCGTACGTTTCTTTCAAACTTGTCAATATGCAAGCACTACGGTCCCCGGGGGGGGGGGGGGGGGGGGAGAGGGGGGGGGTGGTTTTGACATGAAACCCCCCAAACTATCCCCTGTCTGCGCCACTGCTCACGCCAGTGCAAGCAGTGTGAGGTTGGTCGCGTGTCCTTTAGTGTGATCATGCTCCTGTATCATTTACGCCTTGTTCCCTTAAAGGGGCACTGACACATCAAAATCATATTTTTTTTTATTATCCGAAACGGTTGAAAACGATGCCGGAACATTACCCTCAAAATTTGAAATTTTGGAATTCAGTACTTGTGAAGTAAAAAAACAATTTCCAAATGCCGAATTCGAAGTTCCCGCGCGATCGGCGCCGGTGCCTTGACGTCAAAAATTGCGGAGACCTGAGAGTCCCCCTTTCTTTCACCACTCCCTGCTGTTGCCATGGCGACCCGAAGCGAGGAGGAAAGGAGCGATTGCCGGCGTTGCGGCGGACCGGTTTTGAGCGGTGTCGCCTGTTTTCCGTTGGAGGATACAAATCCAGGAGACGGCACCACAACGAACTCCCGATTTTTGGTATTTCCAAAAGAAGGGCCGTAGTGCGTTCGCAATTGCGTTAAAAAACATGTTTTAGGATTGCCGTAATTAAATGTTATAGAGATGTCGCCTACAAAGCTTCTAAATTTCCTGATTTTTGACGTCACCGATCAAAAGAAGCGAGGAGGCGAGAGGCGGGAAAATCAAACGCCAAAAATAAAAAGGCGCGCGCGCGCGCAGGAAATTTTTTTTTTTTTTGCGATGCGGTTTTTTTTGCGTGTCTATGACTGCAACTTGCATCGTTTTAGACAATAAAAATAAATACGACCTTTGGGGTGTCAGTGCCCCTTTAAAGAAAAGCTGAAGAAGTTTGGAATTTAGGGAAATTTAATGCGACGCTTCTAAATAAATAATGTTTTGTAAACAGGGTTCGCCCACATCTCGAAGATTCGGCAAGAGCTAATACGGAAGAGCTCGGACAGGAAACCAAGATGATAGCTCTTGAACGCTTCAGTTTTTTGTTTTTTTTAAACAGGAGTAAAAGAAAGAAGGGAACGGTGTAAACTGTAAACGCATTACTTCACAAGCCGATGAGGGTGGAATGCACTATTCTCGGTTCGTTTTCTGACAAAACAATCTGTATAAAAAATAAAAAAAACGCCGTGGGGTTCTTGATACTGGAAGCGGTTATCGCTCGGAGAGATACCTACAAAAAGGGCGAAAGGGCAGAAAAAAAAAAAAAAATACGCGAGTAAGAATGAAGTAAGAGATTGTGTATCACTGGTCGCCCGATATAGGAATCATCGAACGCACTTTCGAAGGATATTATAAAGAACATTTCAGTTACTATGCGCCCAAAAAAGGTGGTTTCTAGAGGTTTTATTTGCGTTTACTGCCGAGATTTTTAGTGGATTTAAGCGAAACGTTAGAACAGCCCATCACGTTACCGGAATTTGAAAAGGCGATTCACAATTTGAAGCATGGAAAAGCTCCAGGACCATGCGGTCTGAGCGCTCAGTTTTGTAAAACGTTTAGGAGCGAATTTGCTCCTTTTTTACACTGCGTATTCAGTGAAGCATACAGATTGAAAGTCTTACCCCCGTCGTTTTTGTGCAAGATTTTATACGCAAAAGTGAGGACCCCCCAGCACTTTGTTGTGTGTTATAAACATTATCGTCGGCCCACACCAGACGTGTGGAATTGAAAGAGAGGAGCATCACAACCCATGTGCATGTTGCCCGGAGCGCTCTGGTGTGTTGTGACTCTTTTCTAGTAACTGCCATGTTACAAACCGACCTAAAAAAAAAATGTTTGATTGCGTGTCACACGAAATTCTTTTTTTCTAAAATAGAACATGTTAACCTGGGGTCTGTCTTAGGCGACGGTTCACGCATGGCGTACAAAAAGTGCGCCCCTTGTTGTAAACAAGTGTGTAAACGACCGTATTCGCCTTTTCTTTTTTTTTTTTCTTTTTTTTTTTTCGGTGCGACAATGCTGTTAACTTCCGCCTTTTCTTTTTTTTTTTTTTTTTTTGTATTTTTCCTAAGTTGCTTTGCCTAAGTATTATTCAGAGTAGTTTCATTCGTGCATTTAAGCTGGAAGCTACAGAAGTGCGTATTTTAGCATACGCGGATGATCTGACGATTTCCGCGTAGACTCCAAGAGTGTCCAAAAACCCGTTGAGCTCACAAAAATATTTTGCGAAAATACCCCGTCATCTGGGACAAGTGTTTGGCCGTCAACTGGGACAAGTGTTTGGCCGTCAACCGGAATAAGTGTTTGGGTCTTTGGCACGGCGATTTGGGGGCCTTCAACGCCGGGTGATTTTAAACGTGGGAACGAATCGCCGCCCCGTTATTCTGAAGTTCCCCTGGAACACTACCACAACAATGACGACTATTGGTGCGATAAGGGAGAAGTTTTGCGCTCAAAAACGACCAAGTTGGGAGGTTATGGGATGTCTACTTTAGCACGCGGGCATCGATCGGCTTGCAATGCGTGTCTTAGCGCAAATGTGTGGTATGTTTTGAAGGCGCTTCATTGCTCATGAATTAACGTACAACAACGTATGCACTGTGTTTTTGCTGTTTTTATTTACAAACCTGTTTCGTAGAGTGAAGGCCCCGGGGAGGGGGGGGGGGGGGGGGGGATGTTAATCTCTTTGTGATGCAACTTGCCAATACAGATTTATTTTTCTCGGAGACCAGAAAGAAACATTTTTACAAACCCTTATTTAAGTGAGATCGCATGATGCGCTTCAAGGGTATATTGTTTCCAATCTGTGTATGCGGGTGTATGAAAGATGTTGGTGCTTAATGGTTTTTCGTCACGCGTTTCTCACTGAAATACTTGTCTTGTGTGTGGAGTAAGCGACCAATGAAGGATTTAATTGATTTGCCCTTTTTAACTTCTCTGTATCGTTTTTTGTACAGTGCAGTCCCAGAGTGGGATATCTTAAAGTGAGTCAAGCGAATGATGGTACCCCCTAACGCGAATACTTTTTTTCTTTTCAAGTTTCATATAGTCAAACACAGGTAAAACCTGGTTAGCTTGAAAAGGCATCCCAGTAGCTTGGTCTGACAACTGCATACTGTGCAGAAAGCAGGAAACTGTTGATCACGTTTTCCTAGATTGTTGGAACGGATACCTCTTTTAAGACGTCCTGCAAGGGACCCTCAAAAAGGGCTTCCATTAGTGCCCCATGACATACTTTCTTGAGCGATAGAAGGAAAAATGACGTTCCCTACGACACGATCCTACTGCTGGGCCAGCACAGCATGTGGAGTGCCGCATGGCTGTGCGCCACGCGGATATCGATGTTCGCCACCTGCGTAAGTATTTTGTTGAGCACATGTGTTTTCTGAGGGAATTCTCAAAGGACCAGCAACCTGCAACTGAGTGGCTGCCACTTTTCGATGTGTTGTGTGCCCTCAAAGACTTTTGGCATATTCGACATGAGCCAAGATGGCTGGTGTCTTTTAGTGTTTCATCGCGATTGTTTGTCACTGTCTTGTGTCATCGTCCAAATCCGAAAAAGAAGAAAAAAAAAAAAAAAGAAAAGAAAAGCCGCATGCGTGGTGGATTTGGCTACGCATGCGGTTCACGCAGAGGAATGGGGTTCAAATCCCGCTCGTCCCGGACCCTTATTTTATTCATTGTGTACTCTTCCAAGAAATAAACTGTAGTAAGAGCCGGGCGAGTTGATGATGAAAAAATAGCGCTTGTCTTTCTTGTGTGTTTGGTTCCTGTCCCTGCCTTCGTCTTTTCTTGCGCTATTTTTTTCATCGTGTTCTGAGAAATCCCTGCCCATTCACGGCTGTCATCCAGTGTTCTTGTTCAGAACAATCCTGAACGTTCCGAGTGTATGAAAGTAGCGGTAACGCGCTGCCTCTGGTCATTCATCTTCCGTCGCCGACACAAGATGCGTGGCACCTTTTTCTTTATGTTTGTAGGTGCAAGTTCACCTCATTAAACGTTTATTTTCCGTTCTAAATTCATGTGACTTTCCTTGTTGGTGACAACACTGCACCAGGCGGAAACAGGGGCAGATCCAAGGGGGGGGGGGGGGGGGGGGGGGGGGCGACGGGGGCGCCCCACCTCCCCCCTTCTCGGAGGGCAATTTGACATGGGTGGACCCCCCCGGTGCACACGAAAGAATGGCCCTCCCCCCTCCCCCAAAACGGAGCTCCGGATCCGCCCCTGGGCGGAAAGTGGAAATAAATCAACGTGGAAAGAATTATGTGCCCGGAATAGCCGGCAATCTATCCTTATAGATACGTCTTGAACGGAATCAGCCACTAATAATAACATTACGTGTTATGCTTCTACTCACTGACAACACAGTTATATCTGAAGGTACCTAAGTATATCGCACTCCCAGGTCAACCCTAAAATTTCTGCGAAATTGTTTAGGAAGTTCCGAAGTTCTTCCTTTGATCGCAGTGTCCTCATGAAATGGTGACGGAGAATGATAAAGTTATCAATATGTTGCGATCGCCAAGCACTCGTTATCTCATCCTTTTTTTTTTTATCTTTGAATTTTGGTTTTGTTTTTTCACTCGGCACACATCCAGATTTGTCGGAAATTAGCACAGGGCATAAGAGTAAAAGGTAAATACGCCACGTGGAGCCAGATAAGTTAATTAGAAGCGTCTGTCACAAATCTCTGGCCATGGCATGGTGGAAGAACAAACTACTGATATACGGGGTAGTGTTGGGACCGGAGTGGTGAAGATCGCGATAGGTTTCGACATCGGCGCATAGGCAGTAGGGTCAGTATGGTGGTGGTTGTGCGCGTGCACCGCGTGCACGCGCACGTGCCGCGGCACGTGCGAATTGCAGCGACTTTCTGCTGCCCTGCCTGCAGCGCCGCGATTGTTGTCTACACGCGCAGCCTCACAAGCTCCCATTAACTGAAATCATTACGCTCTGAAACCAACACTGCCAACACTGTCAAAATTAAAGTTCTTACATTACTCTTATTTTTGTCAATGAGAAATCCTTTGCTGACGTCATAGTCAACATTCAGCCAATCGTGGAAGGCCGACCACAGCGACGCTTTCGATCGCGCACGTCGCCATACTTGTAATAAACGTATTGCTAAATTGCCCAAGTATCAAGGAGAATGCTGGGAATGTATGCTATGTACACGCTCCACACGCGCTCACATTCCCCGTATACGGTATTCGAAGTAAATAACCAAAATGAAGCGTTGACGAACACGCGTGCAAGATGCCTGTTGTATTAGTCATTTGCTTTAGAACAGTTACTGTTGCAGACGCCAGCACGTGAAGCGCGTGTAACTACACTCGCAGCATGCTCCTTGGTGCTTGGGTAATTTAGCAAAAGGTCTATTGCATGCAGTTGCCTGCACTTGTTACAGGCAAGTGCATGCAATCTTGCAGGCAAGTACGTGCAACTTGCTTGCAATCGTCTATAACAATTGCAAGCAAGTGGCCCTGTAGTCTATGGGCGATTGCAAGCAGGGCATCTGGCCGTCGCCATGTCTCTGCTCGGGAGGACAAGCCTGCCAAAGGTTCACGCGCAAGTTCCACGTGGTTGCACTCCTGAGGCACCAGTCGGGCGCCATGTTTCAGTAGTAAATTCTGATGCCCGCCAGTACCCTTTCGAAGTTAGGGTGCCTGAATGTCCTTTTTTTTAGGGTGATTCCATAATTTGCACACATCCGTATATTGAGAGTTGGGCCGCTTATTGTGGAGGCGCCATAGGCCGAAAATGAGGCGGCGCCATAGGCCGAAAGCGTGCTGGGCGTGTTCCAGGGTGTCTCCACAAATTCGAATGTGGCCAGCCAGAAGTCGCGAACAATGCCCTGGCGGTGGTCGCGAGAAACAAAAGTAATAAGTACGTCAAAGTAACTCTAGGTGACTGAAAATATGGTGCACGTGATTTTTCGATCACGGCCATGCAAAATCACATTCCAGGACAACGATCGACGTGATTCGCACGCCAGGTGCTGAGGACCGGGAAAATGCCGTCCGAGCGGTCAAGCTCCGACCGAGCAAAAGAGGGTTCGAGCGGCACATTCGATGCTTACATCTTTTTGCATGATCATAATCGAAACATCACGTGCACTATATTTTCCACCATGAAAAGTTACTTCATTTAATTCTTACGCACTTATTAAAATGTTTCGCGCTACCACCACTAGGTGATTATTTCCGGCTTCTGTTTGGCCAAGAGAGCACGTCACGCATTCTATCTCCGTCTCGTGCACGCCCTGGCTCTGCCCGCTCCTCCCATTGTCCAAACTCTTTCTATATACGGCTCTGCAACTTTTCTTGGCAATGCAGTGGAAGGTACAGGCACGCGTTTCCTCTCTCATTTTGAGCGAAGTAAAGCTGTGCACGGGGTCTCCTCCTCTCTCCATTTCCGGGGAGAGGAGGAGAACCCGCGCGCACTCATAATGGAAGAGGGAACGCAGGCCTGTACCTTTCACTGCATTGCCAAGAAAAGTTGTCGCGGAGTATAGTAGTAGTAGTACCCGATGCCGACAGTGCGCGCACAGAGCAAACCCAAAGAAATCGTCGAAAACAAAATGTCGCCGTAGCACAGTCAGCGCCACGAGCACGTGTAGGGACACGCTTTTTTCAGGGATTTCAAAAAAAGAAAAAAAAAAAAAAAAAAAACGTTCGGAACAAAATGACCACATCACCCTAAGCAAAGCGCACATGAAGGCACCCATTCGAAATAAAGTGAGAAAAAGCGCCGACGTCATATTCGCGCTTGTTGTGCAGCTCACCTCTTACCATACTTGTGCCTGTTGCGTGAAAAATGTAATGGATTACAAAAAGGAGTTTTAGCAGACCGCGTTTTCCCTTCCGCTAAGCCCACCGCAACGAAGAAGCCACTACTGCGCCTGCGCGCCGATGGCCTTGACTGTAGAGTTCCGGGTACCGTGGCAGATTGCGGAGAGCGTTGCGGGACGGCGAAAACTATCTACAAAAACTCTCTAATAACAAATTACCGAGCCTCAAACGTAATGAATTACCGTTACAAATTAGTTTCACTGAAAAGTACCGGATTACTTTACTGGTTACGTTACAAATTACTTTACCGTTCTTACTTTTCCCGTACACTTATCGAGAAAACAATAAAAAACAATTTTGATGTTTAAAAAATGTTTTGCCACACTATTTCCCATTCCTCATACGCCCGCAAATATAAAATATTGTATTTAAGAGAAAGAATGTATAGGTGCACTCCGTTTACCTGCAAGCTGGCAAGGTAGCGAAAGCTGCAACCACACCCGCCATCCCGCTAGCTTACGACCTCCGGAAATTTTCCCTGGAATTCTGCAGACAACGCTAGCGGTGCGCATGCTCAGTAGCAGCATCTACCTCCGCTAGAAGATTCGGAGGTGAGGAATCGATCTATAGGAAAGCTCCCTTTTGAAACGGACCTTTCAAGGATGAGTACAACGTCTCGAAGCTCCGGTCTCGTGCCTGTAGCTTTGACGCACTGTCAGCTTATGCATGAACATTTGCATGCATTTGCACATTTGCATGCAGTACTTAAAAATGCATGCGCTGCATGCGTTGTCTTCTTAACCTTTTTTTGTGTGTGCATTTTTGTATATGTATTGCACCTTTTCCTAGTGGTTCAAGTGACCGGTCATACAAAAAATCGTGTTTTCTTTTCGGTTAATTATTCTCCTTTTCACGATGCTTTCTATTTTGCTGAACTTGCTATCTTTATGTTGCTGAATTGCCTGCCCATATTGCTCGAGCTTCTGTATTACGTTCTAATTTTTAAGAAATAACGAGTAATTATAGTAATCAATCAAATTTGGGGGTTTTACGTGCCAAACCTACGACGGGCATCTGGCACGCCCCAGCGGAGGACTGAGGATTAATTTCGACCACCTGGGGATCTTTTGACGTGCAAATGAAAGCTCGCGGTTACACGGCGCCTTTTCCGCAATAAGCCTCCGTCATATTGCGGGCACCTCGGTCGGGATTCGAACCCGCCACCTGGGGATCCGTAAGCCGGCGCTCTCGCCTCGGAGCCACCGAGGCGGCAGTAATTATAGTAATCCGTTACCAATAATAGTAACGAAATTACATTGCAAATTACTGCCGCAAAAAGTAACGCGGCAGTTCTTAAAAAAGTAACGAATTACAAGTAATCCGTTCCTTGTAACGGATTACTTCTCAAGTTTGCCTCTTACCTTCAAAGCTGGCTTCACTGCGCAGGCTCGCAGGCGCTAGCTCGCGATCACAGCGCTCGCTCCAATCAAATACAGGCAGGAAAACGAAATATAGGTGAGAATATTGGGTACTAAATAACATTGGTCATTACTGTCGTGTCGTGATCATACTGCTTACGTGTTATTTCTCAAAATAATGGCGGAGCGAGGGAGGGAAACCCGTTAATGGAAAACCGTTAATGTTCCGCGTGACCCTCATTGGGAAACGGCGCCAAGTAGGCAAGAAAGTTCGAAGACGCACGCAGAAAATATAGATAAGATACGGGCATAGACAATTGACTCGTGGAAGGGGGGAAAAGATATGAACCCTCTTCAGTAAACCACCATATAGACCAAGACTGCCGCTCACGCATACTATATTCACGCTCCGATACAAAATAGCCCCCGCAAGCACAACATTAGGTAAGTCATCCCTATCGGTGCGTGTATCCCCAAAAATACAATTCGATGAAACGTTTGCGCGGTGCTCGGCTAATTGCAGCGGAGCAAGCGAACTGAAGGACGGTGAAGCGGATAGCAGGATGGACTCTCAAGGCTTGTCTTCCGTTATCGTGATTGTGTTTTCGGAACTGGGAGACAAGACGTTCTTCATCGCCGCCTTGATGGCCATGCAGCATGCCAAGTCATCCGTCATCGTCGGGGCCTTCTCCGCAAATGTTGTGATGACTGTTTTATCGGGTGAGCTTCGACGGTTCCTTTACAATTCGGTTAAAGAGAGAAAGAATTAAGGCAAACTATGGTCATTGACAAAAGGAGAGTGAAGGGCAGGGCGCGTCTTTGAACGCCCGAGTCGCTGAAGCGTTGTCGAAGGCATTTGGAGCGCAAGTTCGTCTGCTTCTTTTGCAGGGGTTGTGGTGACGTCAGAAAGACTCCAAGCTCCGATTGGCTCCGATTGAGAGATAGTGGGTATACATAAAAGCAAGCTGCCTTGAGGTCTACCCACTATACTTCAATCAGAGCCAATAAGAGTTCGGTGTCTTTCTGACGTCACCACAACCCCTGCAAAAGTAGCAGACGAACTTCAAGGTCCGCATATGGTCCTCGCGCTGCAGGATAAGTGAAGCTCCTTTGCCGCGTTTGCTATCCCCGGCTAAACCAATGGCTTACGAAGAAAAGCTCCCGTGGCCGTACTCACTGTGCGCGATTGTTTTAGTCGATGATTTAGGCGATTGGAAAGACGACGAATGCATGACGATGTGTTTTTGCCGCTGCTTGGTTGGCTCCATGAGACCGCGTCTGCTGGGGTCGGACCTAATGTGAAACTGCGCCCCTTAGAGCTTTCTGTTGATTCTGTCGGTTTGCTTCTCTCGTAGCGATGGTGGGGTCAATGGCCTCTGTGTTGCAGAAATCGCACACGCATTACCTTTCCGTCTTCTTGCTGCTCCTCTTCGGTGCGAGGATGATCGCGGAAGGTGAGTCCAGCGGATCCCTCTTAGTGAACATAATATCTTTAACACGTATGTGCGCGTATCGTTCTCCAGGCTACACAATGAACGAAGCGGACGAAAAAAGTATCATCAAAGACGCCGAAACAGAGGTACACACTGATTTCTACGCCCGTCGTGCCTCACTACGGGTAAACAAATCTTATCCGCGATTGCCGAGTGCAGAGTATGGATACAATGTAAAACATTTCTGATACGTTTACACCAAAGTTGTACAGACTGATGTTCTCGTTCTGAAATATTCGTACCTATAAGAATACTTGGCTGTAATGCCGTGCTGATCCGACCAAGGATACCTAAAAGACTTCAAAGTATATTGTAAAATGGAGGGAATATTAAGGGATGTGCATCATCCATGCTTGCGATATGATTGCCATATAGCTGCATAGGAGGCTAATACCAAAAAAACAAATAAAAAAGAAAGAAAAAATAAAGTCTTAAGATATATCAGATCCAGCTAAGCCCTTTTGCGAGAAACAATAAAATATCATTGTAAGTCAATGTGTAAATACAAATATATATGTACGTATATATAGTTTTCTTATTTGTTTCTTCTTAAACAATATTTGCCACAGTGGTTCACTCTGCCGTTTGTTGGTTTTGCTTGAGCTAGGCTTATTCTGGAAAAGGGGGGGGGGGGGGGGGGAAGGATTTTTTAACCTTTTTCACTCAGATGTAGCACCTCGCTGTACGTCAGGAGTTTCCCCAGGGATTTAAATTAGGGCGGGGGGGGGGGGGGGGGGCGGGAGGGGAAGGGGGAAGGGGGCACTAAAGAGAGAGTCGTTGCGAATAAAGAGGGTGCCTTCAGAAAAACAAGGGGGGGGGGGGGGGGGGTTTGCTTCCCCTAGGTGGTGTGCAGGGAAATCATTGCTGTACATGTTCGGGCGCGACACTGGCCATTAATCAGTTTCCTTTTGCAGACGACCCAGTCCAGTTCGTATTTGGTGAAATTGGCGGGAAACTCGGGTCTGGCGCAAACGTTCTTCCTGATCTTTGTCGGAGAGTGGGGCGACAGGTCCCAGATAACCACCATTGCAATGGCGGCCAACGAGGTACGCGATCCGACGTTGCGGATAATCGCTTATCGCAAACAAGTTTTCCATTGTTTGTTCAGGGAATCGCTAGGGTGCTCATCGGCGCTATCTTGGGACACGGGCTGTGCGTCTGTGTTGCAGTTTACGGAGGCCAGTTGGTTGCCCACAAGTTGTCCATTCGTTCAGGTAGCAATCATTTGTGGACTTACCTATACGTTGCACCCCGTTTCACTGCAACTGGCAAAGGGCGAACGCTACGGCCCCCTCGAACCAATCAGAGCGACGGAGGCGGAGCACGTGACAGCCCTTACTAAAGAGAGGCCAGAGCGTAACCCAATCACTTGGAGAAGATGGGAAGGAGGAACTCCTCTTTTACCCAGACCCTCTCTTCTGTGACACAGACGTCGCTTTTGTCCCCCTCGGAGATTAGCCTGTTGCTCAAAATTCGCTCAGAAGCAGTGTTTCTCTCCCACCCGTGGCATCGGCAGCGCTGTTCGCAGCTCAAGAAATTTATACAAATTAAAAAAGAAAAGTTATGGTAGTGGCGCAAGCTGTCGCCCATTACAAAGGTATAGCCATTACCATCCATTCATCCATCTGGAAAGAAGGACATTTTGCGCACTGTTCATACGCCGCGCGAAGTTGTTCTTACGAGCTTTGGTTGTCCGAGGAAGAAGCGATGCTTTTGGCGTTTGAAACGTGGCCTTTTGATAAGATAAGTTATACACAATCCAAAATGCACCTAAATATACCTTAGCTCTCTACTTAAAGGGGGAAATTAGTAATGTTCCGCGAGGAGCCGGATTTTTTTTACTACCGTTCTTGAGGAGAAAACACCGGTCTTGAACAGAAAACGAGTATTGAGACAGAGCATAGTCACATGTCCGACACGCTGATTGGCTCGCTGGAACCGTAGCCTTCGCTGTTTGCCAAGTTACGGTGAATCTGTAACGGAGCATAGCTGTGCTGCAACCTGTTCATTCGCCTTACTTTCTCTTTTCAGTTACATTTTTGGGAGGCTTCGTTTTCTTGTTGTTCGCGATCTCCAGTGTCCTTATGGGCCCCTGACATTTGAGTTCAAGATCACGAAGAAAACTTGATTGTTTCATTTCACCGTATAGGTTTGTTCGAATAAACTAACGCATTTCTGCTTATGTGATACCTTAACACTTTGAACTTAAAGTATATATGTGACGATGGTTTCTAATAAAATCAGTTGAGAGTTAGAGCCTGTCTTGTCGTCTTTGTGTATTTATTGCACTCGTTTTGTTCGCGCTTTTGACCTTTTCAATTCAATATAGAAAATCTGCGGTGAAGGAGGAGCTCAGAAAAATCGGCTTAGGTAGATAAATTTAATCTTACACTAAATTACTGAAGAATGTACGGGACGTACATTCTTCCGTATACAGGTTTACAAAACTTCATAGCTATGAAGAAAAAAAAGTTTTTCTTTTACCGCAAAAAAAAAAAAAAAAAAAAAAGTAACTACACATCACCGAACGTTTTTTCCCCCCAAATTATTTTACTTAATTTATTTATTTATACATACTGCGACCTGATATGAGGTCATTGCAGGAGCGGAAAACAGAGATACATAAAATACGGATACATGTAGCGATAACGGTCCGATTAGGTGCCAAAGTATCGGAAAGAACCGCCATCTTATTAAAATGTTATAAGTGACCTGAAATTTTCAATGGCAAATGGCAGCCGATGACTCCCTCGAATACATGGAGCTTTGAAGCCAGGGCCGGATTTATGGTTTAGGCTTGGGAAGCCAGGGGGGGGGGGGGGGCACATTAGGTATGTGGAGGGAGCAGTTTTATATGAAATTGCTTTTTATTACACATATATCAGTTGCATTTTAAAGTAAAGACCGGCTCATGTTTCTACTGATTTTCTCTGCTGGTTTGCTTCCTGTTCAAGTTTCCCATTCATGCCCCTCTTCGTGATTTATGCTGTTGTTTCTCCTCATTTTTTTTAAATCGGATTGTGGATTTTCGGTTTTCTTTCCCATTGATGTGTTATTAAATTATCCATAGATGCATATGAGAAATGTGCATAAAAATAAATGACCATGTAGCCATGGAGCGACATAATAACATTTCAGTATGTCTTTTTTCTTCTTTGCAGGTTGTGAGCTTTAAAAAGAAAGCGCTTGAACGAACATATTGATGACAAAGCAACAAATCAGTGACAGTGTACTAATTATATTTTGACCGCCCTGCTGCAATTTCCTGACCACATGTCCCGCGTACAGAGAGGACGGTTCCCTTATTTTCGAGTGAACAAAAATGACAACATAGTTTCTTCCATCACGGAGGAATCAGACTCTCTTCGGTGTAGTTTCAAAAACAGTGCGAAGTATGACTTCTCGAACCAAGTAGGGTGTCACGAAGGAGCTATATAGTGCTCTAATTGTTGTAACATACGCCTGTTGACAGTGAATGCGCGGGAACTCGCTTTTCAAATAGCGAAGCGCGGTCACAAAAGAAAATTTACACGATATTTTTTACCGCAAAAATAATCTAGGCATCGCTGAACGCTCATTCTCCGCCCAAAGGTAGCGCTAGAGGTCACAACCAGATGCCAAAGTTTCAGCCCGATTCGATAACTTAATCAAAAGTTATAAGCGATTTTCTGAAAATTTCAATGGGAAAATGGCGGCCGACGGAGTTTCCGAACACATGGGGTTCTATGGCACCAGAAACCGAAAACGGGCAAAAACAGGCTCCATTTTCCCATTGAAATTTTCAGAAAATCACTTATAACTTTTGATTAAGTTATCGGATCGGGCTGAATCTTTGGCATCTGGTTGTGACCTCTAGCTCTACCTTTGGGCGGAGAATGAGCGTTCGGCGATGCCTAGTTCATTTTTGCGGTAAAAAAGACCGTGTAAATTTTCTTTTGTGACCGCGCTTCGCTATTTGAAAAGCGAGTTCCCGCGCATTCACTGTCAACAGGCGTATGTTACAACAATTAGAGCACTATATAGCTCCTTCGGAGCAGAGTAGCGCAATCTAGAACGCCGCCTCTCGGCGACTAGCGGTGAACGCCCGGAGGTTCCAACTGCGGTCAGAAATGCATGGAGAACGTGAGACAGTCGCTGTTTCTTCAGTATTGTGGGGGTGTACGGAGTGGCAATTGTTTTTGACATAATAATGGAACATTTTAGAATAATTTGCGCTAAGTTTTGTGCCCCGCAAGGGCCTGAATTTTTTTAAAAAATTGCTTGAGCGGCATCATGCAGCAGACGACACGGCGACGTCACACCATTCACGTGACCCGCTCCGGCCAACCCGAAAAGCCCATCTCCGCTGCGAGCAAAATCGTCTGCTTCAAACGCCATTGCCTTGGAAATTGCCTTCTCAAAATTTGCACACGCATCCGATATTATTAAAACTTTGATAAAGTGTTTAGTGCTTTACTAACTTCACGGCAGACTAGTTTTGAAAAGTGTGAACTCGCCGTTCATTTTTTAATCAGCCGTGTTGTATCGATCTCCATGTATTCTCCCATAGGGCGGGCCGCCTCCTGGAAACCTGAGTACCACGTGAGTCGCGCCGAGCCGCTCTGTCGGCCATGTTGTCGGCAAAACACGGGGTTCAAAGGATTGCGCTACTCTGCTCCGTAGGAGCTAACAACAATCAGTTAGGTTGCCTATTTCAGTGACTCTAGGTTGCCGAGGTTGTTCCTGCAAATGAGACAGTACAGAAGCTCACATTTGCTTACACTACGAATACAAAGCATTGGAGCGCTTTGTGTATGTTCTTATTTCCCTTGTCCAGGATGTTTTTCGTCAGGTCAAGGCGCGCCAACACAACACTAGCGCCGCCACCACAGCTACTTCAGTGGGAGAACAAAATACCCGGTCAAGTCTAGCATAAAACGTAGGGTGCACGGAAAATTGTGACGTCACAGGTTTAGTCTCTGTGTCCAGTGTGTTGCTGGGGTGCTATGTTGCGCTTTTTGCACTCCCAGGAGACTTGGAAGAGGGAAGTGACGTCAACGACACAGCAAATGCAGATTGGATGTTGACAGAAGAAAACGAAATCAACATCCAATCTGCATTTGCTGTGTCGTTGACGTCACTTCCCTCTCCCTAGTCTCCTGGGAGTGCAAAAAGCGCAACATAGCCTCCCTGGTGTTGCCGTGTCGGCCGTGTCTTGTGGTGGTGGGTTTTTGCAAGGATCATCATCTCAGAATGTAATCTAGCGCCTTACGTCTCGTTCCCGCTGCATCTCCAGCTCCACGAAAATGCGGCTAGCACATCGACTAAAAATCTACGAGAGTTTAAAGGCTTAGTGCGGCGTAGTTCAAAGCCGACTCGAATTTTGCGGTCGATCGCATTGAATGACGCGATACGTTCATCAGCCGAATGCCATCAGTCCGTTCGGCCCTCGACTATCTTTAGTTTACTTGTCTAGTCAGCTCACCGCCCTGTGCACAGTACACATTCCGTTATGATCCCCCATATCATTTACATCCTGTTTTTTGTAACCGGGATTCACGCGTCGGCGATCGAGGAGCTCCAGGGTGCCGTACCGAATGCAGACCTCAGAAGCGTCCTCGAAGATGGCAAGGTATGCTGGTCGTTTTTTTTTCTACTTGAATATCTAGAACGACTTACGTGGAGTTTTTCGTATTCGCGGAACGCGGTGATAGCAGCAACAGTGCTGTACTATCACGTCACTGTAGCCGCCATCGTAAGTGCGTTTACACGGAGCGGTTGCACGACGCTTTCCGTGCGTTGAATTTGTGCTTCTTCGTGTCTTTTTGTTGTTAACAGTCATGCTACTTCCGTTCTGCCTTCATCGTGCCTCACAAAACAAAGAAATGAAAGGACTAAATTGCCTCGTAGATAATTTTGTATATTTTTTTTTTTAATGAAGCAGCGTATCTTTATCTTGTTTGTCCCTTTTTACTACCTCAGCCAACTGTTGACACGTGCTTCGTTCTTGTCGAAAAAGAGTTCGGTTTGAGCCGCGGTGTGAGATAGGGTCTCACCATGGCCTGAGCTGATCGGGCTACGATAGTGTATTGCTAGAAAACGCACCAGTGTTTGAAGAAGTAAAATGTTGGAGCGGCAGCCATCAATTCGGGATGCACCCGTTCGCCCGAGTGAGTTTAGCGCACCCGATGAAATTCGACGGGAGACAACTTTTGAGATTTAATTTATTAAAATTAGAGCGAGGTTAGCAAAGAAGGCGTAGAAACTGAAGACGAGCTGGTGAATCGTTCTCATAACGACCTGACACTAGAAAGTAAAATAGATTGAAAGGAACGTGGTCAATAAGTAACAATGTATATTCATTACTCAGGCTAGGTGGCACTAGCTACTGCTCAATACAAGGCATCCAGCCAGTACCATCTATCCATTTTTCCGTTGGAGCTGTTTTACGGGGTGGTCATTAAATTTTTCTTTGCTCGGCATAGACTATTTTGTTTCGTTGTTCAGGCTAGTGTAGGTTCCGCAGTGCTCCAATTCCGTCAAAGCTCAAATAATTTTGTGACAGTGCTTATTCAGTTTATAGAAAAAACGGCTTCAGGTGATAAGAATCCCCAATCAAAGCCTTATTTCCTGTTTTTTCTTTTTTTACAAAATGATAGGCGGGAAGTTGCCTTGTCAACAACGGCTTTTAATTTAAACGATTTGGGCAGAGGGATTGAGAACTGATGTTCTCTTTTATATGTCTTCCTGCTTTCCGAATTCTCGTTGCCCCTTGGTTGCGTCTACAGTAGGACGGACGCAAAGGGGGAATGGGCAGGTTAGGGTCTGCTTAGGGCGATCCAATCCTAAGTTTACCGTTTGGCTATTAATTTCTTTAAGCAGCTGCTTCCAGATTGGCCATGTGCTGGCCGAAAGTCGCATGTGGGCTTTTGGACAGTCTTACTAGAAATGTTGGAAGCTACACCTTATACCCTGTTTCACTATACAACGGACCACAGCGAGCCTTTCCAACCAATCCAGCGCCTGAACGTATCATGTGCCTACATGCCCCGCGTGTCATTGTGCCTCTCCCAAACCTCACGTGACACTCGCATGGCTTTGGATTAGCTCCGATGGCTTGTAGCGTCCGCTGCGGTTCATTTTAAAATAAAATATTGGAACTGGAACTTTGACTTTTAAAACGTTTCAGAAGGTGACTGCGCACTATTTCTAGCAGTAGGTCTATTTGAGGGGAGCTGACTCAGTGTCATTGTGTTTGGGGGCTAGAGTCGCAAGGTAGCCCAGCTCCAGATATTTCTGACTTGTGACTGAGGAATTGCGGTGACCACGCGTGCAACTAGAGATATGTGTGGTATTGTGTTACCTAATAGGCGGAATTCATTCAAACTCGAGTATGGCAAAAATGCCCTCTGGAAAGCGCATAAAAGTTTGGTTGAGGGAGGTTCAAATAAAGCATAAAGAAATGGGTCAGTACATAAAAGAGCCCATATTTGTTATTTGAATCTAGTAACTCAGATTTGGACTTTGTTACAGGTCGAAACATACAAGTTACTGCTTACTGTTCAATACATCACTGGAGCTCACTGGAAAATTAAACTTTCGCCCAGACTGATCAAAAGGAAGGGAACCACGAAGCGATCAGAGACGAGGGCTTCTGGGGGAGGTGCATCTATTAATTAGTCAAGAAAGAAAGTAGTGCAAACTTACCATTCTTGTCGACACCTTATTGCAAGCCCGACTAAGCTCTCGCTGTCTACAAACATCAATGCAGTTGATTTGATTTTGCGCTTGCTTGTAGGGCTTACGTCTCGTTTCACAAAGAAAGGTGTTTGCTAAATATTTTTTTTTTTCTTAAGAGCAGAGTTATTTTTTGTGGTTATACTTTAAGGGCACCAGGGTAAGCCTTATACTCCGCAAGCATTTTGGGCCATGTTGAGGAGCATTTTTTTCGGTAATTATTACAAGTATTGCTGTCATATAGCATATTTTCCTGACTATAGTCGTCAAGGGCAAATTTTAGGTCAAAAATAAAAGTGTTTGCTTAAATGTCGATTAAAAGGTTAAAAGGCACAAACAAACAGGACGAAAAAAGAGACACGTACGACATGGACAGGCGCCAACTTCCAAATGATTTATTGAAACACGAATCATCGTCCAACTCAATCCCAATCGCCTAAACATATGCAACTGATAAAAATCCTTATCGCTCATTACACACATCCTTCAAGAAACAGAATTTCTTTGGTTAACAGATAAAGAGATGGCATACTTACGCACTTGTCAGCCGCTTTGTGTATACAGAAAGCCTCGATTATTTCTCTTTCCATTTTTTCATTCCCTTTCTTGAAAGAGCTGCGCAATAGTTTCCAGACAAGTTTTAAGATGTAGCTCATTCCAGACATGCTTTTAGATCTAGTGTTGAATTTTTTTTGTTAGAAAATTTATTGATAAACAAGGAGCATATCCCAAAAGGGGCATGGTCACCCGCTTCTTGCTTTTGAAAAAAGTGTTTTTCAGCGTGAAATATGCTTTTCTAAGAACCACATAATAATAAAAAAATATGCAAAAAAAAACAAGAAACCTTGTAAATTAAAAAAGATTGAAATTGATTAAAAAAAACTTTTCCTACCCAGTGCCTTTAATCAGTTTAACAATTATCATCGCAAAAGATTGGACTAAAAATTAAAAAAAGAATGGCCAGCCAAATCTTCTTTGAGATTTTAAAAAGGGGTGGTCCAAAGCTTAGCAGTTCCAAACCTGCAGCCAATGCTTTACTCTAAAAAAAAAACAACAAAAAAACATACTCACTCATGTGTTGATGCTTGTATTTCGTGCTTGCTCTCAAGGTTAAGATGGCTAACAGCGTCAGACAGTAAGTGTTTCAAAAGTGGTCTTGCTCCATGTACAAACAGGTTCTTTCTGCATGCATAAAAATCATAAGTTACCAAAAGAGTTTTGCAAAGTATCTGAGTAGCATATGCATCTTCAAGGTGAACTGGCCCAGAATTCATTAAGAGAACTCTCCTTTTTATATTTTGACTGGGGTGTACTCGGATGCCTGTTTGTATTGTGCCATATGATTGATGTATCACACTTGTAGCTTTTGCTTCATTGCCAATACAAGGTCATGTTGCTACAACATCCGATGTAACAAAGTTGTGCACATAACTGTGTTACAGGCAAAACTGCGTTACGTGGAAAACCACTTTACGTAGAAAACTACATGACATTTGATGTTATTGGCATTTGTGCATCACATGAAAAACGGGTTTACACCTCGTGTATTTTCGAGCATCTGTGCGTTACATGTGAAACTGCATTGCATTCAATGTCGTTTTGAGCATTTGCAGTTTACATGTGAAACAATGTTGCACGTAACTGTGACTTCAGATTTACATGTGCAAAACTGCATTACATCTGATGCCAGAGTTTTCATACCTTGCATCTGATGTCTTCTTGAGCATTTGTGCATTACTTGGAAACTGCATTGCACATAACTACGACATTGTATGTATTGACGAGGAGATGGAACTATGGGTGCGCAGTTTTATTATCATCATCATTACCACACGCAATTGCTGTGTGGCAAACAAATCCGGCACCAGCACTCGCCTAGCGTACGTTGCGTTGCTTCCATGGTCGCTGCATACTTGTTTGCAATATGGTGTGCACTTGCTGCATACTGCAGTGTTCGAAACATGCTTTTGAACCAGGTGTATGCAGCGCGGAGGACTGCAGCGCGGCAGACGCTGTTCGCCGTCGTTTCTGGTGCAACGCTGCACTCGATGACAGGATCGCAGTTGAGCTTTCCTTCAATGAGACGCTGCTTGCTTTCGCCTATGTCGTCCATGATTGTCGCAAGAGACAGGGTAACTGAAAAGAGACGTACATGTTTTGTGAATCTATCACAAAAACAAGGACAGCGCAGCTGTCCCGGCAAGGCTGCGCACGCAGGTAATTCCACACCGGGGGGGGGTTCTGCGTATCATATGTTCGAGAGCCTCTCTCATCCCCTCCGTTCCCCCCCTCTGAATCTGCCACTACCACACATGCGCTTGTTTTGTCTTCCAAGAGGACTTTGATGACATTTAACGCCAGAGGGGACTAGGTTACTTTTATCTAGATGCGTTTAGGAGAAAAGAATAGTGTTGCTACCTCTCACTAGCCTTGCGTCGTCGTCTTCTATGGCAGCGAATGCACTAACGACTGCGGTTGGAGGGTTCGTTTGCCACGCAGCAATAGTTCCCGAGGTGGCCGCTAGGCAGTGTCGCTCCTCAATCTCCTCCCCAATACGGGCAAAAGTGCGTGACACATGACGTTGTTCCGAGCACTTTCGTAAAAATGCGTAACTCCAGACCAGAGTCACGGCATCCCCGCCGAATGAGGCCCAGCAGGCTGCGAACACCGAGTTCTGGCACGGCTTTTTCGGCGCGGTGTCCGTCATCGTGGTGTCGGAGCTGGGAGACAAGACGTTCTTCATCGCTGCCATCTTGGCCATGCGCCACTCTCGGCTCGCCGTCTTTGGTGGTGCCATCGCAGCCCTTGCCATCATGACGGTGCTCTCCGGTGAGCCCTCATTGCCATCATGGCCAATATTCTTAGACCTACCAGTTGACAAGCTCTACGGAAGAGCGTTGCTCAAAAATGGTCCTTCCCCATTGCACGCACGCTAGCGGATACGGGCAGATTGCATTCCTAGCTCCCCCACTCCCTTGGGCAGTGGAGAAGCACCGTTTTTGAACAGCGCTTATTTGACGTAACTGTTTGTGGAATGTGTTCACCATAAAAACTACAGTAGAATCACTTTCACTGCCGTCAACAATGTATCCAACATTCCACCGGTTCCGTCGCTTCTTTCTATTTGGGCTGGGCTGATAGTGTAGCGAACGTCACGGAGCGGACGTGCCACGAAGAGGCGCCGGGTATTTTAGGAAGCTCGTGAATTGACTTTGATCTAGTAATATTGCATGTGGCCTCTTGTACAACAGTTATGTTTTCACTTCTACTATAGTTCCTATCTTACATACTGTGTAATGCCGTCAAAGCCACGCGCTTGCAACCAGTAGCTTCGACGGTGTTGTAGGCTGTGTACGAAACGGGGCATGTAATTGTAATTGAAATGACTATGTGCATCTGGATTTTAACTGGGAAGATGGCGATAGACAGGTAGCATCCCTCTTTGTTGCACATTTTCTGCACCTGCTTCTGCAGTGTGGCTCATACAGTCAGTAGGTTGGGAAGGAATGTGAACATACCTTAAATCATTAAAAGTGGCAAACTTCCCGACAAGTTTTCTTTCTGTATCTTGAGGGCTGAATATCATTCCCAGGCACTTCTCCGATGTGTTCCCTTTTTGAAATCGACAGATGTGCTTGGAAGTGCACGAATGGCGACATCCTGGCAGTGGTGCCTGGCCTCTTAAGGCTTAATGATTGCTCGCACCAAGTTTTTATTTCGGTATTGCTCGTCACTTTATATTTAAAGAAATATATAGAGAACAGAATTGTAACCGAAAGTATAGTTCCTGGACTATCCACAAGAGGTGCTAAATGTTAGGAAGCTTCAGAGATTTCTCTTATGACGTGGAAATCATGGATCCTAATTGTCACGAATAAACGAAAGTAGACTAGTTTGAATGCTGAAAATAAACCAGTGGGTCATCTGATGCTTCGTCATCAGACGAGAAAGTATGTAATGAAGGCGTAACCTGTTGCTCTCTTTTCCCATGTTTCTGTAGCTCTCCTAGGCTTCGCAACCACCGTCATTCCGCGTGTGTACACACACTATCTCTCCATCGCCCTGTTTGTCTTCTTCGGCATCCGCATGATCAGAGAGGGTAAGTTGCCCACTAATATGCACCACCTTAAAGTGATGGATTTACATGGGAACCCTCCAAGGGTCTTTCTTGTTCTCGTTGGTCCGATCGCATAATATCGCATGATGTCGTGGCGTCACGTGACTTTAATTTGCCTTCTAAATTTAGCGGGGAAGTTGACGTCACTTTTCAGTTCGGGGTGTCAACTGATATAATGATGTTATCTCACATCAATTCCCCCTATAAAATTAGTGGTAACATTTTGCATCCCACGTTCTGAGCAGGGTTTGCATGGGCCCTTGAAGGCCCTTGAATCTGGAAATTCCACGTTCAAGTCCTTGAAAACCCTTGAACCTTGTCATTATAGTCGCCGGCACTGCCCTCTACGATAATGAAGCCTAATTTTCTTACATTCCTATAAAAATAACAAACTTTTAAATTTCAGACGAGCCGGTTTTACTTTGTGGTATCGCAATTAAGACGTTTAGCGGATATTTGTTTAGCGCTTTGCCCCATAAGTACTAGTTTCGGTTTTTTCTGTTCGACTACCTTCTGGTCTTGCTTTGGTTTTCCTTGATGGTTCGCGGTCATTGCACTTCCCCAGCCTGTTTGTTAGCTGCGCTTGATTGGCTCAGTCCGCATACGCCTCAGATGGCGCATGGAGCACGTGGACGCACCTGAGGTTGCGTGCGACGCCCAGGAAGCGCGGCTTGCAATGGTCGTGCCCAACGTAGAGGGAAGACGTTCAATATCTCATTTGTGGGAGAGTCAATGATGAAAAAAAGTGACATCAGTTGTGTGAAACACGGAGACAACAACAACGATAGCTCCCACCAGTCACTGCACGCCATGCGTAAGTGGACTGTCAGCTGACCAGCAGGTGTTAAACCTGAACAACGCGGTTGAGATTCACGAGTTGGTAATGAAAGCATTCGCAGTGCATTAAAGAAGTATTGCTATTATAAAATTACCAGGTACAACACTACGCTTTAAAAAGAAGTTTCTTTGCAGGGCCTTGTAGGTCCTTGAAAACCCTCAAATTGTTTTCTCTTCAAAACTTGTACGAACCTTGCCGAAGTCACAAAACATGAGATCACAGTGTCACGTGACCTGACATCAGATGATGTTACGGCACGTGGCATAAACTTCCCCACTAGTGAAAAAATCGTTATGGTGTTGGGTGATGTCACATTCTCCCCGCTAAATTTATTGAAGAAATGCATCCACAAAATTCCGATAGAAAGTGCTGCTTGTCAAAAACCCAGTCAGACGCCATCGCGTCTCCAATGTGTTTGACAGCGGCACGTCTATGCCAAGCGAGTTCTTTTGTCGGCTGTCTCGTAGAGGCCGGAGGCGTCTGTCGCAGTCCGACCTGCTTCAAACCATGCGACTAATGCCCGAAAATTAATTTCCAGCATATTACATGGATCCCAATGAGGGCTTGGAAGAGTACGAAGAAGTCCAGAAAACGCTGAGCAAAAAGGAGCTCGACGTAAGTCTGCCATCCAGCTTGCTACCGTGCCTGTTGTACCTCTCGAGCGATGTGGGGATAGATTCCTCAGATCGGCTTTTTGCATGCTTTGTGTGCCCTTTTCAGGAATCCCTGAGCGCTTTTAAAAGATATGTGGACAAGTGTGGGATTGGGTGTAGCACGTGCTGCCAAAGTTACTGGGGTTTCTGGACGAATAGATACGAGTTTACACCGACACTCGCTGCATGGCAAAAAAAACGGGGACTTTTGCAGTTAAAACGCGTCGCACAGCGTCGGGAACCGGTCGGATTCGACAGACTGGCTCAAAGACTGGCGATTTTATAGTCATTGTCGAGATGAGGAGGGCAGGGCGCCCCTTTCCAAGATGGTGAGTAGTGTCTCTACTCGCCATCTCCTTAAAACCAGAGTGAAAGAAAGTGTCTGCCGCTCGCACAGGGTTCGACGTTTGGCATTGGACCGCCAGACCCTGCGCAAGATGCAGATGGCGCTGTTGTTCGCACCAATTGGAGGGAGGCAGAGGGCTGAGGCAAAGGCAGCTAGCCCTTGCATCTACTCACTAATCCTTCCAATCGGAGCTCGGCGCCCTGATGTTACCGCACGCCCTCATCCCCTCCTCCTTCAGTTTCTCCGTCTATAGTTACTGACAAGGTGTGAACGGCGGGGCATCCCGTTCAAACTCCCGGCCCCAGCACGCACTCGTTGCCTTTCAGTGTGCTTTCACCCCAATACCGGAGGTTGGAAGCTCACTCTGGAGGTGGGACAACTGAAACTGCTCCCTGCTGTTCTCATTTTTTTCAGTGACCATAGACCATTGCACTAAGGGCTCTCTGGGCGGCGCGATTCTGTTAGACTGCAGCGCCAACCACATACATCTGGGCATTTCGGTGGATTTGTCGGGCTATAAGAGGGAAGTGGCACATGCCCGACCCCGACGACAGGCGGCAGTCCGGCCGTCCTCCGTGGTTATTTCAATTGATTCAGCGGGGTAGAAGAGGAAAATGGCACGCACCGTTTTCATCGTTTGGGTGGTTGCGGTGGGTTGCACCGTCGAAACTGCCCGAACAAGCAGGCTCGTTTCCCTCTCTCCTCTCACCCTAGTGAAACGGTCTTTAGCCGAGCGGTGGTTCCGTCCCCCTGTTGCAGGACTCGATGCAGGCGTCGCGGGATGCCCTGGACGTGGAGAGTGGCGTGGTGTTCCGGGTGCACCGGCGCTTGTGGGGGTTCTTCTCGAGGGTCTTCTTCCAGGCACTCACACTCACCTTCCTGGCCGAGTGGGGGGACCGGTCTCAGATCGCCACCATCATCCTCGCAGCACGAGAGGTGGCGTTTCGCTCTGTTGTAGATTTCATATTTTGTTTTTTTAATCTTGCTCGCTTACTTATTTTCTTTTTCTTGCGTGTTGAATGCAAATTTTGGTCTTAGTAGTGCTGTAGCATGTCCGTGGAGAATATTTATTTATAAAAGACACACTATTTGATGGGCAAAATGTTAATCAATGTCTGCATGCTTCCAACCTATAGCATTTCTCTTATTGTACTCTTGACACACGACACTGTGCAGTGGCGCGTTGATTTCGCGCCGGGAGGTCAGTCTTTTGGGCTGCCTTACTCTGCCTTTGTTTGTTCAGAACTGTAACTTTCTTGTTTTTACGGTATTCGAAATAGTCGAATACCGAGTTTATTAGTAATTTCTGGATACCGGCTCGAGGTCGAGCGACATGGATTCGTCGTTCTGTTACAACGAAGGAGCGTGCCAAAATGGAAGTTGCCTAAACAAAAGATTAAGTGCCATCAAAAAGTGACACCACAAAATGAAACATTGTTTTTGTCGCTTTCTCACATTTGCTGCTACATCTGAAAAGATGTGACAGGCCAGTTGGGAGGGGCAGCGAGCAAGCCAAACTGAAACCACACGACAGCGTACACGATTATACTCGGACATGGCACTCCAACGATTTTCGCACATTCGGTACATTCGGCTTGGATTTGATCCTCAACGTTTATAGCTTACGAAACAAGCAGTGTTCACCCCCTCTACGCGCCACTGCAAAAAACCGCCAGATGATCTGGTGCCGATTGCATGACGCCAATGTTTGCCATAGCCACATGCCGGGGTTGGCAAAGTGCAGGGTAGGCACCAACTTGTAGATATTGTTAAGCTTCAGCTGTTCCCGTCACTGCAGCGATTAACACGAGCCACTACCCGGATGCTCGTTAAGGCATTGATTGTCTCGAGCCCAGATCAAGTGCTCAAGCAGAGGTCGCATCCAGTCTATGAGCAGCTTGTTACTACCATCACCAGGAGTGCCCCATGGAAACAGTGCAACTGCATGACTAGGTCATCAACTTTTGCAAAGGAGAGAAAAAAGCCTGCTTTTATCCTTGAAATTACACCGCAACAATGACTTTTCTCAGTCAGTGGTGTTGCGTATGATTCTAGTTGAGTACCACTGGCGTGAGTAAGACAATGCAAAATGGGAAACACTACAACCCAATATAGTTGCACGGCTTCTTTAACCACTTTTGCACATGATGGGTCGGCAAATACCAGTAAAGGATATATGAAATATTGCTGTGATGGTTTGTGCTCAAACTGCATGCGGATCCAAATATTGCACGTACCGTAGTTCCCGCTTCCAGTGCCGGGCAAAAAGCTCCAACTGTCCTCTGTGTTTCCGTGTGGCAGCTGCATCATTTATTTTTTTGAGTTTGCCATTCTTGTGGGCTTTTTTTGTTGTACTCCATTGAAAAAAATGAAAAGGTTCTGCTTCCATAACTTACACCATTAATTTGGAAGCTGTTTGTCCTCGTTTTAAAATGTCCCAGGCATGGAACGTGTAAATTTTTATGGCACATTTTGTTTACAACATGCTGGTTCTAGTATATGTGGCGGAAGTGGTAAAATATTGCAATTGTGGTTACAATCGGTCAAAGTACACTGCAGCGACCTCAGGGGCTTAGACCCTCTTGACGGCATATTGGGGCTTTGTAGAATCCAGCTTCTGTATATGTATTGTCTTTGTCCTCTAATGGTGGGAGGAGCTGAAAACATAATGCACATTTTGTGGGGGAGGGGGTTGGGGGTCGGTCGGGTCTGTGGGGGGGGGTGGTCAGTGGTGGCGAGTGAGTGACTGACTCCAAACCTCCCCCCCTAAGCCTCCCAAGGGCGACTTGTTTTTAATGAATAAGGCGACACACGCCAGGTCTTTTTTTTAGTATGAAATTGCAATTATTAGGTCAACAAAATGACATCAAATCTCCCTGCTGACCCCCTCCCCACCTCGGTCGAATTCCCACTGCCCCCTACCCTGAGCCTCACCCACAAATCTGGCCCCGTGTGCCTGCCAACCGTATCCGTAGGATTAAGATGCGTTTAGACTTCTTTCTGACGTCTTCTCGATTATTTTGGTTACCCCTTTATAAAGACTTGGTTTGGTTTCGTTCCTGTCTGCTCCCACGCCCTCCACCCGGCAGTTCAAATCTCGACGGAGTAGCAGACTTTCACTCGTTTTACGTCTTTTTCCACCAGGATCCGGTGGCGGTGTCACTGGGGGCCGTCCTAGGCCACAGTGCGTGCACCCTCCTCGCCGTCCTGGGAGGCAGGATCGTGTCGCAGAGGATATCGGTGCGATCTGGTACGTCGCTCGTCTTTCCCGCGCCGCGTCGGTGTCGTACCGCGCCGATTTCCGTCTGGGGAAGACGAACGGCAGTCCGCCCGCCGGACTGGCTGGGAGCCATCGAAGGTTTCAGCTTGTCTTAGGGGTTCGAAACACGCACCCACGTCATGGTGCTCGAAACACGTCTCCGACTGGTCCGTTTGCCGCGTCCTCTTCCACCCGACGACGTCACACGAGCGTCACGGTGTTGCCAGCTGCGATTCTGGCAGCGTCGCAGCAGCGGTGGTAGACGTGGTAGATGCACGTTCCGCTGCAGGTTGCTCCCCAACTTGGCAGCCCACAAAAGCTTCAGCAGCCAGAAGTTGGGACGCCGCGACGACAGCGGCACTCTTGTTTGCTCATACTTTCTCCCAGAAGCTCTATGCCCAACCACCAGGATCGCGACATCCGACACCGCGACACTCCGGCTTTTGTGACATCCATTGTTGCCACTTCAGGTCCGCTTTAGTTGCACGGGCGGAATGGGACGCTAAGCACACTGGCCGGAGATGCGCTCCAGGCACTGCCACCATGTTGAGCAAAGCTCGAGACTGGGGTGGGGATGACAGTGGACAAAAGCGAAACGTGCGGTGCTGTTTGAGTTTGCCTCCCGTGTCTCCGGTCTCTTACCTTGTCTATGGGATAAATAGACTGGTACCCGACGAAGATAAAGGCTCGTGATATAGGGCACGTTTTAATGACATTTATAATGACAATATGACCTTCATTCGATCGCTGACCGAGGCTCCCAGGTGGACTGCACTTTTCTTGACTTTGCCAAAGCATTTAGTAATGTGTGTTGCAGACTTTTTTGAGAATTGACCTGCTATTTTGAGACTAGTGTTTATTATGAAAACTAGTGGTTTAATGTTTTCTTCCAAGTCATCTGCACTTAGGTAGTGGCCACGGCATAAACTGATTTTCTCGAGTCTTTTTTTATTGTAAATTGGTCTAGCACATCTTGCATGCAGTTGTTTTTTTCTTTAGGTAGTGTTTTTCTGCGGAGCTCTCTAGTACCAGCTTGTGTAGCTGTATGATTTCCTTAGTGTCATTTAAAAGAACCTCAATGGCTGTTTCATTTTCCTTTTCTCGCAGTGACATTTATAGGAGGAATTGTGTTCCTGTGCTTTGCTGTGTCATCAGTATGCCTCGGCAGTGGAGAAGATTCTCTGAAGAGCCTCTGAGGGGTTGTGGAATGTGGCATTGGGACATGCTCTTTTTTCGAATTTCTTTTGGACCTGAACTGGGTGACTAGGCATTCTACATCTGTCGTAGGCTCGAAGCCGTGTGAGCGACCGTGCCTTTGTGAGAAAGTCGCTGTGGGATGACGACCACATCAGTCTGCATTTTGAAGAACCAAATGGGGAACGTGGAAGTAAGGTGACCGCATTCCCAGCAGTAGACCTTATGCGAAATAGCTTAGTGGTCTGACAACACTGAGAGCGTCGGCATTTTAATGTTGGCAAGCGTCGTTGGTACGGAAGCACGGTGGAGGCATCGGAGACAGTCGTGTGCGATGGCGTGACAGCTGCGTTTTTCACCTTACGACCTTGTAATGTGGACGAACAGTTTAAACAACTTGCCGCACCTGTCTGACAAAACTCTCGGCGGCCTCGTTGACGCAGCGGAGCAAATCCTGGAAGCTTACACTGTGCCTTCTTCGGTGCAGACGAACATCAGCGATTCAAGGTAGGTATGTAAACTGTGGCCTCTTTGTTTAACATCGTAAATAGGCTCGCTGCTTTATAGTTGGTAATCGCATGGGTGCAGGTGTATTGTATGTGCGTTGGTTGAGCACTCTGCGTGCATTTTGTAGCGCGCTCAGACAAGTTGTTGGCTCAGGGGGGCCTTTGAGAGTTTCGTCAGACAGTTGCAATAGGTCGTTTAAACTGTTTGTCCACATTCCATGGTCGTAAGGCGGAAAACACAGCCGCCGCGCCATCGCACACTGTCCATACGGTTGTCACTGATGCCTCCACCTTGCTTCAGTAGCGGCGACGCTTGCCAACATTAAAATGGCGATGCTCTCGGTGTTGTCAAACCACCAAGCAATTTCGCCTAAGGTCAATTCTTTTTCGTTGTATGGCTGCAATGCTTTCATGTTGTTTTTTCATCTTTACGCTGTTGTTTCCCTCATGAGCTTCAAATCAGCTTGGAAGCGAGACATTTATGTAGGTCTCTCGTAAGAATGTAATTAATTTTATGGAGCTTTGCTACAGTTTGCTCAGAAAAGTGCAGTTGGGCACAGGGATATTAATTTTTGTTTCAAGCGACTTCAGCTTGGTCTGTGTTTGAAAAAGAAACTTTTGGAAGACTACCAACAGAAAAGCATATTGTTTTTCTTCTCTTACATTTGTATTCTGTGCTTTCCTGCGAGTTTGTTTGAATTACCGATTTTGCAATTTAGTGCTTTGGCATACCATACTGATCTTTATTACCGTTGCGACACATGTGTTGGGGTTACTGTTCTGATTGGTGCTCCAAACTTGGAATGCCTGTCATTGGGCACCTCTTTGTCTTTGCAGGAAAGTTTAGTTATCTTATAGGGCTAAAAGTGGATGTAATATTTATAGCATTCTGTTAGTCGCAATTACAGTGAGTCAGAAAAAGGCTTAGTTGTGAACCCACAAAGAACATGTTTGTCATTTGTCACCTTATTCGTTACCGACTATTGTACCTTCGAGCCACCTTGCGTACATAGATAGTGATCAACTTCTAGCAGTGTCTTTCGAGGTATCAATAGTGGTTATAAAAATTCTATCCTACTGTTGTAATCCCCAAACTTTTTTGAAGGAATTTGTTTCAGTATGCTTAAGAGGATACTATATGTTTCACTCTATATTCCTTGATGCCCATTTTTTTTTTCTGATTTTTTTAGTTTTTTTTTTTTCAAGGTATGCACTTTCCAAGAATGTCTCCTTCCCTGCTCGTGTCAATTTGTTGCATAAAAATGTTCAGAAAATTTTTTTGCATCAAGATTTTATTTTGTTTCAAGTCTAGTTCTGTACCATAGGTTGCTAATAAGAAAACTGAAAAAAGATTCTAAAAGGTGCGAGGAAAACGGTCATCTTAGGATCACACGGATGAGGGCCTTCCATCTTGAAATGTGCATCGGTGGAAGGCTGGCAATTGGCACTCATTTAGCGAAGAATGGCCGAGTTCATTTAGTGAAGAATGGCATTGCTCAAGTGCTTTATTCGTTGTATATGACATTGCACATTATGTAGTATATAATTTTGAAAATTGAACTTTTGCATAGTTTAATATTTTTGTTAATGATTTCTTGTATAAAAAAAGCAAAAACATGAAATTTGACTTTCATAAAGGGTGTATTCATGCGCGACTAGTGAGCGGTGACAGCATTCAATGCCGTTTGTTTTGGCGCTATCTAGCGACTGAAGCAAGAAATGCATTGGGTATGCCTAGAAGTGGCGGCTCAGACGTGAGTTTTGTTGGCGTCGCCTAGCCTGGTGCCCGAAGCAAGGAATGCTGGGTAGGCCAGAAAGCCCTAGGTGTAAAACATGCCGGTGGAAGCCCCTGCGGTCCAGTCGGAACAATGGAGTAAAGCATGTGACTGCCAAAGTGCACTTTTACTGCGAACTAGAGCACCATATAGGCTCCTTGCACTGACGTCACATCGCACACTTTTGAACACCAAGTGAGAGGAGGAGAGGGAAGCTGCTTTTGTAAGAATTTTGAGTGACAGGTTAATCTTCTATAATCTTCTGGGGGGAGAATAGCGACGCCTGTACAAATCCGGGAGGTACAAAGAAGGGTCCTGGTAAGAGGGGAGCTCCTTCTTCCCCTCTTCTTTGGAGGGCAACGGAAATGACGTCCTGTGCAAGGAGCATAGGCTCCTTGCACAGGACGTCATTTCCGTTGCCCTCCAAAGAAGAGGGGAAGAAGGAGCTCCCCTCTTATCAGGACCCTCCTTTGTACCTCCCGGACAAAATTCTTACAAAGGCAGCTTCCCTCTCCTCCTCTTACTTGGTGTTCAAAAGTGTGCGATGTGACGTCGGTGCAAGGAGCCTGTAGCTCCTTCGGAGCAGAGTAGCGCAATCTAGAACGCCATCTCTCGGCGACTAGCGGCGAACGCCCGAAGGTTTCAACTCCGGTCAGAAATGCATGGGGAACGTGAGAAAATCGTTGTTAGTTCAGTATTGTGAGGATGTACGGAACAACAATAGTTTCTGACAATAATAAAACATTTAGAATAATTTGCGCTAAGTTGTGCGTCACGTAAGGATGTAATTAAAAAAAAAAAAAAAAATTGCCTGAGAGGCATTATGCAGCAGACGCGGGAACATCACGGCGACGTCACACCGTTCACGTGACCCGCTCCGGCCAACCCGAAAAGCCCATTTCCGCTGCGTAGGCTGCGTACAATAACCGTTTGCTTCAAACGCCATTGCCTTGGAAATTGCTTTCTCAAAAATTTCACACGCATTATATATTATGAAAACTTTGATAAAGTGTTTAGTGCTTTAGCAACTTCCCGACATACTGGTTTCGAAAAGTGTGAATTCGGTGTTTATCTTTTAGTCGGCCGTGTTGCGTCGATCTCCATGTGTTCTCCCATAGGGCGGGCCGCCTCCTGGAACCCTGAGCAGCACGTGACTCGCGCCGAGCTGTCATGTTGTTGGCAAGACACGTGGATCAAAGGATTGTGCTACTCTGCTCCGTGGGAGCTATACTATAGTGCTCTGCTGGGAACAAGTGTAAAGGTCCATACGCACATTTGTATTTGAGCGCGGTGCGTAGCGAAGAGCGCTTGCGCCAAGCTTGTACACACAGTTGCATTGACATGCAGTCGACCGCAGTCAAGAGCCAATAAGAATGCGCTACTGTCGCTAAAATTTGCGACAAGGTGGCGGCGACAGCATCGAGCTGGTCGATCTAGGCCAACACCACCTAGACAGAAGGCCTCCGCATGGTTTTCTCTTCTATGAAACGTCATCACAGTCGGATCGCGCTCGGTCGGCTATTGGACCCGAGCCCGACCTTCGACGCGCTGATTGGCCACGAGCCGCAGCTGAACACTGACGCAGCACTCGTGCCCAATCTCTCGCCTCGATCGATCTGACTATGATGACGCGTGTGGAGGCCTTTCTATATTTATAGGCACGATCCCGTTGGCTTCTCCCACAAAGCTTGAGCCATCGCAGCCTTGGAAAAAACAGTCGCCACTGCTCCTCAAAACAAGGCGAGGGGTGCGAGCAAGCACGTGACCCTCCTTTCCTTTCTCGGCTTCTGATTGGTCAACCGGAAACCGCTGCCGGTACTGCTAACGTTATTAGAACCAACTCAGTTCTGGAACTCCGCACCTTTGCGTGGCGCCTGTTAGAGCGCGCGCGCTCCGCATTAATACTCGCTATCATCATCATTGACGGCGCGTTTGTGGCCGTTGCCGTTGCATCTGGCCAACGTTATTCATCTGGCCTACTGAGCTTACGGATGTTCGTGGCGCTTTTTCTGACAGTAGCAGACGACTTTCAAATTGTTTCTGCTGCAGTTGGTAGTCATTGGCACATCTACTAATACAGTATGTACAAACTCGCCCTGATTGTAGCCACCGGATTGTGGCGCCGACGAATTTGGGTTGTTCGAAACGCTTCGCGCTGTGAGCACAGCTAAAGCAGCAGCATTTTAAAATAATGCAAAGCGTATGCCAAAACGGTCGTAGCGCTTTTCATGCTCAAATTGTAATTTTTACAGGCGAAATGGGCAAAAATTAACCAAAAAACCATGCTGAACCTCGAAAGGAGTCGGGACTCGCAAGCAGCCGCGGAGCAGTAGCAGACGAAAACGCGTAGAATAATGCGCCGGCAGCGCCACCTAGTTGCAAAAAAATCGGACACGGTTTCGGACCCCCTCCAATGTACAGCGGCTATGGGAAGTTCCATAACTGAATTGATCTAGTAACGGTGGGTACTGCTGCATCCAAAGTTGAGCCCACTAATCTTTGTGCCAATTTACTGGATTGCACATTCCTGCTTGGTCGCTGCAGCAGCGTGATGCATGCAAGAGGGTCGTCCTTTGGACGACCATCTTGCATGCGGCGAAATCTTGTTTTTGGAGCATTGCAGAGGCTGGCGGCAGCATGCTGGAGACACATTTTTTACTCACTCGTCGTCATTCGCCGAAGAAGTTTCTTAAGACCCATGTGAAAACGGTGAGACTTGCCTTTGAGAACACGTGGACATTTTTACGAAAGCGCAGCGCCTCAGGAAAAAAAAGCAAAACTCGCCAAGAGCAAGTTTCGCCGGTCTCGCGGCGTGATCAAAGCTTCCCTGGCACGCCGAATTGCTGCGTCTCCGCGCCTTCGAAGTTCGCACGCTTGCAGACCGATCAAGAATCGACGCCGTGTGGATGTGTTTTGCGAGTGCAATGTGTGTGAAGCCGTATGTGCCTCTGGAGCAGCATTTCACTTTACTTGATGACTGTACACGATGTCACAAAAAAAAAAAAAAAAAATACAGCTTTTTTTATTGCAAAAATAAACTAGGCATCACAGAACGCTCATTGACCCCGTAAGTGCATGATGACGTCACAACATGGTGTTTGGGCCCAAACAAACCGTTGCTAGGGACGTTGCTATGGGCTAATGCATGGAGACTCCACACGAGGCTAGATTTTAGCTTACAAGTAAATAATTTTTTGTAAGCAACCTAACTTCTTGATATCTAATTATTAAGATCTTGTCATCTCAGCGTCGCATCGCAACGATGAAAGCCATTTCTCAAGTATTCCACTCCGCTTTGCTTTGGTAGCAGACGACACTATAGGTTTGTTGGCCTCTGTTGCAGTGGGCGTCTTCATTGAATTGCGTCGGTAAACGAGCAACACAAGCGAGTGCATCACCATGGCCCGTAGAGGCCTCCTAAATGTGCGTTTTTTTTCTGTGAAGAACCCAGCTTAGTTCAGAAGGGTGAAAATTCCATAAAATCAAACCACGTCATGCAGATCAGTTACGACGGCGACCTGAAATGCATTACCAGCGTAGTGCAGGCCAGCGTAAGAAACAAATCGTACGCCGTCAAGGTTTGTCGTTTGTTGTTATTATTGAGGTTATTAAATAATTGCATGTGTATCGCAATTTCACTTTTTTTTTTTTTTTTTTTTTTTTGCATACATTAAATTTAGTGGATGTGCTCTTTCGGTGACGATCTCCATCGAACACGCGATGAGTATGTACAATTTGTAATAAACTCACCTTTTGTTTTTGATCCAGTTCTTTCGCGTTTTGGGGTTGCGGAAATCTGAAGAAACTGCGGGAATCTTTCTCCACGCGATGGTTACAACCAGGTACGAAGCACCCTCCCATAACGCGAGTCCGCGAACAAAATTTGGGATCTCTACCGATCGCCTGAAGTGCTTTCCTCACGGGTGCACTGCGGTCTTTTAGCCGACGATCACCTCGATCGACGCCCGGACTTTCGATAAACCATATTTTGCATCGCACCCCACTATGAATTCTTATGTGTCTGAAACTCATTTTATTTCAAACAAATGCAATATCAGAATATCATCTTTATTCACCCGATTCAGACGCCGGCGCCTGCTTGGCCGGCGGGCGTGTGCCAGACGGCATTCTTGCATTCGTCGTCTGCTGCAGGCATCTTGAGGACCGGAAGTTGCAGTCGTAAATATTTCGGAAACAAGCGATTACTGGCACACTTCTGCCGAAACATATATGACATTCAAGCTTTCTATATCTGTGATTTTTAGAAGTTTAAATCCTACCCCGATTTTTGAACGGTCGGGTTTTCGTAGCGAAACGTAGCCACATGTATTTGTCCATAACAACGACCATAGCAACGGTTTGTTTGGACCCATGACGTCACACTTACGGAGTCAATTCTCCGCCCAAAGTTAGTGCTTAGTGCTAGACGTCACAACCACGATTTCAGTTAAAGCTTCAGATAAATGGCCAAGGTATTCGCTGCTACAGATTACATTCTTCGCTCCATCAGACAGGGGAGTTTAGGTGCTGTTTGGCGCGGCCTCAAAAGCTGATAACGCCGGTTCGCTCCGTGAGACAGTTAAAAAGATGCTAAACCGAAATCTGGATTCCACAAAACACGGCGGCAAAAGCGTGCAACAGGATGCTACAAACACCAAAACATGACTCGTACAGCGATATCTCGAACGGATGACCGTATTTTTCAACAAAAAAAGAGGCGCATTCGGCAGATATGTTTCCGTCTTGTTTCTCCGACAAGGAGAGGGAACGGCCTCGCGTCTCCTCTGCCTCGCCGCCTTGAGGGGGCGAAGCGAAGAGAGGAGGAAACGAGATATCTTCACGTCACGAGTCTCGTCGGCCTCGTTCAATCTCGACCCCTGTTTCCATACATACGGCCGTCCATTCGAGATATCGCCTTACGAGTAGTGTTGTAGGGATTGTACAGTCCCGCCTACAACTCCTGCATTGTTTTCTGAAATCCAAATTTCGGTTCACCATCCCTTTAATGCTTTTGCATAAATATTCTGAGGACACCTAAACACTTCTTAAGAGTTGTGAATGCGAAAGCATAAATGTCGTTCTTCCGCTTCCGTAGTTCGTCTGAGGTGTACTGGCGTGGACGGCCGCGTTTCCCGCTCCATTGGACAGTTAAAGGGATACTACAACGAAATTTCGGCGCTCATTTTTTGGTCTCTATGTGTTCAGAAGAGCAGTATCACATCGAACATACCAATATCTTGTTAATAAAGTCTCGAAAAGGAATTATAAAACGAATTAAACGATTAGCAAAGAGCACCTGGTGGATGTCGCTAACGCCTTGCTTGTAATACCCGTCTAGGAGCCTTGACGCTAGTGACGGTGAGTGTCTCGCCTCCGGCCACGACGAGAGAAGAGGGGAAGGAGGAACTCCCCTCTTCAAGAGAATGCCTTTTGTGTGTCGCAGAAGTCGCTATTGTCCCCCTACAAGGTTATAGAGGATTGACCCGTCACTCAAAATTCGTACAAAAGCAGCCGCTTCGGTGGCTGGAACGACTAGGCCATCCCCTCGACGTCAGCCTCGCCGCAGCTTTACTCGTCCCGAGACGACCTACGTCACGATTGCGTTGGATGTCGCGAAGTCTCCGCTGGGCCTTCTCCGAGCGCTTGCCAGAGATGGGCGTTTATAACGAAAAATACAGCCACCAGGCTCAAAATACAAACGTGCGATTGCCATTTAATGATATTGTGGATCATATTCAACCTATTTTTGAACACGACGGGAATATTTCAAATTTCGTTGAAGTATCCCTTTAAGAAGTCGCAAGTGTGTGAAGGGGCCTTTACGAAGCCTCTTCCAACAGCAGCGCGCTTACTTGGGGCGAATATGCGGCATTGGAACGGTGAAACACGACAGGTCGACTTGGCGAGGCAAATTGGAGCGGTGGCGCTTGACGCTCTCATTCGACGGGAGATGGCGCAGTCAGTCCGTGGTCGCTCCAGAGCCGGGCTCCGGGCCGTCTCTAGGTCGCTCTCCATTGACCACACGATCTGACGTGGCGGAGCCCATTGGGTCCTGCTTCTTTGCGGTGTGTAAGCTTCTTTTTTTTTTTTTTTAATTTTGTAATGTTCACAAGAATCTCGAAGGGTGGGTCATGTGGTTCGGGTTTGTTGCGTCGTCGTTCGTGCTTCAGCGTCCGACCAAAGCCTCGGGCTTAAAGGAGCTGTGCAACAATATTTAATTGGAATGTTTTTCTCTCTAAACGAGCTTACTGGCACACCTGGGACTCAAGGATACTCACACGCAACGCCATTGGCCAAGAAACTTCTTTGTTGCGGTGTAATTTCAGGGACAAAAGCGATCATTTTCAGTCAATCTCTCCTTTGCAAAATTTGATGACGTAACGTGGGGATCGCAGTACACCCAAGTGACGATATTTGAATGCGGTTCATAGATTGGACCCGAGCATTGCGTGGGCACTCGACTTGGGCTCGTGACAGTTGCTAGCTCGAGAAGCATTCGGGTTGTGACCCGTGTCCAATCGCTGCAACCACGACAACAGCCGAGCCATAACAATGTGTGGAACTCAGCGCGTGTCCTGCGCTTTGCCAACCCCAGCGCGTGGCTACGATCAACACTGGCGGCATATAATCGGCTCCAGATCACGTGGCCGCTTGCTCTGGCTGCGAGTTGAGGGGGTGAACGCTGCTCGTTTTTCTTTAATTTTTTTTCTGGGACTTCTATTGCGTTAGGTGAAAAACGAACGCGTGTTTCATTGGTCATTAACATTAGGGATCCGTTTTAAGCGATATTTGTGCACAGTACAAAAATTGTTGCATCGCTCCTTTAACTGGCTGTTGAGGGAAGGATCGTGGACCGAGTTTTATATCGCTCTACACGCTGAAAAGAAACCAGTCGATGAGTGAGTTTTAGTATTGCGTATACGAGCGAACGCCAGCAGTTTGCGTTAGCGTTCCGTTTTCTACACTGCGCGTGCTCGGAGTCCTGAATGCGTCTGAGATTGGCGCATGGCGACGGCGCGCGTGCGCAGCGAGGAGCACGCTACGCTAATCGCAGACGCACGGCGCTTGGTATGCTCAAGCTCTCTATTAATGAACATTATATAATCCGCGAATGAGCGCAAGAATGTGCGTTGTCAAGCTTGTGAAACGATGTAAAACGTAGTGCGAACACGCGTTTTCATTTTGTCGGGGCCAGGTCGGCAGGGTTGCACTCTTGTAAATAAAAGTCATTTGTCAAAAAAAGAAAAAGAAAGGAAAAAAAGATCGGTGGCTGAGTGTGTTAGCGCATCGCAGCTCTGACCACGTGCAGCGATAGCTCGCACTGCAGACCCCGGGGATCCTGGGCTCAATAGACCTATTGCTAACTTATCCAAACATCAAGGAGAATGCAGGAATAGACCCTTTCCGAAATTCAGTGCCATCTGGGGGTTCGTAAAGCAGTTTAGGCTTTGCCATATCAATGGCGGAAATGAACTTGTATCGGCACCGTCACTTTCGGAAGTCAACGGCACGCGAGGAATCGTTCAGTGGGAGTTTTTTCTCGATCACTTTCAGTTGGATGGTGACCAAGAACCTGCATTCAGAACAAAGCTCCAACCCACTCAGATGCCCCGAGAAAATCTTATACACCAAAGTGCTTTAAAGCCAATTGTGTGCCGCCCACAGAATGAGTGAATCTGAGTTATTAGAAATAAACGCTTACGTAGCTCTTCTGCTCTATTCCTACGTCGCGTCGAACTGACCCCCCGAATGTGCAGGCCTCGCAAGATCCGCTCAGGAGCATCTTCTTCGTCTTCCTTTATCATCACTAGAAGTCTTCCTTTATCATAACTGAATTTCGGAAAGGGTCTATTAGACCCTTTCCGAAATTCAGTCTGGCCACATTGATCACTATCATCATCTGTGGAACGGCATCTGTGCCATACCAATGGCGGCCTCCCTTTCCGAAATTCAGTCTGGCCACATTGATCACTATCATCATCTGTGGAACGGCATCTGTGCCATACCAATGGCGGCCTCCCTTTCCGAAATTCAGTCTGGCCACATTGATCACTATCATCATCTGTGGAACGGCATCTGTGCCATACCAATGGCGGCCTCCCTTTCCGAAATTCAGTCTGGCCACATTGATCACTATCATCATCTGTGGAACGGCATCTGTGCCATACCAATGGCGGCCTCCCTTTCCGAAATTCAGTCTGGCCACATTGATCACTATCATCATCTGTGGAACGGCATCTGTGCCATACCAATGGCGGCCTCCCTTTCCGAAATTCAGTCTGGCCACATTGATCACTATCATCATCTTTTGTTGCACGTTGGTTCCTGACCGGCGAATTTGATTGTGTACAATTGTAACTCGCGAAATGGCGAAAAAGCGAAACGGCGAAATGGCGAATAACAAACAGCCAGTGGAAAACCAGCAGAGCCCACGGCTATGGCGCAGTGGGGAATCTGGCGACGAAGTGCGCATAAAGTGCGACGGATGCAGGAGGTGGGCCTTTCTGGAAGAAAGCCGTTACAAGGATGTCTCGGAGGCGGAGGAAGACACAGACCCGTTCATTTGCAACATATGCACGAGGCTGACAGAGCTGGAAAACATGCATGGGATGCGGACAGAGGAGCTGACAGCGCTGGTGAGCTCCCTGACTGAGCAGATCCGACGGTTAGAGGACCAGGTGGCGAGTACGGCCAGTGCGGCTACCCCAGAGCTGACACACTCCGGCAGTGTACGGTCGGTTTTGTGTCAACCAGTGCGATCCGATGGCAATCGTGACGGTGGGGACATGGACTCCCACCGAGGCAATGCCGGAGAAAAGGACCTAGAAGTCCAGCGGAGCAACAGAGAAGAAACGAAGGCACCTGGTGAAACCAGCACTCAACAAGTCAACACAGCGGCAAATGTGGAGCAAGAGAAAGCTGCAGAAAGGACGACAGATGCGGGACAACAGAGCCTAGAGAGTACGCTGCCCTCGAGGAGTTCGGACGGAGCGCGAACCGACAAACGGAAACACGTGGACGGAGCAGAAGAGAAGGGTGATGCAACAACTGGCTTCCAGCGACCACCCCAGGGTGTGACGCGAGAGGCGATTGTAGTCGGAGACGACAACGTACCCCTTTTCGCACGCGTGCTCGACAGGGAAGTAGGCGATAGCCGACGGCTGGAGGTGCTGTACAACAGGGAGGCAACAGCAGAGGTGGCCGAGAAACTAATTGAAGATTATGAGAGTCAGGCACGAAAGGTACGCCGACTATATGTGCTCCATGTTGGCATCAAGGATTTGCTGCAAGGAAGGAGGCCAGAAGAGATTGTGGACCATCTCAGGAACACATGGTCGAAACGAAGTGACGTCCTAGCCATCTGTGCAGTGCCTGAGGTTGCAACTAGGGGAAAGGCGTTTCAGGCTGCAGCCATGTCACTGAATGTGAAGTTGGGAGACCTCTGCCAAGAGCTGAGGGCAACATACATCAACCTCAGCAAGGACTTGTACCATGAGGACATGACCAGAGATGGACTGCACTATAGTCAGGAAGGAGGAAGGAAGGTAGCAGACCGCCTAGCCCGGGTGATAAGTCGTTTTTTAGGTACGCGCAGACGAGGCAGAAGTGTGAAACAAACACAGCGGACCAGTCAACAGAGTCAAGGGAGCAAGCACCAGGAGACAACAACACGAGGCAGGGAGATACCGAACCAGACGTTTCACTCCAGCTGGGTACGAACTGCAAAACCGGTACGTCCACAGCGGTGCGGCCCAGGCGACCAAGAACAGCGGCAAAACGAGGCAATGTCACAGACGGAGAAAACGTGGCCCACCCACCGCCCACAACACCCAGCAGAGCTTTCCACAGGCCAACCCCTTCGTAGGGCTCCCGCCTCCACCTCTACTGGAACCCACACACCCCCAGCAATGGGGGCCCCAGCCACCAGTGCTAGTGCAACGGAGACCCGAGGTAGCTCCTATCCCCCACCTGTTTTCAATGGTGGCACACATGGTAAACTGCCAACTGGGGCATGTCCTGGGACGCCAGCCAGCATAGGGTTTCCCCTCGACACAGCGAGAAAGGGTGATCGGCAAATGAAGAGGTCACAGGAGCGAAGACGAAGACGCCGAAACAGAAAGGTGGCGAGAAAAGGAACGAAGGTGGCTTTCCTAAATATGCAGGGAGGACGGGGAGAAGGAAAGTGGAACGAGGTTGCAGCCATGATGGACAAATAAGAAATCTCTATCTTTGGGCTGGCGGAGACTCATCTACGAGGAAAAGAATGCCCACCCATTTTCCCAGGTCTGGTTTGGGAGGGCTGTAACAGGCAAGGTGAAATGAGGAAAGGAGGTGGAGTTGGAGTCCTCTTCCGAGACAATGAACAATGGTCCAGAACAAAAGTGGAGTGCTGTGAACATATGTGGATGAGGGGCACAGTGAAGGGAACACCGCTGGCAGTTGCAGTGGTGTACTGGTGGACAGGGAAAGGATCGAAGGAGAAGAACAAAGAAATGGCCAAGTGCTTGAATGAAGACGTCCAGGAGATGAGGAACCATGGAGATGACATAATTCTCCTGGGGGACTTTAACGCACATATTGAGGAATTGGACGGTAGGAGGGATGGAAACGGGCAGTACCTACTTGACTTGATAGAGACCAATGACTTGGTACTTGGAAACACACTGAGCACATGTGAGGGAAAGTACACCTGGGTATCCGGAGACCGAAAGTCATGCATCGACTACATCCTCATGTCTCCGATGATAAGTAGGAAACTGGTCAGGGTTACCATCGACGAGGAGGGTGCGGTCAGTGTTGGCAGCGACCACAACAGAATCTTGGCTATCTTCGGAGGACCGAGGACCACAGGCGCTACACGTAACTTGCCAAGGGAGCGAGCTCTACGAGAGAACGAGATTGAAGAGATTGCCCGTAAGCTAGAAAAGGTGGCAAACAGAGACATGACCTATGAGAGCATTGTGAATTGCATTAGCATGGAAATTAAGAAGATGAAGAAAGGCAAGGGCATGTCAACGAGGAGGGAATTAAAAAGCTGGTGGCACCCGGAAATCAGACAAGCCATCAACATTCGCCAAGAGGCCTGCAGGTGTCATCGGGCAGCGAGAGAAAGGAAAGTGAAAGAGGAACTTTGGGAGAAGTACAGAGAAGCCAAGCTAAAGTGCAAACAAGTGGTCCAAAGGAGAAGAAGGGCAGTGGGGAGGCATACACTGCAGGACTTAAAGCGAAGCGGAAGAGCACCACCCAGGAAATTCTGGAGGCATATGAAACGCCTAGGAAGGCCAACAACAGCATTACAACACCTGAAGAGTCCACTGACCCTGGAAATCGTCAAGGACGAGGAGTGTCTCAGCTTGGTGTCACAGACTGTGGCCAAACTGCTCCAAGAGGAGGCACACCCAGGGGACCCACGATATGAAATTACACCTAGCACAGGAGGGTCAGCACAAAGGCAGAGCAACAACACGTGGGAAGAGACCCCGGAAGACTCTGACTTGCTGGAAGAACCATCGAAAGTGGAAATGCACAGAGTCCTTCAGAACATGCAAGCGGGCACAGCCATGGGGCCGGACAGGGTGCCGATGTGCGTCTTGAAGAAAATGGGACCCAAGATGAAGGAAGCCCTACAAGGTGCACTTGGAGATGTCCTACACGGCAGAGACGTACCTGAAGATTGGAGGCACGGGAGAGTGAAGCTCATATATAAGGGAATGGGAGAGAAGACAGACCTGACAAACTACCGGCCCATTACTGTAACCTCCACTATGTACAGGGTAGGCATGCAAGTCATAAGACGCAGACTGCAAGGCTGGGCAGAGCAGAAACATGTACTGGGCGAACTCCAGAACGGCTTCAGGAGTGGCCGACAGCTCGAGGACAACCTGTATGTGCTGACCCAAGCAATTGAGATTGTACAACAGGAGGGGAGACACCTATGGGCGGCTTTCTTGGACATTGAAAAGGCCTATGATTCAATCTCCCACTCAAGGCTCTGGTGGGAACTGACACAGATTGGAGTGCCAGGTTCAGTGCTTGAGCTCCTCCAGGAGCTGTACAGGGACACAACGGTTGTGGTGGAATGGGAGGGCATGAACACTCAACCAATCCCAGTGACAAGAGGCTTGCGACAAGGATGCCCCCTTTCCCCTCTCCTGTTCATGTTATATATGTCTAGATGGGAGACAGAACTGGAGGAGTGTGGGAGAGGCCTCAACCTGTCTTACATGGAAAATGGGCAAATGGTGAGACAACATCTTCCAGGACTATTTTATGCGGATGATCTGGTGCTGACAGCGGGCACCTGTGAAGAGATGCAACAGCTGCTGGACATATGCACAAAACAAGGGGACAGACTGGGCCTAAAGTTCAGCTCCCGTAAGTGCAAAGTGCTGAAGTGGGGGCCTACAGAGAATGTAGAGGGGGCTTTGGACACACCGCTTGTACTGCAGGGGGAGACTGTGCAGTGTGTCACGGACTACAAGTACTTGGGTGTACACCTGTCCACGGGTAGGAACTACATCCAAGCACATGAATCGGCTGTCCGAGCAAAGGCCATGAGGGGAAAGGGAGTGCTGGCAGCAACGTCCATGTGGGCTTTCGACCGCTACGAGGTTGCTCGTAGCCTGTGGAAGATGGTGATGGTGCCCGGACTGACTTTTGCGAATCGGGTACTGTGCACGTCGTCTCAGACTCGGGAGTTCCTAGAGGTTAGACAGCGGGAGGCGGGACGGATGGCACTCGGGGCACACAGGGGGACTCCAAACGAAGGGGTGCAGGGGGACCTCGGATGGTCTGCTTTTGAGTCGAGGGAAGCGGTGGCTAAGCTGTCGTACGAGAGGCGTCTTTGCGGCCTCGGAGAGGAGCGATGGGCCAGGAGGGTGTTTAAGTACCTCGTGTACAGGAGTGTAAACACGCTCCTGACCAAACGGGTGGCCAGGCTCGCGGGGAAGTATGAGGTACCACCGACCCTGCTGGACGGCCGGCCGCTCCGAGATGGAGTTGCGGACCTCAAGAAGCACGGGCGGCAGGTCGAGACGCGAAGGTGGACGGAGTCGGCCACACGAAAACCATCAATGACTGTGTATGCGGCCTCGAAGCGGGCGATCGAGCGGGAGCAGCTGTATGATGACTCCAGGGGCAGCGGCTTGCTTTTCGAGGCGCGAACGGGGACCCTCAAGACCAGGCTGTGGAGATCGCGATATGACGCTGGGGCCCCAATCGCCTGCGTCGCCTGCGGAGCAGCAGAAGAGACAACCGAACATCTGGTGCTGCAGTGCAAGGCCCTCAGCCCGTGCCCCCAGGTGGACCACCTGCCGGACGCGCTGGGCTTCCGGACGGCGGAGCGGGGGGATGACGGCGAGGAACACGTCGAGACCACCAAGCGCCGACTAGAGCAGTGGTGGGAGATTTCCTGGCGGCTGTGGAAGAGGGAGAGGCGAGCTGGGCCGGACGTGCAAGCGCAAGCCGGACAACCGATGTTTTCCGCCCAAGTCGACCTGCCCCACACCGAGGACCCGACCGAAGCTCCACCACAACAAGAACTCGGCTAGACTTGGCTAGAAACCAGACCAAGCAAGCCTTTTTTTCTTTTTTTTTTTTTGGCAGGCCATCGCCGGAACTTCCGGCGAGCGGCCACCCGTTACAAAGGGACGCCACTAAATCCAAATCCAAATCCAAATGTGGAACGGCATCTGTGCCATACCAATGGCGGCCTCCCTTTCCGAAATTCAGTCTGGCCACATTGATCACTATCATCATCTGTGGAACGGCATCTGTGCCATACCAATGGCGGCCTCCCTTTCCGAAATTCAGTCTGGCCACATTGATCACTATCATCATCTGTGGAACGGCATCTGTGCCATACCAATGGCGGCCTCCCTTTCCGAAATTCAGTCTGGCCACATTGATCACTATCATCATCTGTGGAACGGCATCTGTGCCATACCAATGGCGGCCTTCTAGTGATGATAAAGGAAGACGTTGAAGATGCTCCTAAGCGGATCTTGCGAGGCCTGTTCCACGCACCGCACGTGCTTGCCTCAGCAGTAGTAAATTTTCTAAAGCAAATGCCTAAAGTAAATGGGATCCTACACGCGCGTTCGTCAACGCCTTATTGTGGTTATTTACTTCGAATCTTTTATACGGGCAAAGCGTGCCCTTGTGGCGCGTGAAACACCAATCTTTGCATTCTCCTTGACGCTTGGGTAATTTAGCAATAGGCCTAATCCTACCCTTGCCCGTTTCGATTTGAACGTGTGAACGCACGTTCACACGCAAGTGTGAACGTGCAGGCACGTGCAACCAAAGCACTGCGAAAGCCAGCGAGCTCGCGATGAAGGCGGAGCTTCTAGTCTCAGTTTAAGGGTGAACGGAGTCACCAGTGCGTGATGCACGTTAAAGACCCCCAGGTTAGTGCTTGTACTGCACTGACTAAATTTTTCCTCTGCAGTGGGTAACACTGTTGCAGTTCTCTTGCAGTCTAAATAAACTCCTGCCGTCTAAACAACTAACAACTATTTTTTATTTGTTGGCTGCGGATCCATAATGGGATGCTCGAAACTCATCGCCGCCTGTGCTTCTTAAGTTGTCTGCGATTATAAAAGTAAATAAAATAAGCTTACGTAAAAAAAAAAAAAAAAAAACACCACACACACACATCAACAACAAAACACGACGTCTGTAGAATAAAATAAATTATAGCCAAGATATGTAAAAAAAAAAAAAAAGGCAATTTAGTTCGAAATGCATTTATAGTTGTAACACGGCGTGGGAAGTTAAAAACAAGCACGAGAAAAGTTTCGCCGGAATTTCTCACTTCTTGTAGCGGCAACCGTTCATTTCTGTGATGGCGGAAAGAGAGAGAGAGAGAGAGAAAAAAAGATATGGTAAAAAAAGGAAGAGCAGAGCGCGGAATTTCGGCTGTTGCTTCGTATGAATAACTCGCGGCAGTTTAGTATCCAGTGAACGGGAAAGGGAAGGAATCGTTTCCGAGGGGCCATCTCGATTCCCAAGTTGCCAGTTAGCGTGGCTGTAACGTACGGCGCCACCCTCTTTCGACCACTTGGAAAATCTTTATGGGGCGTTTTCTGCTTCTTGCATCGATATATTTTTAAATCTAACAGCTTCTCCACTAAAGAATAACCGGCATTACGATATGTTTCCAGTGCTGGCCACAGTTCATTTTCTTAATTTCCGTTTTCCAGTGGGATAAACGAATAACCGAAGATCGAATGAGGATACTTGAGGGCTGATCCTAAAACTCCAAAGCCCTGTTGCCATTTTACTATTGCCTTTTTAGCACCAATAGTTGTGGGACGGCAGCGTAGCCCCATATTTTAAATTTTGGTGTCTTTATTTTTGGTGTTTTTAAAATTTTTTTTTTGTATCCTATTTTTAGCTCTCTGTTGACCGCCTTCCTCCGTTTCCTGTCTTTCTTTAATTTTCTGCTCTTCTCTCGTCAGACGCTCTTTTCCGTAATTCGGTCGGACATATTTATTTCGTATAACTAATGGCAGGATAATATGACTTGTCTCATTGCGTATGCTTGTATTGCGTATTAAAAAAAAATATAGAAACGAGGTTGGCGGCTTTGAATAAGCTATTAAAAAAGAACACGTCTGCGAGTTTTTACATTTTATATGTTTATTAGCACAGGGGTAAGAGAGTAACCTCCCCCACCAACGCGTTATCCAATTATTTCAGCCCCTATTTCTTTTTTCTTAATCGAGAGGATCTCTACGTCTCTTGAATCTTCCGAACATAGTTCCATATTCGTCTCGCCCACCTATAAATTTCCGTGCCGTTAAAAGTGTTGATTTGCACTGTCAAAATTAAAAACAAAAAACAAAAAACATAATAAATTTTGCGAGACCCCTTTCAACCCTCGTGGACTTTAATGAAATTTGTGAGTCCGCAGAACCCGGTAACCCGCAATAATATTACTGTTTCCTCCTGCATGTAGCTGTATGTCCTCCTTATTTATTTATTTGTTTTTACTTATGCAGCGTTTAGATTTTGATATTCTTATTGAAGACGCAGTCCAAGCAATCTCTCTTTAAAGTTATACTCAGGCTTTTTTTTTTTTTTTTTGGAAACGCGCGTTTGATCGTTTCCGGGAAAACTGCGCATCGCACAAAAAAAAAAAAAAAAAAAAAAATGATGCCGTGTGGTTTGTGGCAAAGAGCCCATTAAGGAAAATTCTTAGCGTTCAGTTGAATGAAGTAAATAACGTTTCAGCAATTCAATTTTAAATGATTCACTTTAAATGTACGGTTTCGATTAAAAACTTGACGCAAATCATCCCAAACTACTAAATCCACCCATATTACGATAATATAAGTCACGCGCAGAATTTTACCACGTTCCGAAAAATTGCCCGATTTGAAGGCGTTTCGGTTTTTTATCGCAGCCTATCTCCGTTTTAGCAATCCCGCAGCGCGTGGCCAAAACGCGCAACGTGCGTGCGCCGCCACGGATTGCACGTGAAGGAGTGCCTTCACTGGTGGCACCGACGTCAAAGAGCGAAATCTCATGTGGCATTCCGAGGGCTTTCTTAGCTAGCATCTTCCACGTGCGATGCGTGGCGGAAACCTCGGAATAATAACAGTAACCAAACCATAAAGTTAAGCGCAAGAGGAACAATTTCTCCCGAGGTTTTACTGTGATTCTGTCTCCCCCCCCCCCCCCCCCCCCCTTCCCGCCCAAGGTATGACGTCACTATCCAAAGCAATCAAACTATTCAGAGAACCGTATTCAAACCAAAACATTCGACTGCTTCCCCCCCCCCCCCCCCCACACACACACACACACACACACAGGCACACACACACAAAAAGAAAAAAGGAAGAAAGAAAAGAATTTAAGCGCGTGACACGTAAGTTCGCCCAAGGCGCCTTCCCCACAAGGACTTCGCGCTCCGTCAATTTCACTCGACTCACGCCCGGGGCCCGAACGCTGTCTAAACAAACGGCGCCGCCAAGGAGTCCGTCTTCCTCCGATACCACCTGGAAGACGAGGCCTGCTCATGACGTCATCGTTGGTGGACCCCGACCCGCTACCGACCGGGCCGATGCTGGACGAGAGATGGCTCAAGGACGCGTCCGTCTCGGCGTCGCCGCGTGCTCAGAGCGTCGTTGTGTGACGAACCGCACGACGCGCTGGCAGCGATGCTGACGCCAGCTAGGCGGCAGTGCGTGGAGCCACTGGTGATGACGTTTAAGGGAGAAAGGCCTCGTCCTCTAGCCCCCTCCCTCTCTTCGTACCATTGTCCGCTGCCATAGCCGCGGTCTTCCAAACAGTCTCCTCGAGGGACAGGCGCATTGATCGCGGAGACGACTGGTCTGACCAGCGGGGCGAGCCCTCTTTGCCCGCTGCTCTCTCGTTGGCAGCTGGGCCCGAGGCTGCACTCCGCTTCGCCTTACCATGGACCGCTGAGGACGCTACGGGCTGCCTAAGCCTAAAGCCCCTCCATGGAGAGAGGGGCTTTACCTAAGCCGATCAGTGCCTTGCGCCTGTGTCACGTGACATTTAGGGGAAGAGCAAAGACGCGCCTGGTCACGTGATAAGCTGGCGGTACTGGATTGGCTGGGATAAAGCCCCTTCATGTTTTACAAGTAGCGCAAGGTGCGTCGATGCACGAGGCACGTACTACAACGTGCAGCCCTTGGGAAGATCATGGCGGCACAGCGCAGCACTGAGCTACAGTGTTACTGAGCTAGATTTCAGACGCCATGTTCTTCCCAAAAGTATCGAGCATTTCCACAACAATGAATGGCGCCACTTTTCCCAGGATAGAGGGGCTTTAGGCTGGGATGCCTCGTAGCGGCTTCTGGTGCCCAAAAGGTAACAGGAAGCATAGCTGCCGTCAAGTTCGCCCGACGCCCTAAGTACAAAGTGTTCCCTCGGAATAGTAGTGTTGTTGTTGTAATGTTAGAAGTAAACCACGCATCGTCGAATGTTCACTTTCCACCCAAATGTAGCGCTAGCGACCCGCACCATACGCCGAAGTTGGAGGCCGAAGTTTTATCTTATTCAAAAGCTGTAAGCTAGTGGAAAACGGTGTCCGTCGGGCTCGATGGCGCGAACTCGAGGGAACGGGCCTAGTTTAGTTTTGCGATAAAAGAAGAAAAGAAAGGGGACACACTGAGATTTTTGAGGGGATACGCTGTGCAATTGCTCTAGCGTTGCTGCGGAGTGAAGCGCCCCTTATATCGTGACGTCACCGCCTTGAAAGCCTAATATTTGAAAGAAAAACACAAATTTCTGCATGAGCTCACCTTCCCCTAAGCCCAATATTCATCAGATCAAAATATCATATATTAAGCACCTGTGGCGTTTATTTAAATAATAATAAAAAAAAAACTTGTCAGCAAGAAAGAAATCATTATATTCTTCCGTACTGACGAGTGTTTTCACCGAAATAAATGCCGCAGTCGCCCAGAGTCTCTGATTTCGTTTTGACGCATATCAGTTTTAGGTGGAGGTCAGCTGATAAAGACATTTTGTTCTCCTGTATCTTTTGATTTAGATAACGTAATGAGCTCAAACTTCCACATTGTATCCCCTCCGTCAGCGTCACCTCGTCACGGAGCTTCGGCTTTCTGAAATTCATAAATTATTTGTAAAGGCCCCCCCAAAAAAAAAACAAAAAAAAAAACGGTTTTTATTATTTTGATTGATCTCTGCAGGTTTTTTATCCAAGAACTACAAACGTGACCACCAGCACAATGCGATGACGTCACGTGCAAGCCATGTATTGACAGGAGAAGCGTAGATGGCCAGGGTGAAAATAACGGAGAGCGAGGGAAACACACGCCCAGGGATCAGCTTCAGCGTTTGGTTACGTCGAGAATTGAGATGGACGTACCGCGTAAACACGCCGTTGTTACGTGCTTAGGGGGCGATTAGCGACAGAAAACTTTCGGCGACAAACATTCCTTGAAAGTCCGCTACGCAACCGAGTTTCTGTCCGTTTTATCTTGACAGCAAACCCACGAGCTAGTTTGCGAACGGGAGCATCGGCAGTCTGTTTCGAGGACGCGTGCCCACGGCCAGCACTTCCTAGCAAAATGTTTAAATATATTACTATTAAATTAAACAAGAGCAGGTATGAGGTTGTTGCATAAACAACAATGAGTTTGGAAGAATCCGTACCAATCCCTTAATGTGTGCAAGTTCGTATGTTTCATCAAAAGGTACTCGAGGGAGTTATTAGGTAGGTTTACGTTATTAGGAGGTTAATATAGCTAGGTGTAACATTTTAAAACGATGACTCGTCGTTTTTAAAATCTGCTACATAATTTTTCGCTGGCAAGAGAAACAAATTTTGCATTCTTCGATCCTACATAGTTTCACCGATGTCCCGCCAGATGCCGTTACTTTTCTGAAGTATGGGCTGATAACCCGGCCATTTTCTTTAAGTCTTCAAGGTTCATACCTCAGCCTTGGAGTTTTATAATATTCCGAATATGAGGGTTCGTAAGAGTTTTTTTTTACATTTCTCGCGAAAAACCCGGACGATAGGATTATCATCCGCGTTTTTCGCACAGCCAGCCTTGCGCCTGTTGAACGAGTGGTAAATTTAGCGCAACTCCGCGCTTCTCACGTGCTTTGAGTCTTCTTAAATTTAGTGATTTAGTGGTCTTCGATGTCGCTCTGCAAGTTTCTAATTGAAACCACGTGGTTATTGTTTACTAATTAAAAGACAATTTATGCATCTTAGTTAACTCTTTCACTTATCGTGAGTATCATTTCCCTATATTTTGTTCTCCTGGACATATAACTCACGTGCAAAGATGCATTACTTATTTATTTATTTTATTTTATTTTTAGAGCCGAAGTCACTACAAAAATAGTGTATTTTTAGACATAAACATAGGAAACATACAAAGGTTTGCAACAATAGGAACACAATATTCATTAGCTAAAAGTGAAAGCAAATAAACTGTAGTTAAGCTAATGAAAATCCACGGTTGAAAAAAGAGCAGAATCGACAATTGATGCTTGAAAATCCACAGTTGAAAAATTACACCATCTTCCCGAGGGGAACCATGGTGTGATGCGGAGCATCGCGGAGTTTCCAACAACGTTCACGCGATGTGTGGTAACCAACGCAAGTTAACAACGTTACTAACAACGTTACTAACAACGTTACTAACAACGTTACTAACACCTGCGCGTGCTGCTTGGCTCGCGCCGGCGCTTTCGCTGCGCGCTCGCGGTCGCGTGCAGCATCGGGAGCAGCCTCTCGTTGTTGGCGTTTACACGCGGCTTCCCGTTCTCGAAGGTCGGGTTCCGCCGCTCGCTTCGCACGTTTACGTTGAACATCACGGTCCCGAACCTCAGGTTCTGCTGCTCGACGTTCTCGAACCGCCGCTGCTTCACGTTGTCGTAGTTCAGCATCCGTCGCTTGACGTTGACGAATGGATGCCGCTCCTCGTTGCCGTAGTTCAGGGTCTGCCGCTCGCTTCAAGCGTTTGCGCTCAGCGTCGCGTGCCCTTCGCTGCGCAGCTTTGTCTTCAGTGGACGTAGCGTAGCTGTTAGTTTGTGGGGTGGCGCTGACGCTTGCTTGCGCCAACCCGGGTCCATATCATAAGAGCGAATGACATTTTAGCGAACGACGACGTTTGAGCGAATGGTCGTTTTAGCGAATAACGGGGGCGCGCGTTAACCCATCCGTCGCGCTGCGCTTTACGCCGCTTCGCGGCGACAGTCTGCGGCAACTCATTACAAAAATATGAACTCACTTGGCCCACCCGAAAACGCCGCTTCGCGGCGTCGGACTATTCGCTAAAGTGTCGTTCGATGAAACGTGGGCGTTCGCTAAAACGTCATTCGATCAAGTGAGTGCCTCCCGCGGTGAACTGAACGCGCGCAGCGCGCTACCGCTGCTTATATTCACACTTGAAGGAGAGGAGACTAGAGGAGGAGAGTTGCGCATGCGCGCGCGGTGTGAGTAGAAGCGAACGCACGCGAAGTGCACGCAGCTGGTAGAGAGAGCGGAGAGAGTAACGCGCAGCTGTTGGAGAGAGGGAAGGAGGAGAGTTCCGCATGCGTAGTGTGAGTGCGGACTACGACGCCGCGGGACATGGACCCGAGCAAGAGATGCTCCGCATCTAAAAACGTATAAATGCCATTGCCAGGGGAAATTATACTGTGAGACTGATATAGCTGCCTTAAAGCGGAACAGGCAAGAATGACCTGTCATCATCATCAAGCTCGCACTTGTTTGATTCCGCGTGGAGACCTCAATGACGACACCTGCAATACGAGCTTGTTTGTAGAAAGATATCTTGAAACACTGGAGGCGCGCGCCACAAACATTGCACATACATCGTACATATAATGCTGTGCTCGGCTACAAAAGTGCGCACGGGTGCCCGGTGTCGCTCAAGCCAGAGGAAAGAACATGCAGATTTAAAGAAAACGCAGGAAAGCAGGAATATACACGGGGCTGTGCCTATATATTTCGCTTCATCACACGTCGGAGCGCTGTCGAAGGCAAGAACAAATACCATCACAAAACACGCATACTAAAAGGACGTCGCTGGGCTATAGCGGGCCACCATTTTACCATAGAAGAGTTCCGCGATGACTTACAATTTTTTTCATAAGATAGTGCTTCGCTCTGAAACCTTGACATCTGGTTCATAGCACTATCCTTACCCTTGGGCCAAAGTTGAGGGTTCGACGATGCGTGGTTCATTCGTTGCGACTAAACAAACACTAATCTTTTAGAACACATCGTAGAAAAAGAAAGGAAAAAAATCGGGGGAAACAGGAGTCCGTCAGCCGTCCTCACCTTCCCACATCTCGCTGGCGATCAACTGACGACTAAAGGCTGGTTAACACACTTGTGTCCGCTTAGGAGCGTGTGCCTTAAAACTTCTTAAAAGCTTTTAGGATCAGCAAATACACTGGCACCATCTGTCAAGTAGCTGTGGAACATATAGCTTCCTCGTATATTTACTACATTTTTCACGCATTTCTGTTTTACGGGGGGGGGGGGGGGGGGGGGGGGGCGCCTTGAAAATGTTTTGTTAATGTTCCAAACGGCTATTCCTAGTAGATAGTACGTACATTTGATTTCGCAAATCCCACAAAACCTCCGCTCTAGTGAAATGCAGTTTCAAGATCACCTCACAGATGATGCCAGCGTGCCAGTCTGTTCTCGCGTCGTGAAAGATTTTCAGAGATTTTAAGGCAGGCGGTCCTAAACAGTCGCAAGTGCATGAACGGAGCTTAATCCTTTTCTTTTCCCCTGGCCGGCGTCCGACTCACGTGCAGGGCATACGGGCGACGAGCGTGTTACTCCGCGTTGGCCATTTTGCGGCCCGAGCCATTTACACCTTTATCTCCATGTTGCGATAAATCAGCGTCGGGCAAACGGCAGGGCGTTTTCGTTTCTCTGCTCGTTTGCCCAGGAAACTGGGTTGCAAATCCTTACCTCCTGTGTTTCCTCTTTCATTATTTCCTCCTTCGTTTCCTTTTTTCGTTAGACTTCTTTTTTACTCGGCACTATTTCTTTTCCCCGACAGCTCCCAGTCTAAGGCATTCGGTTTGTTCTTATGGACTAAAAATAAAGAAGTCGGTATAGACTGCCGAACGTGACTGGACACACTGAATTGGCGCCGAACGTGGAGTTGTTTTTGTTTAGGTTATTTGTTTTTTTATTTATATATATATTTGTTCCTTCCTTTGTGCCCTTTATTTCTTGTGCCGAGTCAATCGATGTAGCTTGCTTCTGTTCTGCGTTCCCTATTAGCGCCTTCGATTACTTTTTTCTTCCTCCGCTGCATTGTTGGCAGTTAGAAGGAACGCAGTGAGTTCTTTTGTGGATAGATGGATAGATGCATGGCGGCTGTTTCCTTTGAATCGGGTGGTGACTTGCGCCTACTAGTAACACCCGACGTCGCTCTCTAGTGAAGTAGTTGACTTCCTGCATGGCCTTCGAGTAGGCCATGCTTCTTGATGTTCACTCCAACTGAAAAGTTGTGTTTAGAACTATATGCCGTTTACGCTAATTAAAAAAAAAAAGTTTCGAAGGGAGCGGAATGTTAGTGTCTCGCTGTTCGGTAATTTTGTTGGATGTTCCTTAAACTTCGCGGTTATGCTGAGACTCGCGGCACATGCATCTGTCTATAAAATATCTTTGAGTTCACTTCCCTGCAGAACACAGAAACAGCCAACTACGACGAGTTATAAAAGGATCCGATCAAATGACGAAGCTCAATATTCGGTAAGATATGAGAAAAAAAAAAAAAAAGGTGATCTGCGCCGGGTCATTGCGCAAGTGAAACGTTATACTCGTTGCCCCTGCGATCATAGCATTTTTTATTTATTCATTTCTTGAGCTCCGTGATTCACTGGAATCATTCTATTGTTCGCTGTAATTGGCTGTCTTTGTGTTTTGCGTGAAAATGATCTCAAATACATCTCGTGAAGTTAAGCCTTCTCAATTTCGACGTTTTTTTTTACATCTTATGGCGCCATTTTTTGATAAGCGCAGTGAGCATACGACACACTCTGTCGTCAGCTCGCCGTGAATAGCGGGAGATGGCGCCACAAGTAAGTAGCGTCGCTAACTTGGTCGTCTGGGAACACGGCCAACGTTGACGTTGGCAAGTTTTGTTTGCTCTAAATTTTTTACCGGAAGAAAACGGCGCCTTGAAATTCCACACGGCAAAACTGTCCTCACATTGGGCGAAAGTGTAAGCTTTCTGCGTGCAGCTGCCAGTTTTTTCCTCCTCGTTTGACGGCGGAAGGTCCGCTTGGGACACCCTGTACGCAGTCACTGACAGCTTTAGAAACGCAGGGTATGGCTTATTACGTCGACGCTTCCTGATTGCTTCTTGGGCGTTCTTAAATCTTATAGGCCGCTAAGTGGAAATATTGATGCTCGGAGTACGGCCTGCGTTCCTTAAGCTGACCGTAGTCCCGCGTATGGAATCGGCGAACGATATCTTGGCAGCGGCAGAAGAGGACGATTATGGCGCGCTACACCCGAAGAAGGAACCCAACGAACCAGGTCCGACGTTTTATTTATCTATTTATTTCTACGTATTCTCTCGCAGATGAATGCGAGAGGAAACTCAGTAGGACACGAGAAAGGACGTCGGAACACCGAGCTCTGTCTCTACTCACTCATCGAAAGCGCTCGAACGCCGAATGCCAATCGCTCGTGTCCGGCGTTCGGAGCTCGCGTTCGAATGCATTCGAACACTGCATAGTGACAAATGCGTCTTACAATCTAATCATTTCATTCAAAGCTCGGCGCTGTAGCGTCCCCAGTTTCCCCCCGCATTGAAGAGACTTTGGTCGCTTCAACTTGAAGGGCTACGGAAAGGAAATGACGTGAGCGCGATCTCTCCACCCCTCGCTTCAAAGTCGTCAATGGTTCACGCACGGTCAAGGGTACTGTAGTTGCGAGCCTTGCCGCTTGGTGGCGTCAACGCGTGACAATCTCGCCTAGTAGTAATATTTGAGGGATGTACATCATTTGCGGCTATGCCGGTATTTTATGGGCCCCGCGAGCGTTCGCTTCACCTTGTTAGTTTCACACCTCCGAAGTAGTGGCTCGAGGGAACCAGTAAATAGAAATATTTATCAGTACTCAGCAATGGCGTATGTTTGGCCCGACAGAGGTCCCCACATCCTCAGCTCAAGCCCCTACCTAACGTCTGTAAAGAACGGCGATCTCGATAGGGTGGAATGGACGTTGCAGAAGCACTGTGGAGCTGAGACTGTAGCCTGTGCCACAACCATTAGAGCTCGAGGTCGCTGCTTTGAAGCGCTGTACCGTAGGACGATCGGGCGCTCGTGCTAGACATGCATGTCTCAAAGCCAGGAGCGCGGGCTAGCTTGTGTGTGTAGCTTTGGCTGCAGTATCAGCTTACGAGCGTTCTCTGCCAAGTCACACTGAGGACTAAGTAACTCCACGAGAGCGCCATATTGCCGTGAACTGGCGCTGCGTTTTAGGAACTGATGACAAGGCGGCATTCCAACGGAGCCTTTACAGACCTCCCCGAGACGCAATTTTGAAATTTGTTTATTCGTGTTAAAGTTACTCTTCTCGACTTCTCTGCCTTCAGCCCAGAAACACTACTCTAGGCTAGTGTTTCTGGGCGACCGGCACGACATGGACCACATCTAAACAAAGAAATACAAGAGCGAACGTTTTGTTTTCATACCCCTTTAAAGAAACAGTCATAAGCATTTTTTTATCGTCACCTTAAATGCCGACGTACAACCTCGGTTTTTTGCAAGGAAGATAATCCTCTTAGCGTCCCCCATCCTAAGCGGCGAGGGTATCCAAGTTGGGGCAAGCTAAAAGTGGAAAGGGTATTGGAAAGGAGTAGGTGGGCAAAAGTGGAAAGCGCGAAGTGTACGTCGGGGCCTTTAAACTTTCGATGCGATTGTCCTGTAAAGCGTGCTTCTCCACAAGAAAAGTTATAAAAAGGGGAAGCCGAACCAAGGAGGATAAGCTGGCAGGACAGCTGGTCAATAGTTGACATAACGTAGCCTGAGAGAGGTTGTGTGTTGCCCATTTGAAGCCTCTTTGAAGTGGTTAACACAGCACTGTTCTCTAACGTTTTCTTACGTTACGTGTTAGTCAACGAAACATTCCTGTCTCGAATATCGCGTGACAGTCTATCTCCTTGAAGCAGGTGTACCCACGCTTAATGCGAAGCACATATGTCCCTGTGACTCGTGCTGTAAGCAGACGAAAGCTTTTTTTAATGTGATGTAATATAAGGAAACGTGAATCTGCGAACTAAGGTATCTACATCTTGGAAAATCAGTGCCAAGTTCCCTTATGGTCTCCATTTTGGCTCATGAAAAGAGCAATTTCTCCTTGACCTATCCACTCTTGTCGAGACGATCCGAATTCGCTGGTGACGGGTAGCTTTATAGCGAAGTTTCATGTATATCGAGATTGTTTTATCTCCACACTGGCGAAACAAGCGTACATCTTCGTAAAATCACCACAGGCGGTGTCGGTGCTTGGAGGCATCGAGAAATAATTTTACTGTTTCAAAATACGCAAGAAGAACAATATAATTAAAAGAGGTACGTGGAGATGGGCATGATCGATGAGTTGATTGCATACACAGTGCCAATGACACTTACATTGGCAAGGAGAGCTTCCAGTACGATGATGCTTCAGGGTGATTTTGGCGCGACTGGATTGGAGCGACCCTCTTGACACTTCGAAGATTTGAAGGGGCCGAAATGGCGATTGCCATAGCAACGGAGACCGATTAGCCAGTCGCCTTGCGAGGCTTGTTGCCTGTATCTTGGAATTTGTTTGTACCCGGATAGCAGGCAGGGAAGGCGATGGTGTTAATTTCCCAGGATCCAGTGATTTTAGTGTGAACCAACCTGCCTGTCTCAAGTTAAGTCAACATTTCACCAAATCTCATGCGCGCTCGCACTTCAGAGTTCGGCTTCCCCTCTTTTAAACACTACTTGTGGAGAAGCACGTTTTACTGGCCACTTGCGTTCGAACGTTAAGCCGGGCTATTGCAAATACCGATGGCTAGCTTGTTGAAGGGGTACGGAAAACAAATTTCCAAGCTGATATGTTTGCTTGAACATGAAGCGAATTAAAGTAGAACCTGACCAATAACAATATTTCATAAAAAAAAAACGCATTTTCAACTGAATAAAATGATAACAAAAAAACAACTGGTAGATGTCTGTGAAGCTTGGATGAAATGTGTCGGCATGAGGTCCGTAAGAGCAGCTCCACAACGGGAAGTGCGCTCGCTCATAGATATTACTTAGGCCTGACCGCTATACCGCGGCGATTTGGTAGAGGAAGTCAAAGCAAAGTTGGCCACCATTGATTTGATTTTCAAGGGGCCTTTCCTGCAACGCTTGTTTTGGGGAGGTTTGGGGCACTATCGTGGTTTGGGGATTGTGCCCCTGCGGTGTAATGTCGACGCTAGAAAATGTGGATTTAAACGGGTCCAAATTCCCACCTCTGCCGATGACGGGATAACTGCTTTGGTTGACTGCTACGCACACTCGATTGCTACGAAGTCAACACACCCACCATTGTTGCTAAAAGGAGACGGCCCGCACGGCTCTGCAAAGCGGCACGTGGAAACAAATTGCCGCGGCGTTTTTGTGGCCCCGGGGATTCGGGAGGGAGCCGACGTCCGAAAAGATACGTTTGAACTACAAGAGTGTCAGTAAGAGCAACGTGAATACCGGTTCACCCTGGGAGCGGAACCGCTCTGGCACAGCGCTGTTAGACTGCGTCTTGGTAACCGTTTCGGGAATGACCTTTTACAACCGATTATATGAACCGATGGGCCTCTAGACAATCGCAACTCGATGCTGACATAACGCTCGGCAGCGGAAGATTGGACCGTCATTGAGTTGCTTTTAAAAGCTTCTATAACTGTTGGCGTACCGTTATGTCGGAGTAAATAAGACATAAAAAAAAGTATATATAAACACTTTCACTTGTTGCGTAGGCAATACATACGACGTATATTTAAGGTATATAATACACAAAGGAGATAGAATCGATGAGGGTGTCCCTCTTTGATTAGAACGTTTGCCACCGCTGCACCTGAAAGCAAGGGAACTCGAGGGGAACAGACTGGCCTTCTTACCCGAAAACAGAGGTCAGGGTTTTAACCATTCATACGGGAAGGGTCCACAAAGGTCGCGGGGGCACATTCCATTCAGCAAGCCAGCCGGTCGTGGGCTTTTTTTTAGGTATCTGTGGTTCCAGCGGTTTTGTCCGCGGCGTCCAGTTTCAAGGGCTCTATTCTTTTATCTTGTTGCTTGAAGTCGGTGCGCGCGTGGAGGGCACGTAGAAATGCCCGTTGGTGGTCCCGGTGACGTAAGCGAGCGATGTTGTCGGGCACGTGAATGAGATCGTAAAAAGGGCGTGTAAGGTTTTTATTGTAAAAAAGCGCTTATTCGACTTATTTTTTAATGTTCTCTGCGTATTTTGATTTTCGAATCGGTATACTTTCAAGTTGAAGAGACCGATAGTCTTTTCAATGCGGGTGGGACCTAAGGGCGGTTGGTTCGTGGGAGTCACCTGATAATTGTGATAAGTGACCTTCTACATATCTGGGGACAGGTGCCTCGCAATGGAGGTCGTAAGCGAAGGGGCTCTTCAGTCGCGAAGAAGTACGAAACGCCACCAGAAGACGGCGCGCAAGTCAGCAAAGAAAGGTCACTGTTGCCGGGAGAACAAAGTACAGGCATCATGGGAAATAACAACCTTATGGATATAAAGGAAAAAACTTATCCCGGAAAATGTATTGAGAGGAAGTGGGGGATATACAGACAGGCCAATAAGATGACGCTATAGGTTTTTTACAGGTTTTTTTTTTAGGCTTCATATATTTGTTTAAAAAGAGCCGCGAAAACTTCACTTATGCGGTTTGTGCAGGTGAGTTATACGGCCAGGGGGGACATAATCGTAACGATCATTTGGATAATTAAGTATAATTTGTTAACTAACGTTTTAATTATTGCAAATAGACACATGTTTTAGAGCGCAGCTCTTAGGGGCCCGTTCCCGGCTTGAGCGGCGTCGCCGTCGCCGTCGCCGTCGGCGTAACCAAGGTCATCCCAAGGTCACGTGACCCCTCCAGGTCACGTGACCCCTCCCAAGGTCATCTCAAGGTCACGTGACCCCACGTGACTCCCAAGGTCACGTGACCCCTCGAGGTCACGTGACCCCTCCCAAGGTCATCTCAAGGTCACGTGACCCCGACCCCACGTGACCCTTTGAAGGTCACGTGACCCCCAAGTCACGTGACCCCCGAGGTCACGTGGTCTCCTCCCCAAGGTCACGTGACCCCTCCCAAGGTCATCTCAAGGTCACGTGACCCCAAGGTGACCCCCACGTGACCCCCAGGTCACGTGACCCCTCTGAGGTCACGTGACCCCCCGAGGTCACGTGACCCCCCTCCCCGAAGTCACGTGACAACCCCCCCCCCCCGAGGTCACGTGACCGCCCCCCGGAGCATATTAAAGAATGAGGGGAGGAGGAGGGCTCTACCCTCCCCTCAGTACCCTTCACTCCTCCTCCTCAAGAGCTGCGCTCCAATTCGGCGTTACAGGGATTTGTAAACGGCTTTCACTTTTTTTTTAATTCGAAATTTGGTGAGCGTCATCAAAAAGCACGAAATCAACTAATTTTAGGAAGATATGAGGCAGGGGCAACATTTTAATGGCGTTCTGAAAAAACTTAGTTTGGACACGTTTCTAGGTTTCGGTTTCTTATCGGAGCGCATCTTTGCGCCCGTGGTCCCGCTCCCTGGTGGTCGCGGCGCGAAGCCGCCCCCTTACCTCCCTCGTAGGATGGAGGGAAGTATGGCGCGCGTGTGCTGCGCGTCTCGGCCACTGGGGGGCAGGACCGTGGGCGCAAAGATGCGCTCCGATAAGAAACCAAAACCTAGAAACGCGTCCAAACTGAGTTTTTTCAGAACGCCGTAAATTGTTGCCCCTGTCTCATATCTTTATAAAAAAAAGTTGATTTCGTGGTTTTTGATTACGCCTGGCGAGTTTCTAATTGGAACGATATGTTTATTTTCACCAACTAAAAAGTTAAATAAAAATAAAATGAAATAGCCAACTGGTCTTTACGATTAGTCTCGTATATTATGTCCCCCTGGTCGTATAACTCACCTGCACTAACCGCACAAGTGTAGGTTTCACGGACTTTTTAAAACAAATCTTTAAGGCTTAAAGAAAAACAAAAACACCCTGTATATAGACATGATTTGAAGGAAATACCTGCCCTCCAGAAACCAGCAGAAACCTCACTTACTGCTATAGGAATGGGACTCAACAAGCAAAAACAGAAAAAAAAAGAAAGAAAGAAAGACGGAAAGAAAAAAAAGGAGGAAGAAAAAGAGAGAAAAAGATAGTTAAGGCGTAAAAAATGGAGCTCATGAAGAACAGTTTCCTGATTTCGACACCCCACCCACAGATTGGCGTTGGTGTTCTTCTATTTACAGAGCTCACACTGCAAAAGGAAAGTAGCAAAGCAAGCATGTAGACACGCACACAAATTGGAAGAGAGGACGCCAAAAGTAAAGTTGAATGAAGGTCAATTCCGGTGATACGTTGTTCCACGCGGAGGCATCTCCCATACGGCTGTTCTTTACGATTTCTGGTCGTTTAACCCCACAGGCACCGCAGTGTCGATGTTTGCCGTTGTCTTGCCGTGCCTTCGGTGTAGTTCGGCGGGGTGTTTTTGTTCGTACTTTTTCCGTTGCTTCTCCGCTGCGGGGCAAAGTTGGCGTCGGCTTTAACGGCACCTCAGGCGAATGTCCGAGATACTTGAGGATCCCGGGGTCTTTGTTGGACGGGATTGAGCGTTGAGACGGGCGGGGCATCGATTCCCGTGGGCTGGATGAAGAGGGTGAAGGGAAGGAAAGAGGGAGGGGTCGTTTGCGGGGTGATTGTTGAGGGTGCCCCCTCGATGGCCTGCCCGGTCGTTATCCGAGCTTAGTTGCCAAGTTTCCGAGAGGCCCGGATATACGCGATCGCGCGCATCTGTGGTTTTCTTCGAATACAAAAATTGTGAGTTCATAAGACATGAAGGTACCTCCAACCTGGTGAGTATTTTAACGTGAAACGTTCTTTGGCTAGGCGCTTAGAATTGCGTAAAACCTGATAAGCGTGGTCGCGAAGCTCGATGCTGATTGGTTAACGCACGAAGTCACGTGACCAGAGGGGTAGGGGAGGAGGAGTTCGACCACCAGTGTGCACTGAGGGAAAGGAGCTCGAGAGTGTGGAAGGCTCTGGAAGATGGCCAGGTTTATCAGCCCCGCATACGTGAAACTCAGAGTATCGCGAAACATTTGGGATGCCGGAACATTTCACGTATGCGATACAGTTGCCTTGCAATTTGCCATACATTTTTGAGTACAAACTTTCCGGCCTGATTGAATGTATGTGTTTAGGAGATATACAACTTAAAGGGAAGCTACGGAGCTTCTTAGAAAAAATGAGTTAGAAGTGAATTCTAGTGTATTTTTACCCTGTGAACCCGAATACCCAAACCGTTTGCTGCGTAAGTATTGTTAAACGCGAGAAAAACGCGAAAGACAGTCGCTGTCCGTGACGTCATCGACGGCTCTTTTGGCTGCCCAAGGCTAGGGGGGCGGGGCTTCAGCCCTATTTTGAAATTGCTCTTGTGGCTCTCCGGCGCGTCGCATTGAAATATAATTTTGATATCTGTTATTCTAAAGGCCAAATGAACGCAATTCATGCGTTTTTTCTCAAATGTAGAAGTGCCCCATCTTCCCTTTAAAATAATCCCGCAAAAACATTCTTTTTGTAGTATTTGGTCGCGTGTACGCAGACGTGACCTAAATTATCCTTTGTCGAGTCTCTCAAACTCACAGAGGAAATAACGTGGGAGGCTGAAGAACATTTTGAGCCAGAAATACGACACAGGCTCGGAGCAGGATGTTCGGCGTGCTCAGTGTTCCACTCCTTTGAATCACCAGCTTCCGTGTCTGCTTTTCGAGTGCGAAGGCGTGTCAACACCGCTGATACACAAGACATCAACTTGCCAGTCGGCCAGCACTTGTGAAGCACGGTAAGAAATGCAACATTGCGCGCATAGACGTGCAAACAATGAAAACAGAGAACGGGGAACTAAACAGGACAAGTGTTGACCATACACTAATTGAGAGCCTCCTGTTTCGTTTAGTTCATTATTTTTTTTCCTTCTTTCTGCTCTGCTTTGCATTTCGGACGACGAACCAATTGGTTCGCGTTGCTGACTTGAGTCAAAGTACGGGTGAACCGTTAGAACGCAATCTATGTAACTAAAAGTTTCTCCATGAATTAAACATTTATTCGCAGTCTTAAGCCTTTCTCAAACAGCGGAGCTGAGAAATTTGTCACGTTCAATGCTAAAAAACACAATCGCCGCAAAAAAAAAAAAAAAAAAGAAGCAGAAGTGTGATAACTGAAACGCCCTTTTCAGTTTCCTAATATTATTCTAAGCTCGCTCGCAATACATCCCTGCTTGCCATCTGAGTACCGACGTAAGAATGAAAAGAAAGCGTCTGGTTGTGAAATGAGAAGTTTAATTTATTTGCCGCACCGCTGGTGGAAGGGCCGAAACTGCGACAGTTATCTTTGAAATTTAATCCCGCCTTTTTTGTTTCTGCTTACTCAATTTTTTGTTTCTTTTGTTTTATGTCTTCGTGCTTTCCTCAAAGTTTGGAGTTTTGACCAGCGTAGTTGGTCCGCCTTTCTCGGGTGTTCGCCTGCGTCATCTGGTTTGGCAATGAAACTACCTTTTTTTTATTGCTTAGCTTGTCCCGTACTCTGTGCTGAATTTCGTAACATTAGAGAGCTTTAGTATTGCGTGTAGGAGCAAACGAGATCGCCGTGCGTTTGCGTTAGCGTTGCGTGCTCCCCACTGCGCATGCGTGTCGTCGTCGTGCGCCATTCCAAGACGCTAGAGGAAACGCAGAGTGCTTGCGTTTGTTCTTTGTTCGTGTACGCAATACTAAAACTTTATTTTTACGCAGATGGACACGGACGCACAACGGGCTGTTTTTAATGCTTCGAGGCAAGAATTATGTCTTGGTATGCGCACGTGTCTGACGTGTTTTTGTGCATCCCTTGTCTCCTTTTGCGTTCGCATACCAAGATGATTAACCAACACGCTCTCACGATTCTATGTAGAATGATGTGTTTTTTTTAGTGTATATTTGTTTTCGGGAGATTAGAGATGAATCCGCTGAAAAAGGCGTCATTTCGAGCCGGTACGATGAGATGCTTTATTACGTGCTGTAGTTTCTAAACTAATAACAATTAAAAAAATCAACGAAATTTAATTGCGTACATATGTGTAATATGTGTACCTTTAAAATACACATGTACGAAAAAACAACAAAAAACAACAGCAACATCCCTCATGTATGCAGGGTGTTTTAATTGGTCTAATATAAAAAGGAGAACTCGGCGTCGGAACTGTTTTTAGCCTCGGGGCAATGTTAGCGAAGATGGCGGCCACTAGTAAAAGGAGGAAATGTGCTAATTAGTTAGCCAACTCACAAGATTATATAATTACTATTTATGGGGCATACTGGAAGTTTTATTTACGGAATGGGGAGAGTATGTGGCTACGAATGTGGTACTGCTGTCGGCATGAGTGGCAGTCCCACCGCTCGCACATGATACAAAATGCACAATGTTTCGGTCGTGCTTGACAGGCGTCAAGCACGACCGAAGCATTTCTGCATACATGCTTGGAATACGTACCTTTTTCGAATGACCAACAGGACCGTTGTACACGCCTCCGACGGTAGAGAGTTTTAGGGAACCTTTTGTGCACACTCATCACGGTTCGTTGGAGGTACGAACTGCACCATATGCTACCGTAGAAGACTTGCACATGCGCAATTCGTGCCTCCATTGTACAGTATTGGATGTGCAAGAACGGCTCCCGAAAACTCTTTAGTGTCTGCGGAGTGTGTTTTTTTTTGTTGGTATGTATGAACAGTATGACCGGGACATGACGGATGATACTCGACTCTGTAGGCTGAATGGTGGGATCATAGCTTGGCAAAACGAGCGATCGTCACAGCACCTCCCTTTTCAACCCACTTACAGTACACTGGACCCAGCGGGGCGCTCAAGTGAGAATTCAGGGTTAGATTGCCTAGTGTTAAAGGTGTGGTGGGACGATATTCAATTGGAATGTTCTTCACTTTACACGAGCTTACTGGCAGTAGTGGAACTCAAGGATGCTCGCACGCAACGCCACTGGCCAAGAAACTCCTTTGTTGCGGTGTAATTTCAAGGACAAAAGCGAGCGTTTTTCTTCAATCTCTCCCTCGCATGGCCGCCTCGGTGGCTCCGAGGCGAGAGCGTCGGCCTACGGATCCTCATGTGGCGGGTTCGAATCCCGACCGAGGTGCCCGCAATCTGACGGAGGCTTATTGCGGAGAAGACGCCGTGTAACCGAGCTTTCGGTTGCACGTCAAAAGATCCCCGGGTGGTCGAAATTAATCCTCAGTCCTCCGCTGGGGCGTGCCAGATGCCTGTCGTTGGTTTGGCACGTAAAACCCCCAAATTTGAGTTTTACTAGAGAGTTTTAGTAGATCGTTCCGATACCTCCGATAGCCCCGATAACGATACTATGCATGCGCAAGGGAGGCGGTGGCGGAGTATCGGGTATCGTTATCGGAGTCATGGGAACGATCTACTAAAACTCTCTAATCTCTCCTTCGCGAAACGTGATGACGTAGCTGGGTGGTCGCAGTACCGCCCAGTGGCGATATTTGAATGCGGCATTGCGTGGCCAGTCAATTTGGACCTGTGATAATGGATAGCTCGAGAAGCATTCGGGTAATGGCCCGTGTCCAATCGCTGCAATGACGACAGTAGACGATCCCTGACAATGACTGAAACTCAGCGCGTGTCCTGTGCTTTGCTAGCGTCAGCGCGTGGCTAGGATCAACATTAGCGGCAAATAATCGGCTCCGGATCATGGGGCCGCTTATTCCGGCTTCGATGGCGTGTGGTGAAAAGCGAACGGGCGTTTCACAGGTCATTAACGCCAGGGATCCGCTGTAAGCGGCATTTGCACAAAGTACAAAAATCGTTGCATCGCCCCTTTGAGAGAGAGAGAGCCTCTCAAACCGCGGGGAGCGTTTGCAATATAAGGGCGGAATCCTGGTGTTCCGATTATTCGCAAGTGCGCGTGCGTTTCATTGTCACGTACCGAGAAGGAAAAACGAGCAGAAAAACGGAGACGCTTCTAGACGATTAACGTTTTCCACCATCTCCTCGCAGCTTGCATGGCAAACGCGGCTCACAAACTACGTGACCTCGATCGAACAGTTGGAAGCACTGCGTAATTTATGCACACTAGGTAGGGTTTTCAATATTTGCCGGTAAATTATGAAGCAGCTGTATAACGGAGAAAAATTGCTTCGGCCTCACGTCGGCGTGTGCCTTCCCACGCCACGTTCATGGCCGCCGCTTGTTTACTGGTTGTGCTGCCGTCATCGTCGTTTGCTTTGCTTGCCGCTTGTTGGCGCTGTCGCAGAAGGATGCGAATGAAGAGAAGGAGGGAATATTTGATAACTCTATAGTCCGTCGCAACCCAAGAAGGTAGGGGGAGGGAAAGGAACGCCTGGGAGGAGGAAGCAGACGGAACGCTAAAGAGAGGAGGAGGTTTCCTTCTCTCTTCTCTAGCGTTCCGTCTGCTTCCTCCTTCCCGGCCTTGCTTTCCGTCGCCCTACTTTCTTGAGTTGCAGCGGACTAAAGGGGAAGTGCATTATTGCTTGAAGGTATACACTCCGTGCGACGCGACTGGCGCGCCGCCTCGCGGCCGGTACCGGAGGTAGGCAGTGAGCACCCCAGAGAAAACGAAACCAAAACCACGCCGCGTACGTTGGTATGCGTTGAATTCGGAGTGGTGCTGTTGCGCTGGGTTCACAGCATGAAGTGCTGCCTGTGCTGCGTCTGTAAGTGCTTCAATAGTTATGCTTCGTATCTCGTGGGGACAAAAAAAAGTTTCACAGTTTTTCACCTCGCCGATGTTTTGTGGGACAGCGACAACGATGGAGCCGTGCCGTATGACGCGACAAATTTGGTCACCCGATCATGTCTGCCACTGTGTCGGCATGGCTGACATATTGTACACTGCCGCTTTGCGCTCTGCGTTTGTTTTCGTAGCACTAACGCCTACATGTGTTAGCGCCGATGGGACGAACTGAAATGCCATCCCACACTCGCGGGTATGCAGTGCCGATTTCGTTGGAGGAATGCCCTCCAAGGAAGTTTCGTCCCCATCGTACGTGTCGATGATATTTCCGGACAAGTATGGCACGCAATCTGTACTTCATGAAGAAAGATTTAAACGGTAAAAAAAGTGACAAATCTAAATCTAAAGAAAACAACCATGAAACTCGGCATCACTGGAGAATCGGCGTTTGAGTATGGAAGTTTATGTGGTGTGCTTCCTTTCTTGATCAGCCTCCTTTTGGATGTGGAAACACTGACACCCCGAGTTCTGTAGACAACAATTTTTTTTTTTCGGATTAGAGCCACCTATCGCAAAGCGGTTCGAACTGGAAGTACCGTCCACTGGTCCCTTGCTAGCTGTAAAGTGTGCACCTCCCACGATGAGTGGTATTTTCTGACAGCCTTTGACGGTCAAAGCCAGTTCCCATTTAGTTACGCCGCCCCAACTAAATTTTCACCTGGTTCCGCTATGCCAACTATTTTTGTTATAATAAGTGTTGTGCCAAGTGACGGTCATGTCAAAGTACCTGCGGGCCGAAAATCAGCACCTCGCAACAGGTTATTACACAACAGCTGACCGCAAAAGCCCATGGCGGCCAAACCGTGTGTTGGCCGACAACTTTGTTTTCTCGGATTTGGAACCACCTTTCGTAAAGTTGTTTCAAATGGAAGTACAGCCCACTAGTCCCTTCCTCCCTCTAAAGTCTCCACCTCCCCCGACCAGTGGTATTCTCTTGACAGCCTTTTCATGGTCAAAACCGGTGCCCCTTGAGTTACGCCGCCCAAACCAAATTTTCACCTGGTTTCCCTATGCCACCTTTTATTTTTGTATAAGGGCTGTGTCATGTTACTGTCAAGTCCGAGCACCTGTGTGCCCCAATCTGCACTTTGCACAGCCCGCTATAACACAACATTTTGGGTCCAATATTAGATATACCGTACAGCTTTATTTCTTCATTCGTTAGAAACAACTTTCACACCTGCTGTCTTAATGAAACTTGGCACACTTCGTGCAGAAACTTAGTGGAGCTCTCACTCGCCTCCAATATCATCGTTCCAGCAGTCCTACGTTTACAGCGACGACCGAAATAAATTTCCCACTCAAAGCAATTATGGTGGCGGCCGTCTTGTTTTTTCGGAAAATTGCTCCAAGTCCTTTTTTGGCCGCAACTAGAGAAATTTCCCCGAATAACGACTAAAACTCAATATATAAGAAGAGGAGAACAGCTAAATGCCCTTCTTAGGTCTGCCCCAGCATTCATGCAACGTCACCCTCAACGTAACGGCTCAAAAAGCAAAAGTTTCGTCAGTGCGCGCTTCCGCCGCCACAGCTTGGCATGCGAAAAGGCGCCGCAGGCTGCTGAACGCGCCTCACGGTCGAACGCCAGCTCCTCCGCTAGCGGCGCTGCGCGCGTTTTTCAAAGCGCCCCCTATAGTTCCCGCACGGAGTGTATAGGACAGGAGTCTTGGCAACTAGGACGTACGTGGTCGGATACCAAGGTAATGGGTACAACGTACATTATATGTGGGGATGGAACCGAAATGCCAGAGCTTGTGTTGCTGGGCCGGCTTGCTAGAACAGCGTCTGAGCTGGGACTGGGTAAAAGAAAGCACTGCAAAGGCTGGGGCGCGCGAGCGGCTTGAGACGCAACTTGAGTCCCGCGCGGGTCGTGCGCTGGCTTTGGCAGTGCTTTCTTTTACCCAGTCTCAGCTGAGACGCTGTTTTTTAGCAAGCCGGCCCTGGTGGTGTATACCATGTTTATAGTGTGATATTCACTCCTGCTTCGACTCTAACATGAGTCTGCAGTATTTATAGATAATAATAATAAAGGAATCGCCAGCCCAAGGACATCACGAGAAGAGGTTGACTTCTTTGCGGTACTGGGATTTGATAAGAATGGTGAAACAGAACGCTTTGGTGAGGTACAGCTCAGTGAAAGAAGATTAGAGGAATTGTGGCTAAGATCAAAGAACGGATAGAGGTTACATCTTACCAAATATGCTTAAACGTTACATAATAATAATAATAATAATCAATCGATCAATCACAATCAGTCAATCAATCAATCATTATTTTATTTGGTGCCCAGGAACAACCATAAGCTCTTGGTGCTGGCACACCGACATATTCAAACACCTACTAAAATGTAACACGCATATGTTGCACATACACACATTAAGACGCGTAAACCATAAAAAAAATTAGAACTAGACAAGAACACATAAGCAATACATCTCATCACGCATAAAAAGAAAAAAGATAATAGAAGATAAAAAAAAAAAAAAAAAACATTTGGCTGGGTGGCGCAAGTCACCATCCGATTCACAGGGAACAGCCGCCGTGCATGCATGCATGCATCCATCAATTCAGCGCTATCGGAAGAGGAGGCTCTCCGCGACGCTTTCCGGCACGCCAGTGTGAACGGTAGCTCAGGAAATTGATGACTCTGAAGGCTGGGTTCTCTCTGGTACGGGGTGTTGGGGATAATACCTTATCGCGCTTTGGGATCGGGAGGAGTCGGGGACGGGAGCTGAAGATGGGAAAAAGGATGGTCGTCTTTTTTACGCATTCGTAGATTTTGTTGAAGGCGTTTTCTTGAGGTAGAACTACGTCTTTCTCCGCGCTTGGAAGTGGCTGAAAAGTTGGGATCCCGATGTAACAAAAACTTGGACACGGAAGTGACGTCATACAGATGCCGCCTCTTTCCGAGAACCGCTGAGTGCGCTCGCGCGTCCTTTCTTAGCTGCTGGCTTGCTCGTTTGTTCGCTTCCACACGGCACGCTCCTGTCCGATTAAAGCGCCAGCACTTTAATTGGAGCGGCGATAGATGCCGCTCCGCCAACCGTGGTTCCACAGTCTTCGCTCGTCGCTCTGGAGAGCGGCCGAGCGGCCGAGCTCGCGTGCTTTGCGGCACGGCCAGTTCACGGGTCTCTCTCACGCGACTCGCGAAGCGTTAAAAACAATCGCACGCAATTCCGCTTACGCGCCTCGGAGAGGGCGGCGCGGGGTCTTCACATTTGCCTCTACCGGACTCTGAGCCACGGACATTCGCTTCTTGCGGACCCGACATCGTCATGCGGCAGGAACCCGAGGACGTTTGTTTAGCTGCCGGCCGTAGTTCTACGGAATTCTTTTTCTTCTTCTTCAAATGCATGAATTGTTTTTTTCGTTTTTCGTTTACTTTGTTTGTGATCAGGCTTGTTGACTTACTTAGAGAAATGGAAAGAATTTGCGTTGAAACGATTGTGCAAAAGCAATAAATGTTCAAACGGGAACCCAAACGTGCGAAAAAACTATTCCGCACTAGTGCTTCTAAAATAATGTGTACTTAGTGAACGTAAATTGAAAATATGGTTCTGCGAACTTGAGAACGCTTTAACTTGGAAGAGAGAAAATATTTCCCCCTTCACGAGGTTCTTGAGCTTTTTATAAAAAGAAAGCGCAAAATAATTAAAGAAAAAAAAGGGGGGCGGGGGTTAAAGGACATTGAAAATAATCTAACCACTTGCGTATGGGAGGAAAATTCTGCAGAAAAGACGAAAATATTACCTTGCATCTGGTTCAGAAAAAAGAAAGAAGCGCGGATGTTTTTTTTGTTTGGTTTCTTCACAGTTTGCTGTTTGTGGCAGAAAGAAAAGCTGAAACGAAGAGAAGGAAATGTAACCTGAAGGGGAAACCCACTTCCATTCAAAAAGATAGTCGACAGAAAAAGACAAAATAATTTTTGCACTGCTTTTGATATATGTGGATAGGTGGTAAGTAAGAGGTGTCTGAACAAGGCCAGGAAGGGGGGTGTAAAATTTGGACTTCGCGCGTTTCCCGGCCAGGGCACTGTCGGTATAGACGCTTTACACACGCGCCAATTTCAGCCGCCATTGCTGACCTTCTCTTGTCTTACCGAGATGCCGAGCAACTGGAACGGTAGTTGACGATTCTCTATAAAGGCCGATGCTTCAGAAAAGGATACAGTTGAATCTAATATGGCAGTAACCTGGCCTGCTATGGTAATGATGAAGTGAAATAAACGAAATAAGAGGAAACAAAAACTGAAGGTCAGTTATGGCGGCGTCCATGCACAGCTGCTGCAAAGCGTCTATAGGGCTCCCACGCAGGCGTGGCCTTGAAAACGAGTGCGCGAATAAGGACGGTTCCTCAAGGCCCTTGTCACGCTGCGCCATCTCACGGCGTTTGCCAGTCACAAGAGCGAATCTTCGACACACTCGCTCTTCCACAGAGAAGCGGCGCCGTTCAGACACGAATTTTTTCTTCCACCGTGGGCATGACGAGAGCGAAGCAGTAGGGTAGGAATTATTGGGAAAATGCGGCAAGTAGAAGTTTTTTTTATTTTCTCAGCGGGCCATTGAAAGTGAGAAAACGAACTTTTTGTCGGGGTACGCCTTCTCAGTCCCGTGGACAAACCGAACCAAGTCGCAATATCAGAAGGGAATTTTTGGGGGAAAGAGGGAAGAGAACCGGGTCAAGGAGGCGTTTTCTTCCCTTTTCCTTACACCGCTTCAAACTCCTCATAAAAAAAAAGAAAGAAAGAAGATATCAGAAATGTGAAGTGGGTACGAGAAAGTTTTCTTTTGAACTTTTTAGATGCGTGTTGGGTGATTGTTAAAAGATGAAAATGTAAGTAGTTTTAGGGGAAAAAAAAAGAAAGATGGAAGAGGACAATAAAGAATCCGCAAAGAACGAGGGAGCGTTCTCGTGGCTTCTTTTCAGCGACATGTACGTCGGCGACGGTTCCCGAATTTCATGACTCGGGACAGGCGCCTTTTGGGGACTGCGTCGTGGTACGCGTGCGCTATTATCGAGCAACGCTCGGCGGTAGCGTTGTCGGGTAGGAAAATTAGAGAGCCTAGATTCCAGAGGGCGATCAACTCAAACCACGGAGGGCGTCTGCAATTTATTGGCGGATGGCTCATGCGGAGACTGGTCGCAAGTGCGCGTGCGTTGCGTTCTGGCGTGGCGAAGAGGAAAGTGGCCGGAGTGGTGGAAACGCTTACAGACGATCAACGATTTCGCCACTTCTTGGCAGTTTGCATTGCAAACGCGGCCCATAAAACACGTGAGTCCATTACAGCAGTTTGAAACACTCTGAATTCGAACATCACTAAAGAAAATCGCAAAAAAAAGAAGAGCCTCGGCGTGTTTTGTTTTTACTTTTGGGGTTTAAGAAAGGAAGCAGGTGGCGGGCGGGAAGACGGTAAAAAAAAATCAGAGGAATTTTTGATGTTACGCGATGTTCGGCTTGCTGCGAACCGATTTTTTTTGTGACAGGGTTTTCTCCATTTGGTGGTTTTGTCAACATGATTAGTCACGATTCGCTGGCTTCAGTAGAGGACGCACGACGACTCGTAGAGATAGGCCTTTCGGAAGATACGACTTGTGTTTAATGGGAATTAAGTAATAAAGAAATGAGAGGACACGAACCGTGCAGCCAAGAAGTGTTACGATCGAGATGGATGAAAGTGTTCACGTTGGCCGCTTGCGATTGTGTGTAACTTCCGTTGCCATCTGTTACCATTAACGTGCAACTCTTCTAAGGTACAGTATTTATTTATCCCACATCCCAGATACTGTCTTCGCAACGCATGACAGGGACCTGCGGATTAGATGGAGATTCACCGCGGCGCTGCACAGAACGGCTCGTGCGGTTGAACCGAAATTAGCTCTCTCATTTCGCGCGGGGCTAAACTCGCCTTTCTCGGTGGACTCGAGAGGACATAGAATTTTAGAATAGAGAATAGAGGAATAGAAAGACGGATCGCCAAAAAACAGGTTTATTTGTTGACTGGCAAACGCATGAACACGGTTAAAAAAAGTCTCGAAACAGACCATGGCTTCTCGGTCTGACTCGCGCCTTGGTGGCGTTGGTGTCTCACGTCGACTGCGTCTTCTCTCGTCGACCGTTTCACCCTGACATCGCTACTCGCGATCCCGTTCCGATATCTCCCGTACCCCCGATAACGATACCCGATAACGATGCGGCGCATGCGCACAGGCGGTGGCGGAGTATCCGACTATCGCTATCGGAGTCATCGGAAGAATCTACTCTTTAGAGAGTCTTAGAACCGTTTTTGCATATCCGAGACGGTACGATGGGCTTTCTGGTATGAACTGGGCATGTGCGAATGTTCTGCGGTAGCGCACATGCGGTTCGTACCAAAATGCCCATCGTACAATATCAGATGTGCGAAAACGGTTCCCTAAAACTCACTATTATTGACATCCTCCGTGGCCATCGGCGCGAAGAGTGTTTTGCGGTCACCCACTTTGCTGATAGTGGTGACGGTGACGGACGGCCGTGACCATTCTTCCAAAGCAACCGGTGAAGGAGCCTACGGTCGTGACGCAGCGCTCGGTTTCGTAAAGGCCCCACATACTCTCTATTGTATAAACGGTTTGTAGTGGCGTGACTGAGCCAAGCTGCCAGCATCAATCAATACGACGTCGTGCTGCTGGCGTTATTGAGTTTGTACGCTGATTTTGTTTCGAAATAGCGGTTTTCGTTTCACTCTGCCTCCGTATTGTTAAAACAATTCTGTAATTGAGGGGAAAAACACCTTAATTGTTTTTATTTGGCCTCCGCTGTCACCGAAATCAAAGTTACGGTATATTCCATATTGATATGCGAAGTAGCCACAGCAGCACATTCATAATACAGTCAAAGGTTCTCCTTCCCGGCGCGTTCAGTGGGAGCAATAAATCGTGACGTAATATAGAGAAATTTCAACATTTCCGCGCTTTCCGCAAGCCTTATCCAAGCAGTGAAACACTCCGCGCTTTTACCCAGAAGCGTCATGCTCAAGGCAGTTGAAACCTCTATGTATGAAGTCACACTCAGCGGTTGGTTTTACGGGTTTTCTGGAGTTTATTGATACGTTAGGCTCAAATGCTCCTGATATTTGAATTCACGGGTCAAAAATACGCTAAAATTTACCACTAACGTTTTTTTTTCTTCCCAAGTACCTCTTCAGTTTCCCTTTAAATGCCCTTGCGTTTTGTGCACTATTTCTGCGTTTTTTTTGTGCAGTGTACGTGGAATTGCAGCGAAATAATATACGATTTGAAATGGTAATTTGTTTCAATGTTTTGTGATTCTACTTTAATCCATAATACGTGTTTATATATGAAACGATACATCAACAACATTTTTGAAAAACCGGAGACGACGGACGAAAAAGGGGACAACACACAAAACGCCTCAACAACTCACAAGTATTAAAAAGTTTGGATAAACTAACTGTTAAAATTGTTTCATCGCAAAAAAAAAAAAAAAAAGAACATGGCGTTTTACTGACAGTTTTACGTAACGCTGCCCAATAAGTGATCTAGTGGTTACTATAAACACGTAATCGCAAGGAATATATAGGTTGTGCTTTTCGAAAATAATACGCGGACGAGGAGGTATAAACGACGTTTCGGGCCTCGACCGGATATTGGGAGCCCCGGAGTTCAAACCCCGGCTCCGCCAAAGATTTAGTCTTTCGACGGCTTCGTAGAATTTGTTTCATTCGATCAAGTACGGTTCGATCATCCGCGCCTTTCTGATTATTTTTTTTTTTGGAGACCGTGTACGACAATGAAAGTGCCCACATATAAAACATACTTCTTCTTGGATAAAAAAAAAAATAAAGTCGTCTTCAAAATGACCGCAGGGGCGTTTTCTCAGCAAATGAAAAGAGGCTCTTCCTTGAAAAAAAAAAAGAAATACTGTTTACACTTTCCTCTAACCCCCCCCCCCCCCTTTTCTCTGTCCCTCTCTCTCTATCTCTCTCTCAAAAAAAAAAAAAAAAGAAAAGGCAAGAAGAAACAAAAGCAAAACATCAGGAGAGAATTCAAGCGCGAGAACATCGACGCCACGTGTCACGAGTCGGAACTGCTTCATCTCGAAAAAGCGGCCGGCGCTCTCTAAATACAGCGCATCTACCAGCGGGCCGCTCGTAAAAAGCCGGCTGCAACTGCATTCTGAAACCCCATCATCTGCACAAAGCTAGACGGCGAGCGCCCTCGCACTTTCACTGACGGAAGTGTAAGCACCAGGAAAAAAAAAACGAAAACAAAGAACAAAAAAAAAAAAAAACGCAATGGTGCTCATTGCAATCTAAATATACGTGCACAAAAAAAAAAAAAAAAAAAAAAACCGATTACAACCGAACGTTTTAGAAATGAATAAATAATAATAATAATATAATAATAAAAAAGAGTGCTTTTACAACGTTTAACGCCGCGAAACGCCCCAAGTTTGCCAAGGACTGCTCCGGGATGGCGCTGGGTTCCTTCCTTCAAGAAACTCAAGGCCATGGCAATCCTCCCGCTACTTGAAAACGTCGTCCTTTTGAAGGAGCCAGGCAGCGTGGAAGTTCCAATATGTATGTAAAGCGAGGAATGCACCGTTTTTTACTTCCAAGTAGTTCCGGCGCTCTCATAGTTTAGTTTATTTGGCCGTTTCTCCGCTTTCTTTATGGGCTCGCTTCGCAACGTTTATTCTATTCGTGTTTTATTTCGTTTGTCAGTTCGAGGTTGTTAGTTGTTTGATGTTGATCTATTTGCTGTAGCGGTACGGCCCTCGAAGTTGTTTTTTTTGCTTGTTTTCTCGTTTTCCTTCGAGATCGATCTTTTTATTGCGCGGGTAGAAAGAGTTTCCGGAGGGTTCCTTTTGGCCGAGCTTGAAGCGTTCAATCCTCGGGAAGACGCCGCCGCTACTGGAGGATGTCTGGCTCCAATCGAAAGCACAGCGCCTCACTGGAGGCTAGAGAGTCTCGGGTATTCAAAGTTTTCTCGCTCGCGTTGTCGCTTTCGCTGTGTTTGCGTCCCCGTTCATTTTATACACTCGGCGTGCTGTGTAGTATTGCATTTTGGTATATATGTTTTTGAGTTTGCGTACGTTGGCTTCACAGCGTAGAGAATTTGGCTGCGTGTACTTGGTTTCCCTCCGGGAATTGATGGATGCACACTGCGTCTTATATTTTGCCTTCCTTTTTCTAGAACCTTGGAATGACTTTGCAGTTTTTGTTCTTTGATCTTGGGGAAGTGCTCCGACGTGGTTCCAGTATCCTGTTTTTCCCTTTAAATAATAATGAGAGCGTCATTTCTTTTTATGTACACAAAGGTATTGGTGTCAATTGTTTTTCGTATAAATTTCGTTAGCGGTAACGATGCAAAAGCAGTAAAAAACCGGACAAAAGTTTTTTTCTTTTTAAGTTTATACTTGGTCCTGAACACCCGATAGAAAAGCTCGGGAAAGTAGTGTTATACTCGGTTTGGCTTTAGGTCCGACAAAGGCTACGCTATGATCCTTGGGAGGCAATGAAGCAGGGAAAAAGTGCATCGTCACGCTGCTCGACGTATTTGTACACCGGCAAAAGGCATAGCGAATGAGCCGTGATCCTGTTTTAGAGCGCATCTCTTAGGCGCCCGTTTCCGGTTTGAGCGGCGTCGGCGTCGGCGTCGGCGTAACCGCGTGGTGCATTATGGGTAAATTTTCCCGCTAAATTCAGCGGAAAAATTTCCCCGCTAAATTTAGCGGTAAAAACTCTCCGCCAAATGTAGCGGGAAATTTTCCCTTAAATAGAAGGCGAGCAGGAGAGGAGGAAAGGCATAGCCTCCTCTCCCTACCTTCCCCTCCTCCTGCTCAAGAGCTGCGCTCTGATTCGGCGTTACAGGAAGTTGTAAACGTCTTCCATTTTTTTTTATTGCGCGTCACTGGTTTAGCCAGGAACCGCAAACGCAGAAAGACGACGATCGCCTCGAGATTTCAATTTGGAGCTGCAGTGGTCGGACTCGGAGTCAAACAGAGTATGGCGCGAAACTTAAAGCCGGCGTTTTTTTTTTGATATAGATATCTAGAAGGAATCGCTTTTTGCGCCGCTATCGGCTCGGATGAAAATAAATTCGTACGAAAGCAAAAACACGAGCAGTCCGATGCGTTAGATTTGGTTTGCCGCTGATCGGGGCTTCGGGCAGCGAAGGGCTCCAAAGGGTTGCGGTCGTCGTTTGCGCGACGCGACAGGGTGAACAAATAAAACGAGACGGAAGAAGGCGGAATTTCTATTTCTAGAGCGCGTGACCAATGGCACGGAAAAAAAGGAGCTCCGATGGCACGAATGCCGTGGCAAATGGAGGACGTAAATTTGATTACCCATGCGAAGGCGGCCATTCGGATTTTCTCTATAGCTCGTTCAGTCCCGGCTTGGTCTTTTATGGGGCGCAGCCTAAGTCGAGGTGGCACTCTGCCGTAGCTTTTTTCGTGACGCTAGGAATACCGTGCTGAGGTATATGGTGCGCTCGGATTTGTATTGGCGGCGAGATATTTTTGGTAGCGCCCTCCTCCTGACGTCATCACCTTGTGAACAACAACTTCGATGGCGCTTGTAATGAGCGTGGTGGAAGCTTGAGATTATTGCGCTCTGAAAGCAACATTGCCAACAGCGTCAAAATGGAAGTTCTTTTCATTGTTTTTTTTTTCCGTCGATGAGACATCTCTTGCTGACGTCATAGTCCGCATTGGGACAATTGTGGGAGGCCGACCACTGCGACGCTTTCGATCGCTCACGTCTCCAATAGGCTGCAGGTGCACGCACTCACGTTTGGTTGCAGCCGAGCGCGTTTTGCGGTTTCGTGAGGATTACGTGCTTCCGGAATTTATTTCTCGTGGAATTAGGATGTTGCTTTTCGGAGTTTATTTCGCTTTGAAAATACGGGGTTATCGGAGTTTATTCTTGTTAAATTCTCAAATTCTTTTAAAATCAGAGATTTTTTTTTTTTTTTTTTTTTTTTTACTGTGTTACCATTTTTAAAAAGTTCAAAAACAAAATAATGTACGATGACTCGTTGTCCTGAAAGAACCTTGACGAGATAAATTGCAAACCCTCTTTGTTAGTAGCTCGAAATTTCAAAGGACACTCAAGTGACGTTTCCTCAGGACCACTGACTCTGCTCCTAAAAATTGGTATTTGTTAAATACCGTATTTTTTACTTTGCCATTGTAACCTCGAAATTTTGAGTTTCTTGGATGAACCCGCATTGTCGGAAAATTTACCGGCGTGTGTTGTTTGGATTTTGTTTTTTGGATTTATTCGAAAACATGAAATCCTACTTAAAACGGGTGGATGGATGATTATGGCTGAACCGTTTTTTATCGAACATCGCTAAATAAATAAATAAATAAGTAAATAATTAAATTTAAAAAAAAAACAACAACACTAAGGTTAAGCCTTTTAACAGAGTAATTCTAAATTCGGAATGAATGGAGCATGGTGAGGAATTTCATATCGCTGCTAAGCACAAGCGTGGTACGCTTCCGATATTCGTAAATTTCCCTTCTCTTCTCGATCGCGCAGAATTATTTCACTATTGTATTTAGAAATTCTTTTTACAAGGTTATAAAGGACCATTTGTCGGAAATGGTGCGTGCATTTTATCTCATAAATAATGCGGAATCTTCACATTAATGAAATATAGAACCAGGACAACCTCAAAGATTGTGCCACCGTGCCAGTGTGTTTCCTCGTAAGAGAGCATAAAGCCTCGTTCACACCCTCGCGACTGCTGACCACCAAAAAGGCTTAAAAGCCGGTTTCAAGCCTATTGCGACTGGTTGCTTTTTTTTTTTTTGAAGCTAAAGTTTAAACTTGGACAAGTTGGTACGACATGACGCCGGTCGTAACCAGTTGACGTCAGGACCGCGGCCGGCGACATGACGCTTCAATGACGCCATCAGGCGGGGATCGAGGGAGCGTTTCTTAAATACTCCTGCTAAACGGGCACCCTTAAAGGGGCAATGACAGGGTGTTTATGCACCGCAAAGTTTTTATTACAGCGAAGCTGTTTTATGCTAGGATCTGGAGAAAAATGCGTCCATGGATGTTAACAAGAAAACTCCCGTTTAAACGGCGCTTCTTTTTTCCGATTGGTCGTGGCAAGTATAAATAAAACGAGGTGGCAACCCGCGTGAGTCAGCCTTCCTTGACATTATTAGATAGTGAGGTCCTGATCGCTTGTTATCATTTACAGTCACCGACTTACTTCAGCTAAGAGTGCGCTGTGACGAGGCTGAGGGCAGAACGCGCCGATCTAACCTTCTTTCGCTTCCGCGATGCTGATAAAGAGACTTGGACTTTTTATCAGCATCGCTGATAAAGAGCCCCCAAGTCGCTGTAAAACCTAAAACAGTCGTATACCAACACGTATACGTATACCAACGACCAACAGCAAAACGTGTATCGACCTCTCGTTTAGCAAGAACGTATCCGAAATCAAAATACAACCAATGGCGGCTTACCATACTGACCATGAGGCAATGATCACTTCTGTCACTAAGAATCAAATAAACAACGAAGTCGTGTACGTGTCTTCATTGCAATCATACGTAAATCGTACTGATGTCGTATAGTTGTCGTAAAGATAACAACTTCGCTGGTCCTCCATCTTCACGTGAAGTGGACGGGCTCTCCAATTTTTTTGTACATGATATGTGAGAGTCCGACTACCCAGAAAACAATTCGCGGCTCGAAATTCGCTTTCTTTCCGCCCGAAAACCGCCGATCGAGAACTGGCCGGTTTGAGTCGCACTCACTCTCTTCTCCGTGTTAAACACACCAGACGGAAACACGAAAACTATGGTGCCTGGAGTCCTTCTTCGACTGGTGTGTTTAGCGTCGAATGCAGCTCTCACACCAAAAACGGTCCCGAAGTGGAAACAAATGGCGTCACAGAAGGCGGAGTGTCATGCTGTCGGATGTCGCGATCCTGGCGGTTGGTCGTAGAGATGCTGGCAGAAAGCACGAGAGAACGCGGGTGTCGCTGTCGTCGCGGCGTAACAACTTCTGACTGCCGAGGCTTCCGTGGACTGCCACACTGGAGAGCGACCCGCAGGAGAACAGACGTCTTCTACATCCATTACCGCTGCTGGGACGCCGCCAGGATCGTGACCGGCGATGGCATGACACAATTCTATGATCGAGGGAGTACTTTTTGGACGCGTTAAACAGACCGGTCGGAGATGCGTTCCAAACACCACACCAAAACTACTCTTATGATGAATGGAAGGCTGAAAAAAATCATGAGCCATTCCACTCTGTGACGCTAGATGACCAGCGAAGCTCTTTAGCACACGATAAAGACGTAACACAAAATTTTGAGCAAAGGTACAAGCACATTTATTGTCTTGATCGTTGGTCATCGTGACAAAAGGTACGCATACACATTTATTGTTGTCTTGATCGATGGGTATTATTTCGCGTGGACGACTATCGCCGCCCCGAGGAGTTGGAGGAAACTAGACACGCGCGACAAATCCGCCACCCGGCGGAAAGTAGCCATGCGCGACGAGACTGCCACTCCGGGAGAGCGGAAGAAAAGGAAACTAGGCACGCAAGCGCTGGGGAACGACGAAAAAGAGAGGGCGGTGCGAGCCTAGACATGGCCGACGCGGGTCGCACAGCGACAAATCTTCGAGAAACCTCAGAGTCTACAAATCTTGAAAATGGTGCCTATTGATAACTAACCTACTGAATGAACCAATGGCTCAATTACCCAAGCATCAAGGAGAATGCAGGGAATGGTGTTCCACGCGTCGCATGCATGCCGGCGTCTGCAGCAGCATAGCCTCCTTTATACTCACAAAGCCTGCAGTTGGACGACGGAGACGTTAAGTGCCCGATCGCAGACTTGGAGCGCGAGGATCTGGTAGCACGGAGCATCAAATAGCCATTTCTCGGGGAACCTGGACGTCAGCGCACAGTTTTTGCAGCGGCGAGGACCCGAAACACACTTGTTCGCTCGGGAGAAATGTGTTTCGGCGTCTCGCCGCAGCGGGGCGCCAGTCACTTGACTCTCCTCTCATCCGGTGTCTGCCGTTCCACCTTTTTCGTTTCGGCGGCCGCTTCTCTGGGCGATCTGCCAGGCTTTGCCAGTATAGAGGAGGCTTTGACAGCAGGAACTGTTCTAAAGCAAAAGCCTAAAACAAATGACATCTTGCACGCTTCGTCAACGCTTTATTTTGGTTATTTACTTCGAATCTTTTATACGGGGAAGGCGTGCGCGCGCGGCGCGTGCGGCGCCTGCGAGCGTAGAGTTTTTGTTAACGAATATGAAAAATCCATGGAAACCCAGCCATAAACAGCGTCGCCGTAAAAGGACGTACATATGTTTTAGAGCGAAAAGAAAACAGTCGTAGTCTGTGATTAATTTTTTTTTTGTGGTAGATGTTTTAAAGTAGGATTTATAATAGGCGCGGCACGACTTACGAAACGCTAAGATGGCGCCACGGTACGCCCAATGTTATTTTATGTTGTTGGGCGTTCATAAACACAAGATAAAGACGCGCCACCGCGAGAAGAAAAATATTTACCTAAGACGTGACTTCGCGAATATTGCTCGTGCTTTGTCCGAGAAGTGTTCGCGCAACTCGTGCGAATGTCGTCACTGCGTTCGTTGGTGTGCCGTCGCCGTCTTTGAGATGCCTTTGTCGAGTACCCCGGCGACCTTCTTTTGAAGCGCTGCTGCCAACCATTTTAGTTCTTATATTTTACTTCAGTGAAGCCATAGTTCGTTTTCTTTTTAAGTTACACTTTTTTAACGCTGTTACCGTGCGAACGTGACGGAAGGGGTTGAAGTTACAGCAGCTCGTTGCAGAACTCTTGCAGCGCAGGTATGATATGAGATGTCTGAGTGTATTCTTAAGTATAACCAAACAAGCCACTCTTCTTTTATTTTTTTATTTCTTTCGAAATATTTGAGTGTTCGCCGAAGAAATGCTGTGTGCACACGGTTCTCAACTTTTCCTTTGAAGAGTATACTTTTCGTTCAAGTGGAGGCCACGCCAACCAAAAAAGTTGCCCCCCCCCCCCCCCCCCCCCCCTTCCGCCCTCTTTTTTTGGCTGAGTTGGGCAATGTGCTGTTGAGCTTTGATAGAAAACGACGAGGAGGACAGACAGAATAAACATGGCGTGAAGACAGGAAGCTACCAGAGATGCTCTGTGTCACTAAAGGGAAAACGAAGCGGTTCTGTTTTTGGGGAAAAACACTTACATTATCTTCATTTGAACTCCAGCATCACAACTATCGAGACTATTTTTCAGTTTGGTGTACGGAGGCTTCAGAAAAGTTTTTTTCAGTTTAAAGGACATATCTATTGATAATATTTAAAAATCGGAACGAGCAGTGGACAAAAAAAAAAAAAAAAAATAAACAAAGACACAGCGCGTAGCGCTGTGTCTTTGTTTATATTTTTTGTTCGTTTCTCGTTGCGCTTTATAAATATTATGAATGACCAACTAGCTCAAATTCGCACCTTTGTAGATATTGATCCTAGCACTCAAAGCAAGCCGGGCGTTTTCCGGGGCGGGTACACTCACCACAGCCTAAGTGCTCCAGGGGCGACGAATAAGCCGACGACGCGCGACCGGCGACGATAATGAACTGCAAACAAGGCACAGACTGTGCTCGCGTAACCAAGTAGGCACTTCCGCTCGGGAAGCGTGCTGTGGACTTTGGCTGTCGAGAGTGCGAGTGATCCTGCATCGACTTTCTGGTCGGCCGGTCAACCGGCATTTCTAATTAATAAGCGGGCCTTCTGGTTCGCTGAGTTCTCCTTCGGATTACTCGGTAAGAAAAATAATTACTCGAGCTTGATCGTGCTGAAAATGATTGTGAAGTGCAGAAAGTGTCGAGCGCCCAACTACCACCTCGCGGAATAACCTCGCAAAAATCGACGTCACGTGACTCGAGCTCGCACGACGCAAAATATTTCCGCTAAATTTAGCGGGGGTGTTGAGGTGACGGTTCCCCATGACGAATTTCTAGCGAGTTCGGTCGGTAAATCACGTTGTGCGTTACAGCTGCAAACGACCAAAACAATGGGTGTTTGCGATTGACGTCGGCGGTTGTGGCGCTGCGGCGATGGGGCAGCACGCGCCCCATTGTCAGAGGTGGGTTTTGGCGTACTTATGCCGCCAGATTTCAGCGTTGCGTTGGAGCGCGGCCAACGCGGCCATTGCCGCGGCTCTCATTGACTTTGTGCGTTTGCCACCGCCGCTAAAGCGATCGTGCGCGGTGAAATTTTTTTTTCTGCGGTGCTGGTTTAGGAAAGGTACAAAGACGACGATGTTGCATTTTCGGGGTTGCTCGATTGGCTCTGTCGGATTGTAGCGGACATCTAAAGCGGCACGGAGGGCTCGTTCACACTTGCTCGAAACGTTCTTGTCGCCGACCGAATGTGTGCTGGGCAGAAAAAGACCGCGCGTTCCCGTTTGTTGCCACGCGCCGCATCCGCGCGGCTCGGTTCTTTCGCAGACATCGGAGCAGACTGCCCCTGGCTCGAGCGGTGTTGGGAAAACTGCCCTCCCAGACTTCCTCTCGCAGTCAATGCTCACCCGCAGTGCAGAGAAAAGGCCAGATATTTTCACGATGATAAGAAAAAGGCAACGATAAAATAACGACTAAACGGAGACAACGTTTGTATACGTATACCTACCGCTCGTGCCAATTTTTTTTTTTGGTTCCACGGATCTCCTTTGTGGGCATATACACTCTAAAAAAAGCCCGTGAGTCTGCTTTCCCGCATAACACTCGGAGAGCCAATCACCGCAACTTATGGAGGCAGCTCTGCGAATGACACTGCCGAAACATATGTTTAGACTACAAAACGCAGTCTGAGTTGTGACATTAAGCAATGCGAGCGTGACGTTTTGCATTGCTTAATGTCACAACTCAGACTGCGTTTTTTGGTCTAAACAGATGTTTCAGCAATGTCATTCGCTGAGCCGCCTCCGTAAGTTGCGGTGATTGGCTCTCCGAGTGTTGTGTGGGAAAGCAGACGCACTGGCTTTTTTTAAAGTGTACTGTCTTCGTTGTTCAGATGCTTCTTTTCGAACAGGGTGGAATCCTTTAGTCTCGATGAGCATTTCTGTTGACACAACGATATATCAGCGAGACGGCGCATATTGTGCGGATGATATCCCTAAAAGCAATGATAATATAATTTAATTGTTTTCTGAAAAACAACAATTTACCGGACAATTCTTTTAAACATAAAATGGACAAACCGAGCTCGCAAGCTGACAAATAAATACCCGCACACCAGTGATGGGGCTGAGCAGACTAGGTCAGTGAAAAAAAGAGAGAAAGATAGAAAGTAAAATGGTGGGAAGAAAAAATGCAAAAAACAAAGAAGTCAGCTTTAACAATGCGTAGGTCAGAAAAACAGGATATAAGAAAGTAAAATGTGTTTGATAGTTCACGTTCAAGTTCTTTGCTGTTTGATTCGAGAACGGGCGAGTTAAGAACAAGGACGTATCTGGCTAAATTTCAAAAGAATGACGCATTATATGCCGTGTGCCATGGTGAGGGTGAGGTGCTAGAATATTTGATTTTGAAGTGCACGGGGCTTCGCCCTGCCCTCCCTGGAAGGGTAACCGATCTGCCAGGGGCGCTGGGATTTGCTGGCGAGGATGGAAGAACGGATGACAAAATGATTACTCTCCCAAACAGGAGGTTTGGAAATTGGTGGAATTTATTCAGGAAACATTGAATCGAGTCAAACTAACTACCACAGCTGGGGAGAGGCGGAACAAAAAAAAAAACTGGGACTCCCTCTCGCGTACTTCCGGCCCAGACTCTCATCCCTGTCTCCCAGCAGGTCTGGTGATGGGGTGACGCCGACTAGGCTTGACCAGAGGAAACTTAGCGACTTCTTTGCAGGGGGGTGCAAGGCGCGGGATGATGTTTTTAGTGTTTATTTTGCACGATCCCCCAAAGGTCGTCCAGGCAATATTCCACACCGCCTGGTGATAGTCACATAAATGGAGAGGGGAAGCAAATGGGCTGAGAAGGGCTAGGAGAGGAATAATACTTTTGGTTTTTAGGCTAGATGGCGCAACCTACCCCCCCCTTATAAAGGGTATAGCCGTTATCATTCATCCGTACATCCGTGGGTGGGCAGGAAGCGTGTGATAGAATCCGAGTCGTCGCCTAACGCTGATCGTAGCCCTCGTTTCCAAATACATACATAGACTACGTGCTCCAAACAATGCCGGGCCCGGACAATTGGCGCAGCGGCTGCTAGGTGGCGTCACTCCTAGAAAGGGTCGATTAACACGCAACTAATCCTAATACGAACTCTCTCTGCAGTGCTCAAAGACGAATTGGCGTCGCCGAGAGCTCACGATTGGAGCGGCGACCGCAAAAGCTTTTTCGCAATTTTGGAAATGGGTGGGCGCGCTTGAAACGCCGCCCTTTGCCATATTGCGCGTCCCCTATATGGCGTCCGAAATGAATCGATGCGATTTCCCGAGCACTTAAGTCTGCGTCAGAGTTCACTTGGACGCTTGAAAACTCGTACCCTAGCGTGTTTGCATTGCACCCGAATTTATTTTCAATGTTTTTGCTTGTCTGGAAATACGAGCGCTGATTGAGGAGTAATAAGACTGCGTTTGTTCGACTTTGGAAGTAGGGTAGACGGGAAGTGTTGTGCTCACGCTTGGGAAGGTAATACATTAATATGTCCCAGCCTGTAGTTGGACCATTCTGTCGCAGCGAGTGAAGGCGCCTCATAAGTGCCGTCATGGCAGATGACGAAGGCGTGGCCGCTAGATTGTGGCAGAAGTGAGTGATTGAAGTTTGTGTGAACGTTGAAGAAATGGCAACTGCACTGTAACAGTCTTCGTATATTCCCTGGGCAATAACGTTTGGTTCGACAGGTAGCGCCATCTGCATAAGAAGGGAGATAAGAACATACTCAGTAACTATCGACCTATTTCTATCCTTCCCGTATTTTCAAAATCACTAGAAAAAATTATACAGGCTCGTTTAGTACAGTTTTCCGATAAAAACAATTTGCTAACCTCCGCACAGTTTGGGTTTAGAAAAAAATCTATCAACTGAGTTGGCACTGCTGGAGCAAAAAGAATTCATTCTGAAAAAACTTCGATAAAAGAAAGCTGGTTCTGGGTGTATTTATCGACTTTACAAAAGCATTTGACTACATAAATCACAATATATTACTTCCTAAACTTGATTTATATGGTATTCGCGGTTTGCCTTTATCGCTTTTGAGGTCCTATTTACACCATCGTAAACAGTATGTTTCCACTGGTAAATATTTATCTGATATCAAACCAGTTCAGTCTGGCGTCCCACAGGGGAGTATACTTGAACCATTTCTTTTTAGCATCTATATAAATGATATTGTCAATATAAATCCATCGGCAAAATTTGTTGTATATGCTGACGACAGCAGCATATTTTTTTTCCGGCACAAGCAGCGATGAACTTATCGATGTCGCCAATTTAACATTGTCTAAATTGTACGCCTGGTCACGAGATAATGGTCTGAACATTAATACCGAGAAAACAAAAGCCATAATTTTTCGGTAAAAAAACAAGAGTGTAATAATAATGCGAGACATCGTATTGAACTCCGTCCCCATAGAAATCGTCAGCACTTTTCAAACTCTCGGAGTATTCTTTTCAGAACGAATGTCATGGGATAACCACATTGAACACTTGCCACAAAACTGTCACGTGTTATAGGACTAATATACCGTCACGGTTCTTCCCTACCCGTTAACGTGAAAATATTAATATACAATTCCCTGTTTCAGTCCCATTTAAATTACTGTAGCCTCGTTTGGAGTAACATGACGTTCACAAACTTGCAGAAACTATATTTATTGCAAAAACGAATATTGAGAATTATTTGTAATGTGCCTTATGATTACCATAGTGAGGGTTTGTTTCAAAAGTTCGGAATGCTAAAAATATTTGACCTCTATGACTATAGATTATGCATCAGCTTAAAACTCGAGAACAAAAAAAAATACGCATTTCTTGTCAGACTTATCCGAGTTAGTGCCGAACGATCACGTCTATTTAACCCGACACATGGAAATTGGAAGGTTACCGGCTGTAAGACAAACTATGGTACACAAACTCTACGTTACACTATACCTAAATTGCTCAACTACCTCGCCAGCAACGAAATTCGTTTAGACTCCATATCAACTAAAGATTTGCGTTCATTCTATTTGCGCTTGTGATTCTTCATCGACGCCTACTATGTTACCTATTATCTACTGGTTTGTTTGAACTGTATAATATTATTTTTAGGGCTACAACAGTGTCTACTCTGTAGTGTTTATAATAATTCTGATGAAGTTTTTTTGTCTCTCTTATGTATATGCGTGTGTGCGCTTCTTTTTTTTTTTTTTCTTTTTCTTCTTGTGCTGCTGCGCCTGTCACCGTATCGGGCTTCGGACTCGTCAAGCCTCCTTTGGAGGCTTTTTCCCTTCTGCCCGTCCAATTCATTTGGAAAAAAAATTTATTATTATTATTATTATTATTATGCGAGATTCTTGCGACTCCGAGACGGCCCGCGGCCGCAATGATTGGACCCTCCGTCGATCTCGAACACAAACGTCCGAGTGCCCTGCCGAACTCTGACGGAGAGCTCGCTTCCAATCGTTCTATGGTTAGGCCTTTCGAAAGTTGCCCTTTTTGGCCACAAGCCGGGCTCACTAGCAGCCCGCTTCCAGTTCGCTGCCCTGGGCTGATAGACCGGACTTATCGCCGTTTAAATTCTGGACATTTTCCACGTTAAAAAAATCCGAAGCGAAGAAAGTCGCTGCAGCAACGCTGAAACTGGAGTCGCAAAACATTTATTTGTGTTTTTTAATTGTTTTTAATCATTCTGCAGCATGTGCGCTAACGTTTGGAACCCACTTTAGCTAGTTTGGAAAAATTAGTTCCTCAACGTATCGAGCTTCGATTTATTACAAAGGTGCGGGTGGGTGGTGGAAGCTTGGAGTAAATATATTAACGGGTTAACTTACCTCGCTAGAAGCAACAACAATTTCGGGCAATTTGCGGTGGCATTCGCAGATGGCGTCATGGTCCTACTCACCTAGCTGTACGTGTCGCGGACAGGTGTCGGAAGCGCCGAGGGCGTGCGGGTGCCGAGCTTACCTAGCGACCTTCGGAAACTTTTCACTACGCCGGTGCGCTTCTCCCTGTACAATTTTGAAAATGCAATAATTCATTCATAAAAAAAAAAAAAAAAAAAAAAAAAAAAAAAAACGCGTGAATACTGAAATAGGAATTTCAATCTTTTGGTACGTATGATCGGTTAAGGCGCCGCATACTCTCGCATCTCACATTGCGCTATCTGTCGGCACCATGTCTAACTAGGCCAGCACGGCCATGACACCGTCTGCAAATGCCACCGCAGATATCACAAAAATGAGTTCACTTAGCGTGTGCCTAAAAGACTTGCGCGCGATGCGCTTAGAACGACAAAGCCATTTCGTTGTGCACATTTATTCGCCGCGAACGGACGTTTAGTCCTGCGGCGGATAGATCACGCACATGAGCGGCCTGTGCAACATAAAGTATACGCCACATATGGCCCCGTTCGAGTATTATCTCCATGGCGACAGACGATGAAATGTTCGTGCACAGCGTAAGTCCGTACTGAGACTGCATGTGCTCTAGCAACCACTGGTCGTGTCCGCCTCTAACGTGAACGTTTAATTCCACCTTCACGATGAGCGGCATTGCGTAAATGGTGACCTACATCAGATGGGCTGACACGCATGCGTTGGGAAGCATCGGCCTTGCGGCTTTGGCGGCAGGAGCTTCCGAGGGCGGATGGATGGATGGATGAATCCGACTGAGCCCTTTGGATCGGGCGGTAGCTTACGCCACCTAGCCATTTTGTTTTACCATTTAAGCTTAGAATATTTAAATGTAAAAACTATATTCATTTGGTCATTGGACGCGCACCCGCCATCTGTCGGCGCTTACAGAAGGTGTTTGCTAGCCAGTTTCCACAGCCGGTGCGGCTGTGGCGCCATCCAGTGGCGACATTGTGAACTTTTACTTTTCACTAGGCCCTGGTACTTAGCGCGTAAGTTTTCTGCCTCGCACGCTCTTCTGCAAGCCCTCCTCGGATATTCTTATCGTAAACGGACGTTTCGAATCAGCTCGCAGAAGACAAGGAAGCAAGTGGATGTCAGTGTTTACGAGGGATGCGAATTCCGAGATTGCAGTGAACAGCGTGCTTCTCTGGAAAGGGGGGGGGGGGGGGGGGGGGAGGGTGCGATGAACGACTTAGATGAAAAAAGGGGCTGCAGAAACCACTAATGTTGGTTATCTATAAATTGCGATAGCATTCGTCATGGAACTCACGACGCAGCTCACTGTGAATACGGCGACTAAAAGTTTTAGTAAACACTTTGTTTTATGAATTAAATTTTTCCGCCAAGTTTGGCGGGGAAACTGAATTGGTGCATAAATTGTGGCGTCAATTTTTCCGCTAAATTTAGCGGTAAAACTGAATTGGTGCATAGGTCATGTGACGGAGGTCCCGCGACGCCAGGTCATGTTACTTCAATTGCTCCGCAAAATTTAGTGGGGAAACTGAATTGGTACATAGGTCGCGTGGCATCAATTTTTCCGCTAAATTTAGCGGGGAACTTGAATTTGTGCATAGGTCACGTGACGTCAGGTCACGTGACATCAAATTTCCCGCCAAATTTAGCGGGAAAACTGGAAAGAAGGAGGTGGGAAAGGTCCAGGAATACGGAGGGGGGGGGGGGGGAAGCTAGAAGATTGCATGTATCGGCCGCACGATGCCTGCATCTTTGGGTGCGCGATAATGTTCTAAATGGTATAATATTTAGTATGTCGTATAATTAGAGAAAAAGAGGTAAAGAGAAAGAGAGAGAAAGATGGCGAACAACTGAAAAAGGAATGTTTGAAGAGAGTGACAAGAAACAGGCGCAGATGCTCTCGTCAGCGTTTCTGGAGACGATGGACTTGATTAATAGCCAGTCTTACGATGGAATATGATGTACGGTGATACAATACAGAGAAGTATTTCTGGGATCCTCCGCGAATTGTTTGCTTTTTCTGTTTCTGGGAACATTGCTTTGTCTTTCTTTTTTGTCTGTTTCGTGCATGAGAGGATGGATAGACGGAGTAAATCAAAACGAAACACACATTTACGTACAAGATAAATAGCGCGAAAGAAGACACGGACATGGGAGTAGGCAGGACAGGTGTTACAGACATTCTCTTGAGGATCGAAACAGACATTCTCTTGGGGGTGTTTTGTTTTGTAACCTTTGACGCGCTTCAATATTTTGTTGTTGTTTTTGCCTTTGAGTTATCTTCACGGGGAAGGTAGATTAGAGGGGATGGAAAATGTATGATGTAGAAGGGAAGCGACGAACAAAGAAAGGAACAGGCGTGCCTGTCGAAAACTGACTCGATTTTTCCCAAATAAGTCTTGTTTAGTGAAGAAAGGTAAAAAGCTTTCAGCCTTTCCACTCTGATGAAGAAGGAAGGCCAGCAGAGCTGTCCAATGGAAAGTAATGGACGGCCGGAACTCGGCAAGCCAGAGTGGATAGACTGCCGCCATCTACGAGGGACGGCAGCAACCAGATACGTGGCTTGCCGCCGTCGCTCATAGATGGCGGTAGGTGTCCAGAGTTCGGTGTCTTCATTTTTTTGCGGGAGACACGATCCTGGGGAAAATAGTCCTGAACAGCTCCGCTGTAAAAACGCAGGCGAGCTGACCAATTACATCCATAGTAACCATAAGCCGTAAGAACAATAAAAAAAAAAGAGCAGAACAACGAAGTCTCTTACACAGCTGTGTTTGAGACTTCTTGTGTTAGACAGCAGTTGTTCTGTCCGCTTTTTTTATTGTTCTTAAGTCTCATGTTTTTAGCTAGCTTATCATGTCGCATGAATATACGAGGGTGATTAAAAGTAATTCGCACAAGCGTTTTAGCACCCATCTCGAACAAACCTTTCGAAGCTTAAGTTCGTCATAAATTATTGGCAGATCCTTGGCTGATTTGAAAATGATTCGCCACCTCATCCACTGTCACTCGAGTATCTCACAGAGTCTGATCACGTGTACGCTGGACAGTGAAGTTTGGTTTGACAACTGGCACCATCATGTGAAAATTTTTTTCAACTCTGAAATAGCCTGCGGTCGTGATCATTGGACCTGATCTCGAGCTCGAACCTCCGAGCGCCGTTCCGAACTGTGACGCAGCGCTCGGGTCGAATCACTCGGTGATATGACCCTCCCAAAGTTGACCTTTTGGCCGCCAACCGCGCTAATTAGCAGCCGGCCGAGGCGCCTCGTCTTCACTGACCTGAAGGTATAGTCGTGAGCGGGCGTCGGTCCCCTTCTTCATGGTTGACCATTGTGCGTCCTTCCTTGACCTTCTGCATCCACTCAATTACGCTTCTTCGCGACAAAACACTTTCTACATAGTGTGTACAAAATATCGGCACCGGGCAGACCCCCAGACTACAAAAAAGTTAATCACGGTACGCTGCTCTTCTTTTGTGCAAATCACAAGTGGGGCAGTCATTGTTTCTTGAACCTTAATCGCAACTGAACCGATCTAGCACGTTAAAAACTGCACAGCAGTGACTCGAAAGAAAGTGAAGTTGTACGAAAATCGCCGTTAAAACAGTTCGGCCAACAAAATTTCTAAGGTAACCATTGTGCGGATAATGTTTTAGCACCCTCGTATATATGTGTATATTGTTCTACAGCATGCAAAATACCGATTTTAAAGGGGTACGTAAACTAAATGTTTGCAATCATTTCTTTGTTTAGAAGTGGTCTATGTTGTCCAGGCAGCCCACAAACACTAGCCTAGACTAGTGTTTCTGGGCTGCCGGCAAAGAAGTCAAGAAAAAATCATTTAAAACGAATGAACAGATTTCGACACTGCGTCTGGTAGCTGTCTGTAAAGGCCCGTTCACACTCTTGCGACTGCTTGCGACCTCTTAAACCTGGGTTCCTTAAAACTTCTTAAACCAGAGAACACACTGGCGCCATCTATTGGGAAGCAGTGTAAACTCGGCGGTCCGGCATATATTTTTTTTATTTCTCGCGCAATATCCTTTCTTTTTTGGCTCGAAAAACTTTTGTCAATGTTATAAACGAGCCTTTCTATGGGTATTGCGCACATTTGACCTCGGAAATCCCGCAAAACCTTCGCTTTTGTGAAATGCAGTTCTAGGGTCACCGCATAGATGGCGCCACAATGTCAGTGTGTTCCCTCATTCTAGAAACATTTAAGAAGTTGTAAGAGATCTCGTCTCTCTCAGTCGCACTCGGTCGCAAGAGTGTGAATGGGCCTTTAAGCTCCGTTGGAAATCATAAGTTCCTAAGAAGCAACGCCAGTTCACGGCAGTATGGCTCGCTCGTGGAGTTACTTAGTCCTGAATGTGACTTGGTGGAGAGCGCTCACACCATCAAGATCGCCGTTCTTTGCAGAAGTTGGGTAGAAGCTTGATCTGAAGATGTTGGGACCTCTGCCAGGCCGACCATACCACTCTCCCTCCCTCCCCCCCTTCCCCCCCCCCCCCCCCTCCCCTCCCCGGGCCCGGATGCGCTGTGAAGGCTTTAAATAACGCGCTCAAATATGGCACCCAGTGAATACCTTATATACATAGCTTACAGGTGTCGCCACTGATGGCTACTGACGGCTATTTCTACTTGCTTGCTCCCTCGAGCTGCTACTACTGCGGTGTGAAACTAACACGGTGATCCGAACGCTCGTGGCCCATAAACTACCGGCATGGCCGCCAGTGGCGTTATACGGACAAACTATGGTATAGGCAGTACAGTCCTCGGATATTACGGCAGTTTGATACTTTAGACCCATGTTCCGGATAAAAAAAACAGGACGCGGGATGGCCAAAAAAAACATGCTTTTCGTGCAAGGCTCGTCAAATTATGAGGCGCTGGAGAAATGCAGCCTTCTGCGTTAAGTCCTTATTTCGAACTCTTTTTGTTCGCCTTCCGCCCATTGAAAAGCATGCGGGAAGGGCCTTGGAACGCACCTGGTATCGCTGCGCCGCAGTGTTCTTCCGCATCAAAAAGTTCGTCTGCTTTCCTCGCTGTCACCATGGCAACGAACGCCGAATGAATAGATGCACGCACGGTACTGCCGCGTGAAGCTAGCATCAGCTGACGCCATTTTACGAACGCCGTCTGCTAGCCAAAGCCGAACGCGGCGTGTCAGATCAACCGCCTCCGCCGGTGCGCCGCTAGCAAAGACGACGAAGCAGAGACACGCCGACGGTGATCGAGTAAGCAACAACACCGCGGGGCGACTGCAACGGCGGCATTTATTTGGATCAAAGGCCGCCTTCGCCGGTGCGCCGCTAGCAAAGACGACGAAGCTGAGGCACGCCGACGGCGAATGGGCGAGCAACAGCACCGCGGGACGACTGCAACGGCGGCATTTATTTTGATCATAGGCGCGAAATAAGCAAGAACAATTTTTATTTGAATCATAACACCCTATATCCAAGTTGGGGACCACATACCTTTGCTGGGTCTTTCCTGTGAACTTTTTACAGAGACACGGGGTGCCGCATTCAAAACGCAGCTCCGTTTGCAAAATATGGGGACCCTGAAAAGGACCGTTTAGACCGCTACCAGAACCTATAACTGACGTAACGAGCACTTGACGAGCGGTTGGCGCATAAGTCGTCTTTATACATGCAGGCGGGTGACGGGCTCAGCGCAGCGGATCCCTCGAAGTCACCGGGGCCGTCAGAATCCTCGCCCTGTCTGCGTCGGGGCTCTAGATTTTGGCGGCCGCGGCGACGAACGACTGGAATCTATCAGTGTTTCCGCGCGCCTTCTCTCTCCTCCAAAACATGAAATTTGCAAGGTGACCAGTGAAATGGTGGCTCTCGCGCCGTCCAGGTGGAAGAGAGTTTTTGACGTGGGCCCAGGTGCAATCCACCGTATTGGTGTGCGCACCAGTGTTCGCGTCGACAAAGTTAAGCTTATGGTTGACGGTGAGGTGCGTGAAGCGAGCGTCATCTGCAAGCTTGCGATAGCCAGCCCAACAATCAGTGATTATTCTTGTTTCAGGGCGGACCCACTCGGCTATTAGCCCTTGCAGGGTTTTAGCGTCACGGGTCTCCACGGGAACAAAAAAGCAGCACCCGCTGCAACGCGACACACCGCCGAAAACCTACTGGCCAGGCCTTAAATACCCGCGATGGTACTTGTGCCGACCGATCATACTCTCGTCTAGTTCTATAGTCACGCCTTCGCCACCAATCATGTCTGAATGCTTAAAGACGGCATTTACCACAACCTCCCGACAAAGGCTCGCCCAATCAGTTATTGTCTTACTTGCGATATCAGCCTCCCGCTGAATGACGGCGCACGGTAGGTTCTGGCATCCGGAGGATGATTTTCATGAGTTGGAGAAGCGTCAGGTGCGATCCTTCGAAAAAGGAACCGCTCCGTACCGAGACCTCGCCCCGGCACTGAACTTTGACCGGCTTCCTCTTGGGCACCTCACAAGTCATCCACACACCGCACCCCCCCCCCCCCCCCCCCCCTTGTGTAGCCATCCGCAGATCTAGCGCGGACTTGCAGCTTGTCATCGCAGCTTCGCACCTTGGACACGCACGAAAACCCAGGAGCCAGGAGCAGGCCAACGCGCTGAAGCAAATTAATTGCTTCAAGAGGGTCTTTCATGGCGCCAAGAAGACGGCACAAGTTGAACGCCATGGCACTGCGATGCTCGCCTCTGGAAGAATAAAGCGCCGAAGGGGAACTGCGCGCTTCTTTGCATTTATTATATTTATTTCATCCGCCATTTTATACCTCGTGACACAATTCTAACAAACACATTGGTTGATCTGTCGGACCACACCATCGCGTGACAAAAAAAAAAAAAAAAAAAAAAAAAACGCCAAACGTATGTCCACGGACGGCATCGTCACAGAGAAGGGAGCAGTCGAACCCAACAACAAAATGAAGTAACAAAGTAAATAAAAATAAAAAAAATAAGAAGGGAGCCGTTGGAGTTTCGGACGGCGTCTTCTTTGATGAGAGGAGCTGCTCTGGCCAGAGCGGCCAGAGCAGCCGTGCTGCTCTGGCTGCTCGAAATATTCCTTTTTTATTCTTTTTCTTACTCTACTGGGTGCCACGACCCTTATTTGAAGCTGATTTGTTAAAATGATAACAAACAACGCGTTGGAACGGAGGAGGTAGAGAGTCTTGGCGTCAGAATTTGACGTGGTAGAAAAGAAAAGAAAATAACGAATGCACAATACATACCGTATGCCAAGACCGTTATACTCCGCACTTGGCGAGGCCTCATGACGCAGCCGACGACCGTTAGGCTATTTATTTTGTTTCTTTAGATTTTTTATCGTGACGACTACTCCACTGTGCCTCGGAGTCTCCAGCGGAGATCCGGCAGTTTTTAATTATTATTATTATTGTCGTTTGAAGGGTACTCTTTCTATGTTGCTTCGTTCCTGACGCCATAAAAATATGGGGCGGGATTACTTTGCACCACGTATAAAAAAAAAATGCATAAAGACGACTTATGCGCCAACCGCTCGTCAAGTGCTCGTTACGTCAGTTATAGGTTCTGGTAGCGGTCTCAACGGTCCTTTTCAGGGCCCCCATATTTTGCAAACGGAGCTGTGTTATGAATGCGGCACCCCGTGTCTCTGTAAAAAGTTCACAGGAAAGACCCAGCAAAGGTATGTGGTCCCCAACTTGGATATCGGGTGTTATGATTCAAATAAAAATTGTTCTTGTTTATTTCGCGCCTGTGATCAAAATAAATGCCGCCGTTGCAGTCGTCCCGCGGTGCTGTTGCTCGCCCACTCGCCGTCGGCGTGCCTCAGCTTCGTCGTCTTTGCTAGCGGCGCACCGGCGAAGGCGGCCTTTGATCCGAATAAATGCCGCCGTTGCAGTCGCTCCGCGGTGTTGATGCTTACTCGATCACCGTCGGCGTGTCTCTGCTTCGTCGTCTTTGCTAGCGGCGCACCGGCGGAGGCGGTTGATCTGACACGCCGCGTTCGGCTTTGGCTAGCAGACGGTGTTCGTAAAATGGCGTCAGCTGTTGCTAGCTTCACGCGGCAGTACCGTGCGTGCATCTATTCATTCGGCGTTCGTTGCCATGGTGACGGCGAGGAAAGCAGACGAACTTTTTGATGCGGAAGAACGCTGCGGCGCAGCGATACCAGGTGCGTTCCGAGGCCCTTTTCGCATGCTTTTCAATGGGCGGAAGACGAACAAAAAGAGTTCGAAATAAGGACTTAACGCAGAAGGCTGCATTTCTCCAGCGCCTCATAATTTGACGAGCCTTGCACGAAAAGCATGTTTTTAGACCGGAGTTTGGAGATAGTTTTTTTTACAACAACATGGGTCTAAAGTATCAATGTGCCGATATTACTACTAGGCGAGATTGTCACGCATTGACGCCACCATGCGGAAACGCTCGCAACTATAGTACTCTTGGCCGTACAGGACCTATTGACGTCTCGAGAGCGATACGCATTGCACTTCTCGCTGGCTGACTTTGAAGCGAGGGGTAGAGAGGTCGCGCTTGCGCGATTTCGTCACCCTATCCATTTAAGGTACTTTAGACGGCCCGCTACAATTTGTTTCTCGACGTTTTCCCCACGATTTCCTACAAAGGTCCAAGCAGGCGGTAAAAGGTTACAGTAATAAAACAACAACAACAACTTATCTCGTTAAAAAAAAACAAAAAAAAAAAGCCTGTTTTGGACAATTTAAGCCGCCGCTTCGCAGACGATGTACGTGTAGTGAGAAGTGCTGCCGACAGATGGCTTACGCCGCGTCAAGGGAGCGCCAACCAATTCGGGTTCTTTTGCGCGATCGTCTGCTATCACAAGCCGAATCGGCCAGCGCTCCCTTGACGCGGCTTACGCCATCTGTCGGCATCACTTCTCACTACGCGTGCATCGTCTGCGAAGTGTGGCGTAGACTGCTCAGAATATGTTTTTTTTTTTTTCCTTTTGAACGAGGTAACTTACTTAAATTTTTCATTGTTAACTTTCACCACCTCTTGCACCTCTGTAGTAAATCGCAGCGCCATAAGTTATTAAGATGGAGGATTGGGCAGGTTGGTTGTTTATATTGTTGTTGTTTATTATTGTTGTTCATATATAGTAAATTGCAGCGCGATAAGTTGAGAAGCCGATTTTTTAGGGCTGTCTTAAGTGTACTAATGTCTATAAAAAACGAGACGAGGCCGTGTCCGGCTGGGCTCCGAAACATCAAGCGCGTGTCGCGCAATTCGTCCTTCTTTATTATCTGGCTACTCTCCCCGCTTCTGTTAAGGGACAAAATAGATGAGAAAATTACAGTTGTGGACACGTGACAAACACGACCACCCGAAAATTTGCTAACACACCACAGCACACATATTTATACACCGTTTTTCCCCCTTTTCTAAGCTCTCTGGGGAAGAGCAATTGCGGCTTAAGCCACAAGCACACATATTCACATTCCCGTTTTCACCATAATTGATTGTCACTTCCCAAAGCAAAGCCCATCGTTGTCTAGGTGTAGGTCTATTTGTCTGACTGTCCCCTTCGAAGATCAGAGATCTGTGAACGCGGACCCCCGCTGGAGCGCTTGGATCTCCTGGGCGGAGCCGAACGGATCGTCGTGTCGCATGCAAGATCGGAAGCGTGTGCCTCAAACTGTCGCATGCGGCGATTCGGAGCGGCGTTCGGACTGTCGGATCGGACGATTCTGCCGTCCATGTGTCTCGCGCTAAACTATCTGGCGCGTTGGACGCACGCCGGATCGCCGATCCGACGTCTGAAGCGACCAAATTTTTCGGATCAGGCAGTCGTACTGCCGGATCGGACGTCGGATCGGATGGATTTTTACGCGCATGTTCCGAATATGCGCCCGGTACTGACCTTGACCTGCGTTTCGACATGACGTCACTGCGCATGCGTAGACGCTTCCATGTCTCCCGGATGTGGTTTCTGCTCACGCGCAATGCTCACGCCAGGTGTGGGCAAACGAGGGCTTGATTGTAAGTACTGTGTTGATGATTAAAATAAGAACACCGACTTCATATAACAAGAAAAACAACTTCATTAAACGTTTCGCCTCCCATGCGGGAGGCATCATCAGTACACACACAGGAATGAAAGAGCTTCGTTCAACGCAGTCCTATTTATCGGGAAGGTCCATATAAGCTTCCGGGAGGGGGCCACGGTTCTAAAATAGGCTTGCTCTTTATGTTTATACAGCCTTGATGGAGATGCGCCTCGACGGGTAATCGGTCTCTTAGCTGTAGATGAGAAATTTAGCCAGTGCGGTACAACCGCTAACCTGGGATTTTTAACGTGCATCACGCAGTAGTGATCGCACGAACGCGTGCCGGTACGAAACTCATCCAGATCGAAACGGGCGGGGGTGGCGGAGACTCGAACCCAGGAGGTTCCCAGCGCAAGCTTTCGCTCCACGCTTCGAGCTGAGACGCGTTAAGCGCGAAACACATGTACGACGAAACCGTCCGATCCGACGTCCGACCGCGCAATACGACGGTCGGAGGCGAGGGTTTTCAACGCTCTCCGATGCTGCGAAAACCCTCTCCCCCCAAGGTCATTCCGGCAGTCCGCACGTCGGATCGGAAGGTTTCGTCGTACATGTGTTTCCCGCTTTAGCCCACTCGGCCACTTCCTCCCTGGGCCACGGTTCTTGTTGCACGCCGTCTTATTTCCGCGGATGAACCATGACTCAAGTAGTGTGCGTGGGCCCCACCTATCCTCCTTCGCCAAGGTCGTCGCGGCTGTGAAGTCAAAGGTGTGTCCACTGTTCTGTGGTCCACGCGTGGTCGACCAGCTCCGTCTTGAGACAGGTGGCGTTCATGGAATACTTGACGTCACGTTGGTGTTCTTTCATCCTGGTTATCTTCTTGCGTCCGGTCTCCCCAATGTACGAAGAGCCGCAGTCCTGGCAGGGGATCTTGTACACAATGCCTTTCTCCGTATCCGCTGGGGTGGAGTCCTTTGTCTTAGACACAATGCTTGCTATAGTTCGGTACGGTTTAGACACAGTTCGAATACCTACAGGTTTTAGGGCGCGGCTTAGCGACTCAGACACTCCCTTAACGTACGGAATGCACAAGACATTACGTTCTTTGTCGGCTGGATTGGAGTGCGTTTTTCTTTTCGTCTGGCTGATTACCTCATCTACAAAGCGCCCGGGGTAGTTTCGCTTTTGCAGAGACTCTTGTACACGTGCGACCTCATTAGCGCAATAGGTCGCATTAGAAGGCACAGTGTTTGTCCTGTGAACAAAAGTTCGTACAACAGACTTCTTATGCTGTACAGGGTGGTGCGAAAGAAAATCTAGAAAATTACCACTGTCACATGGTTTACGATACACCTTGGTTTCCATCCTGTTGTTCGGCTCGTCAGTTCTGATCACACACACATCTAAGAAGGACAACATGTTATTTTGTTCAGGCTCGTAGGTAAACTTAATCGCGAGGTGGACGCTGTTTAAGCATTGGTGAAAATCATCAATAAAATTCTTGTCTAGGATAACGAAAATGTCATCAACATACCTACGATAAAACTTGTCATGGTTCATCCGCGGAGATATGACGGCGTGCAACAAGAACCGTGGCCCCCTCCCGGAAGCTTATATGGACCTTCCCGATAAATAGGACTGCGTTGACTGAAGCTCTCTCATTCCTGTGTATGTACTGATGATGCCTCCCGCATGGGAGGCGAAACATTTAATGAAGTTGTTTTTCTTGTTCTGTGAAGTCGGTGTTCTTATTTTAATCATGATATTTTCCGGCTTTTGGATTATTTTTACTGTGTTGATGTGAAGGTCGATCGAACAAAGAAAGCCACACGTGAAATGAAAAAAAAAAACTGTTTTTTTTTTTTTTTTAACGACGCAAGAGGCAGGGGTGTTTTTATTAAGTTGCTGCTCTTGGCTCACGCTGGACATTTCTCCACCGCCGTTCGTTATCCACGTCCAGATAATCTCATTAGAATCGAGTGCGTTTGCCTATCGTGTTCTTCTTCCTATTTGTGCCCGTTTCCGTGTGTCTGCGCCTCTTATCGGGTATTTTAATTGCATTATCCTTTGTCACCCCGCCGCCCAACTCAGCGCGCTCAGAAGAAAAAAATTACAATACCAAGAGCTGCGTCATCCCTGCTGCCACTTTTGCCTCTGCGATGTCACATTTTTGCGTGCTTTTTTTCGTTTATAGCAGCCAGTCGGCTGATTGCCCGTGTTGACTTAGTACACGATCCATAGACGCCTCTGTCGTCTCTGCGCCCTCATCGTTTCTTCTTTTTCTGTTTTTTTGTATATTCACAATGTCGTCATAGGTTCACGATCGCGTTTTTTTGTGTCTTTTTTGTTTTTCCACGGACACTTTCTTTGTCTCTACGAGCTGACCTCCGCTTTCTTTTTCTTATCTTCTGTTCTATACTCTTTTTCTTACTGCTTTTTGCTCTAAACATTCTTTCTATCCCAAACTCCCCTCTTCCTCTCTCTATTTCCTAGTTCTCTCGTTCTCTTTTTTTTTCATTTGTTTTTCTCCGCTTCCGTTTTTCTTCCCTTTCTCTCCCTTTCTTTATCGGCTTCATGGCTCGGCGTTTACTTAGTGCAATGGTTGCAGTTTCCTCCTACAGATGGCGACACCGGTTACTGCTAGCTTTCGTACTGCTTGTGGAGAGGAGGACGAGACGGCTGAGCACTTGATACTCTACTGTAAAGGGCTTTACCCCATGCCTACCGAAGACAACATAGATTTAATAAAGTCATTGGGTTTTAGAGACAGCGAAGGGAGAGTGGATTTCAAGACTGTAGAGATTACCAAGCAAAGATTAAGTGAATGGTGGCAGAAATCGAGAGAAAACTAGGTATTTTCTTATTCACTGATGGCAAGGGGGTTTCATAGCCTCACTTTCTTTGCACTGCGGAGTGAATATAGATTTCACATTTAAATATTCTAAGCTTAAATGGTAAAACAAAATGGCTAGGTGGCGTAAGCTACCGCCCGATCCAAATGGCTTAGCCGTATTCATCCATCCATCCATCCAGCTCTTTTAGAGAGCCTACATTTAAGAGACGAAGCACCTCACACCTCGGAGAGCGTTTGCCATTTAATGGCGGACACCGTAGACTAAATACGCGGCTGCGCATGCGAATGCGCGGTTTTCCGCGTTGGAAGGAGGACAGCGGGCGGTGAAGCCAAGCAAAGGTTGGACACGCTTACGGGAGACCAACGCTTTTGCCACCTCCTCGTGGCTCGTATTGCAGACGTGGTCCGTGAACCATGTGACCCCAATCAAGCGGCTGGAAGCACTCTATAATCCAGGCACTCTATTAATTTTTTGCCGCCGCCTCGTCAGCTTCGAGACTCTGACGGTCTGGACGGCCTTAATTGGGGATAAGACCCGGCTTCGTTACCAACTGTGGCGGAAGAAAAAAAATCGAGTCTGATAAGCTTTTTCTTGCCTTAGCTCCGCTTGGGGGAACGCGACGCGGCCTCTTGAGGTCAAGGCGGGGCTGATTCAAGACCCTGTGGTACTGAGCGCGTTAAATCCGGCCTAAACAAAGAAAGAAAAAGGCATTTTCGTAGTGAGCATTGCGGGCGTCGCAAGGGTTAGCGAGACTGCTACTAATCCCTGAGAAAATACGTCCGAAGTAAACGCGGAATTATTGTGTTCGCTGTCTGGAATAGTTTATTTGAGAAAGTTCAAACGTAAGCGAGGATAAACCGATTCACTCGTAGAAACTTTTGCGGGACGTAATACATCTGCTGCGAACACATCATACAAAAGGCAGTGTTCGCAGACAAAGTCTGAGGCGTGCTTCTTCTTTGTATGGACATTGAGTCATACAGAAACGGTCCGTTTGCAGACATGATCGAAGCAAACAATGTCTGACGCAAACGCGCCTCCAACATGATTCAGGCGCGTCCGCACATGTCGTCATGTCCGCAGGGACTGTCCTGTCTTTTGTATAATATTTATTTATTTAATACACCTCAAAGCGCCCTTTCGGGCATTGTATGAGGGGGGAGTATACGTTTTTGACAATCATTTCAAAACAATAAATTCCGTACATATTTGCTTAAAGACAAGAAACAATGCAAATATACACACGAAGGAAAAAGTACACTCGTACACAAACAAAAATAACGTAATATACCCGCTCGAAAGAAGAACATGAGCATGGTGACTTCAGCTTTTCCCTGGTTATAGATGCGCACTTGTGACCCTACAATCACATCTATCTGCCCTTCGTGACCAAATCGCGATATGGATCATTGCTCATGCGGGGTTCCCGCAGCCTTCCTCCAACGAAGCTTCTGTTGGTGCAAAGGAATTGACTGACCCATTTTTACAGAGCACCCCCTTCGCCCCCCCCCCCCCCCCCCAAAAAAAAATAAAATAAAACAAACAAACAAAAAACTACCTTGATTAACTATCGAAGCTCACAGTAGCTTTCTAGAAAGTATCTAATTAATTTTGCTTTCATGAAAGTCCGCACGTACTCCGCGTGTACGCCAATATGTATATATTACACGAAACCTCCCGCACACTACCATCTCAGTTATTAAAGAAAATACAACAATTGCAAAGCAGTACGAGTTTAAGTTGTAACGATGGGCGTGCAAACATGTAAGCTGTGCGAATGAACTTTTTAGTAGACCACGAAGCGTTTTACCTTTTAGTTAAGCGGGCACCGTTAAACGCAACTAAATATAACTGAGGTCGCGCTTAACTGCGGTTAAGGATGGTCGTTTAATACGCCTGTTACACGGGCACACTTAACCGCGGTTAACTAAGCTTTAACTGCGGTTACGTGGCAGCACAGATGCCGCACTGTACCCTCGAACAGCTATTTCAAAAGAAATGAAGAGAGCGCGTGCACTGCTTTGATGGGTGCTCAAGATGCTCAAGCGCACGTTCGCCCATAGCTCTGACTGCATCGCCGCAGAATGTTGTCGGCAAGTATTGTGCGCTAATTGTGGTCTAGCGTAACTGCAGTTAAGTGTGCCCGTGTAACAAGGGTATAAGTGTGGTACAATCGAATACGCACTAATTACAGTAGTTAGGCAGCGCTAAAAGCAATTCAACATGCATCAAAACCAGTAAGTTCGGCACAAAAATACCACTCACAAAGCAGTGAGTAGTAGTGCTTTACTAGATCACACATTTATAGAGGCTGCTTTAACCCAGATACAAGTTAATGCGAGCTAAAAAAGTATAGCTTTTTACTAATAACATAAGATAGCGAAAGACCAAGTGAAGCCGCAAGATGTGTAGCTACTTTTTTTTTCTTTTGTTTTAAAGCACGATGAGAGTCTGATAAATGTCAAAGTTTAAAATGTAAGAAAAGAGAACGACTAAATACGATCTATTCGTAAAACAAATAAAAAAGACCGTTTTTTTTTTGTTTGCCCTTCCTGGCGATCTTAGGGAAATGGCACGTCTGAAAGAACACACGATCGCTTACTGACACGGCGTCGGCGAATCTTCGAAGACCGAAAGAAAGGAATGAAGATAGAAACCAACGTGAATCTTCACGGAGGCCAGAGCTGAAATTTTCGACTGTCAGCTTGATTTAGGATCACGAAAGCTTTCGACAAATGGCAGACTTTTTTTTTTTTTTTAAATCGCATAACTTGAGCGCAACGGCACTCACTGACTCACATACTCATTTAAAACGTCAAGTTTCAAGAATTATGGGGTACCAAGTACAGAAAACAAAGAAAAGCCTAACTCGAGCGAAATGAATCACCACCTCATTGAACAGTACGCTGCGAGCTTCCTCGCGACTCTGTCGCTTGAACGGAAACCATAAGCACGCCATCAGTCTGTGAGCTGCCTTTTGTTAGTCGATGCAACGAGCCGCATATGAACTCAGTCTAGGTTTTGTAGTTGACTTCGACTTTACATTTCTTAATAATAAAGAAGTGTTGTTTTTTTCGCTTTTGTGTTGAGGATCCTTGAACATTAACGTCGGAGTTTCGACGCCAAGGGAGTGGAGCAAACACAACAAAAGAAAATAATAAGAGGGATGCCACTGAATAGCAATGGCAGTGTTAACCTTCATATGCTGTGCTTCAACAATTGCTAAGAAGTCATTTGTGTAATGACGTTTTTACTCCTGTCGTGTGATTATTAATGAATCTCCGATAATTTAAACATTACTGTCGTGCATTTAACACTGAGTTGAAGTATTACCAGTGTAAGTGACTATAAATATTTTGATAATTCTTGCTCTATGTGTTATGAGGCAGTAGTTTGTGGTTGAAAACCGGATGAACATTTTTTTCTCTCATAAAGTTATGTCAATGAGACGTCCGTGTGACGTAATACTGACGTCTCATTTTAACGCTTCATCGACGCGTGTATAGTTCCCCAACTAAATATTGGTTCCGCGTTTTTTTACTCTTTTGAAATGTGTTTAATTTTATTCGCGTCTTCTTTTTTTATTGCTGGTAACTGTTACTAATCGATGTATCAGTCGATGAAAATATTGTTTTTGTTAGTTTTCTTAATATGGGCTTTTACAAGGTCACGTTACATGTCATTGAACGTGGCGGTCTACTTGAAAAAACAACAACAACAAAAAACAACAACTAGATAATGAGGAAAAAAAAAAGAATCTGACCTGCCAACGTTCTCCTATAACGAAGTTTTAGTCTGTTTAATAAAACTTGCAGTTGTATAATGACACAAAGAAATGTCCCAAACATTTATAAATTTATCCTCGATAGAGTCGACCTATCGCAGTAAATTTGTTTCGCGATACTACCCAGCACTGAGAAATATGTAAATGGGCAGTCTTGCTAATATGGCTCATGTTCGATCGAATTCTGATTTATTGTTATTAGTAAGCACACCACTCGTGTCACGCGTATTCACTAGAAAGCCGAAAAATCCACGATTGCCCACCAAGCGGTAAAGTTAGTGTAACAGCTGCTGTGAGTCCTTTTAATATATATTTTTGATTATGCAACGATGGGCATATTTAAGCACGTGGTACGCCTTTCAACCGATCAACTCTGCAAGGTGACAGCTGATGGTTCCTCAAAATCCCGATTGCAGTTAATTTTTGTAGTGCTCCGTGAGACAACGAGAAACACTTTAGAGTAGCAACACAATTTCTCTCTCCGACCTCTTTTTTTTTTTTTTTTTTTTGCATCCGAGCCCGAAACGTTCGTTCCCTTAACAGAGGTCGTTCATCCCGCGAAATCAATGAAGCAATCAACTCCTCTCGAAACGGCCCTGCTCTAAGAACCTTCTTTTCTCTTTTGTGCTCTTTATCCCGCCTTGACGTTTAGACTACAAAAGAGCCTTGGGACGTGAGCGAAATATTTCGTCCGCTGAATTCGATCCGCGCATCGAAATAAGGATTGGTTAACGCACGCAGACGCAAGCGCAAGAAATAAAGCAAACGAACTAAACCAACGCAACAATAACAATAATATTTAAAAAAAACCTTGCGCAAAAGCTGCGATCAAAATAACAAAAAAAAAGAACTCTCACGCTCTATCAATGTGAAGAAAAGAGCTGAGCACCTTCTACGAAATGAAATGGCACCGCAGCGCGAAAGTTGTTGACATTTGAGCCGTATTTTATGCTTTAAGTTTCCGCCAAACAGCTTTATTTGTTTTTTCTTTTTAAATGAAAAGAAACGTATATACAGTGAGCAAGTGTTTCAAAATGCGTCTTCGGTGCATCGGAACTCGAGGATGAGCGTGCCAATTAAAGGGCGAAATAGAGAAGGCGCAGGAAACGCGCCATGACGAGGCAACCAAGAGCGCACCGTCGTTGCTTGAGGTCGGGGGAAAAAAGTTACAGGAAGATTCAATGATGGATTCTTGGGGAATGCGTTAGCACGACCCATGGGAAACGCCGCACACGTCCCCTTTCGGGAATCGCTAACGCTGGCTCCTTCAGTTTTCTGTTTTGGCTTTCTCTTTTGGCTTTCTTTTTTGCTTCCGATGTTTTTTGTTGTCTCTTTTTGGCTTCGTTATGGGGTAAGTCTTAGCGTTTCCCCCAAGGGTCATGCTACCGTATTCATTAAGAATACACCAATAGATTTTCCTGTAATTTTTAAGGCGAAAGCCTTACTTGCCCCATTGAGCAAAAATCGGAGTAAATGGTATTTAAAATGCGATTGAGCGGCACGCGCCTCTCAATCGTATGCTCAAGGACACCGCTGTCTTCAGCGTCGTCAGCCTCTAGGTCGAACTCACTTGTCACATTACGTGAAAAACAAGTGGCGTCGTTGTGCCCTAAAGATGGCCATAAAATACGCCATCAAGCGTCATCAGCGTGTTGTCATCTAGCGTCATCATACATCGTCAGAACGATGTCACCGCCGGAGCGCAGTGTGCAAAAGGTGCGCTTCAGACTTCATTTGTGCCTGTTGTGTGATTCGTGCGATGTACTGTAAGGCGACCGCGGCTACATCTATGACCTCGACATCGGCAGCAGCGTCTACATTTACGGCGGCTTCCGCAGGCAAACGTGGCCGCCCACGCAAATACGCCACAGCCTCCTTAAATGCCCTCCTCTAGGCGTCGTTCTCGACCTCGCTCTCGACGTCGTCCTTAAGGTCGTCCTAGAAGTCGTTCTTGATGTCATACTAGAGGTCGTCCTAGACGTCCTTCTTGACGTCGTCCTAGAGGTCGTCCTATATACATCGTCCTCTAGGCGCCGTTCTCGACGTCGTCCTCTAGGCGTCGTTCTCGACGTTGTCCTCGACGTCGTCCTAGACGTCGTCTGAGAGGTGGTCTTCAACGTCGTCCTAGAGGTCGTCCTAGAGGCCGTACTTAGCGTCTCTCTCTAGGAAGTCGTCCTCGACATCGTCCTATACGTCGTCCTAATCTTTAATACGCGTAGAAGCATTACTCGAAAACATTTCTCCCGCGGGACTATAATGCTTTCGCCTTTCTACACGTAAGGAGTCTTAAGTGTACTCGTGTAATTCGTTTTTCACCACTTTCCTGTATTCTGCTTGTCAGAGTACGTCGAAGCGCTTGAATAAGGTCATCCCTATCACTCGTGGAAAAAAAACCCATCCATACGCTCATGGAAGAACCCATTCATATCACTCGTTGAGGTATCCGTATCCATCGTTCGAACTACACACACACTTCACAGCTCACGCACCGCTACTATGGAAACCCAGAGCGAAGAACAACCGGCGACGGCAGAGCGGCAGCTTAGCACGGTCGCATTCTACCGCGCCGCGGCGCCTCCTCCTCTCTGGCTCCGCGCCAGCAGTGCGGCGCTCCTTTGACGATAACGAAAACGCTCGTTTTGACGAAGACCCGGTGGTGTCTGTCAGTTTGTCAAGGCCTGAGAAGATAGAGAGGGGGAAGGTGACACGTGCTGACGTCACCGCTTCGGGCTAATGGGAGCGTCTTGGGAACACACCAACTCAGTTTCTCTAATGGGAACGCACCAACTCAGTTTCTCCGCTAAATTTAGTGGTGTAGTTGAATTGGTGCATAGGTCACGCGACGTCAATTTCCCCGCTGAATTTAGCGTGGAAATTAACTTTCCGTGACCTACACAACAATTCAATTTCCCTCTAAATTTAGTAGGAAAATATGTCACGTGACATATACGTTAATTTAGTTTCAGCGGAAAAAGTAACGTCACGTTACCTACACACGAACTCAGTTTCCACGCTAAATTAGCGCGAAAATTGAGGTCATGGGACCTGATGTCACGTGATGCTAGAATGTTTCATGTACGCAGAACAATTGCCAGCAATTTTTTTTGTAAACAGCTCATCTCGTTTTTGCCGACGCCTCAGCCAATAAGAAGTGTAGCCTGCTAAGTGTACGAGCAACAGTACCTAGGCTGACAGACCTCTCCGCTGTTCCCATGACGTCACTCTATGACGTCATGGGAACAGTGGAGAGGTCATGACGTCACTCTATGACGTCATGGGAGCATGGGGACGGCCGCCTGATATCTCGTCTATTTTTCGAGACAATGGCAGCGGAAACTATGGCGTAGTTCGTTTCGTCGAATTCATTTTTGAGTGTGGAGTGATTTCTGACCAAACCAGGGATGATGCGTGCGTGACAGTGTGTACTGTGACGTGTACTGCGACGTGCAGGGGCGGATGCAGAAATTTCCTGAGAGGGGGGGGGGGGGGTCAGGTGTTGGTCAGCGTAACGCGACGAATTGTGTTCCATTGTAGATACCACCGATGCTGATGTCATTGTACTAACCGAAACGTGGCTTTCCGGGAAAATACAAAACTGTGAACTGTTCGATGGAAACAAAACGTTCAATGTTTACAGACATGATAGACAGGAAAGATGTGGCGGTGGAGTGTTAATTGCAATCGCTGATCATATCAAATCCTTTTCTGTGGACGTTATATGCGAGTTGGAAATAACGTGGGTTGGCCTGCTTGTTAACCAGAAGAAGTGGATTATGGGAGTTTGTTATCGGCCACCCTCGTATTCGTTGCCATTTGTCGAAGCGTTACATAATACACTTAACACCATTATGGTGCGTTTTCCGGGTGCTCCAATTTTTCTTCTCGGCGACTTCAATTTCCCATCTATATCATGGTCAAACGACGTTCCTTGTGTAAATGTACATTCTGAGGAATGTATTTCGTTTATTAACCTATGTCTAGATTTTAGCCTTTCACAACTTGCTCTCCATCCCACCAGAGTTACCCAGTCGACAGCCAATGTATTAGACCTCATTTTGACCAATCATCCTGAGTATGCAACTCCCATAACATATCTGCCCGAGATTAGTGATCACAAAGTGCTGCATTTTTCTCTAAAAGCGTCGGCAACGAGACCCACTTTTCAGCCAAAACAAATTCGTGATTACGGAAAGGCCAACTTTGAGCAAATTAATAATGACCTTGCCATTTTCTTGAACCAGTATCTAACAACTTCTTCGGGGCGTTCTGTCGAAGATAACTGGAATATCATAAAGTTGAAATTTATCTCTCTTATCAACAAGCATGTCCCACTAAGAAATATATTCGAAAATACCCAGTCACCATGGTTTACGAAAGCCCTAAAACGGTTATCAAATAAAAAAAAACGCTTATATCGTGCTGCGAAGTTTTCAACGTGTGGGCATCGCTGGGCTGCGTATCAGTTGTCTGCAGAAGTATATAAAAAGGCGATTGCAGATGCGAAATCATTTTTTTTTCAAATACTCTCCCAAATATGTTAATAAATGACCCCAAAAGGTTTTGGAACACTGTCAGCAAGAAAGACACTTTTTCAATTTTACTCAAAACGTCAAGTAGTGATAGTGCCTTTAGTGATGACTGCGCTAATATACTAAATAATGTGTTTATTGAATCATTTTCCAATATTAGTAACATAAGCTACCCTTCAATTGTGTGTGCCGGTTATTTACCAATGGATGCTATTCTTGTTGACCCTATTGGTATAGTTAAGATTATAGATGGGCTGAAATTGTCTTCTTCTTCAGGAGTGGACGGCATTAATTCAAAATTTCTTAAAAGCACCAAGTTATATTCTTCAATTATTCTTGCTAAATTATTCGAACAGTCACTCCAAGAGGGTGACCTACCCTCGGACTGGAAGGTGGGGAAGGTGGTCCCTATTCCAAAAGCTGGTGACAAACATTCTCCTCATAACTATCGTCCCATTTCGTTAACCAGCATCCCATGTAAACTTCTCGAGCACATCATATTTTCCCATCTTGTAAACTTCCTAGAAATGAATAATTTTTTCACCACAGCTCAGCACGGATTTCGTAAATCATTGTCATGTGAAACTCAGCTTCTATCTTTCACTCACGACATTCATTCTCTCATTGACCAAGGCTCCCAGGTGGACTGCATCTTCTTGGATTTTGCAAAAGCTTTTGATAAAGTGTGTCATAAACTATTACTATTGAAACTTGCTAAACTTAACATTGACCCTAACGTTCTTGCATGGATTCATTCTTTTCTTACTAATCGTTCGCAATTTGTAACAGTCAATAATGAAAACTCTCCACTTGCGTCAGTAAACTCTGGTGTTCCCCAGGGGTCTGTTCTAGGCCCCTTACTATTCTTAATTTATATTAACGACCTACCAGTTAATATGTCATCATCCGTCTGTCTCTATGCCGATGATTGCGTAATATACCGTGAAATCCGAAGTAACCAAGACACGCTCACACTTCAGTCTGATATTAACTCTGTGTCTCGTTGGTGTGAGTTGTGGCTAATGAAACTAAACACTAGTAAATGTAAACACATGAGAGTAACCCGTCAGTTTAGTGAGAGTCCTTCTTACTACCTTGATGGCAACTCCTTGGAACAAGTGTCGTCATACAAGTATCTTGGTGTTAACTGAACTTCTAACCTTTCATGGAAACCCCATATAGAATATGTCACTAATCGTACTAACTGCATGCTGGGTTATTTAAAACGGAATTTTTCTTTAGCACCTGTTTCACTTAAATTGGTCCTCTATAAAACATTAATAAGACCTAAGCTTGAGTATGCAGCATCCATCTGGGACCCCGATCATATTACCCTCATCACTGCTTTAGAATCCATTCAAAATAGATCAGCTCGTTTCATTCTATCGAACTATCACCGCACCGCCAGTGTCTCGTCAATGAAGAATAATTTATCTTTACCATCTCTTTCACTTCGCCGTAAAATTTCACGCTTATGCCTTTTTCATAAAATTTATTTTCATAATCCCCTATTACGCGACCATTTCATAACTCCCCCCTATTACATCTCGCCTCGTGTAGATCACCAGCACAAAGTTGGAGTCCCAAGCTCATTAACCAACACATTTCATTCATCTTTTCTACCACGCACAGCTCAAGAATGGAACCACCTTCCCGGTTTAATTGCTGCCATAACAGACTCTAATCTTTTTCGAAGTGCCATAAATAACCATTTTTGCGCTGATTTCTGACCTGTTTGTTCACTTTTTATTTGTTTTAGTATTGCTGAATTGTTATATTTTCCCTGCCTACGCTCTCCCCCTCTGTAATGCCTTCGGGCCCTGAGGGTACAATAAATAAATAAATAAATAAATAAATATGTTTAGGAACCCCCTCTGCCTCTCCCATGTTTCACGCCCTAAATTTTACACATGCAGAAATCAAGAGGGTCAGGACATCCGGACCCCCCCTCTAAATCCGCCCCTGGCGACGTGGAAGAAACGTGCAAGAAACGTGGGCCTCTGGATACCCGCAGGGAAAGGGATTTGAGGTTAAGATAAGTAGGAAACGGGTGCGATTATGCATCCTTTTGTTGGACTTGCAGGCGCCAACTGTTTTCTGCAACTACGCTACGGTTTAGTTCTGTGTAATCCTAACTCGTAGAGTTTTACTCAAAGGCACATACTTGTTTACCGATGATTGAAGTGGTTTAGGTATAGTGTTAGAATCCTGCTGATCACGAGAGCTAACCAGAGAGAAAACGACGACGAACCCTCGCGAAACACGCAACAATCTGGACGTTCTGAATTTAGTGTACATATCAAAAACCTGCCTTTGACGACTGCGCCTTCGACAAATTTGACGACGTATTGGACGACGAGTGAGCAGCGCGAGCGAACAGGCTAGAACTTGCCCGGCGGCTCGGCTCGGCTTCGTCGAGCCGACCCGAGATGACCGGAAAAGCCGGACACGTCTGTTAACGTCACGCCGATCTGGAGAGAAGGTAATGGAAGGGCCTGTCAGTCGAGGTGGTGTTGGTACGAGCCGCACCCTTTGTGGAGATTTCTGCGTTTTCCTTCGTTAATGTCCCCTCCGCCTACGCGCGTCTTTATTATAAGTCGCAGTTACATTGCTGATACATATGACAAACCAAAGCCTGCAAACACTATCTGAGGCGTCTTTCTTCCTCGTATGACGGTCAAATCGGTCATTCAGTCTGAAGACACCTTTGAAACGCTTCATATGCTTGAAGCGTAGGTACTTCTCTCTTCACGTCTGCCATGAACAACGCGTCTTTTCGTACGACGTAGGAGCAGACTTACTGCGCCCGGAATGACATATGAACAGAATAACCGGGTTACTGTAACAGATTACTGTGAAATGTGGCTCGCTTATTCAACGTCGCTTCGAGAACGAGCGTGTAACGTTTGCGCCCATTTTCTTTGCGAACAAATTACCGACATTAGCATACACATTCTCGGAGAAGAAAAAGCGAGCGGCGGGGCACCATAAAGGTCTCTCCGAGTTTCAGCCGAGCGGCCCCGGGCTGTGTGCGTAGGGAGAAGGAAAAACGAAGAGAGAACTCGGATGTAAAGCTGTCGAGGCAATGTTGCATACGAACAAATCACATTGTTTTCGTTGCCACGTTCGGGAGTGTTCTGATGCGTAAGTTGGAGCGATGATCGCCAAAACAACTGAGAAGAACAGAACGCGACTGGTAGTGTCGTTGTTAGCTACTGCTGTGCCATGAAGCGGGAAAAAGCTGTTTGATGCTGTTTTAGGGTGAAGAAGCTTTGGCGTATAATGTATATTGTGCCAGTAATCAAATCAAAATAATTGCAAGCTACCTGACGGGAATACTTGTCTTTTCCACAACAGCTCCACCGAAATATTTTATACGGCGTAGATTTATCGATGCGTTTTCATAGACGCCTTAAGTCAACGAAGAGGGCATAAGGTAAAAACCCAAGCGTAAAACAACAACGACAACAACAGTTACAACAGCGACAACAACAACAACAACAACAACAACAACAACAACAACAACAACAACAACAACGACAACGACGACGACGACGACGACGACGACAAACAACAAAAAATGAAAGCCGCTTACAACTCCCTGTAACGCCGAATTAGAGCGCAGCTCTTGAGGAGGAGGAGGGAAGGGCACTGGGGGGGGGGGGTTAAACTAACCAGGGGGGGTCACGTTACCTTGGGGGTCACGTGACCCCCAATGCCGATGATGTCATCACTGACGTCACTGATGACGTCATCAGTGACGATGACGATGCGGGTACCGATGACGTCATTATTGACGTCACTGATGACTTCACCAGTGATGATGACGATGACGATGCGAATGTCGGTGACGTCATCAGTGACGTCGCTGATGACGTCATCAGTGATGATGACGATGACGATGCGGATGCCGGTGACGACATCAGTGACGTCACTGATGACGTCATCAGTGATGATGACGATGACAATGCGGATGTCGGTGACGTCATCAGTGATGATGACGATGACGATGTGGATGCCGGTGACGTCATCAGTGATGATGACGATGACGATGCCGGTGACGTCATCAGTGATGATGACGATGACGATGTGGATGCCGGTGACGTCATCAGTGATGATGACGATGACGATGCGGATACCGGTGACGTCATCAGTGATGATGACGATGACGATGTGGATGCCGGTGACGTCATCAGTGATGATGACGATGACGATGTGGATGCCGGTGACGTCATCAGTGATGATGACGATGACGATGCGGATGCCGGTGACGTCATCAGTGATGACGATGACGATGTGGATGCCGGTGACGTCATCAGTGATGATGACGATGACGATGTGGATGCCGGTGACGTCATCAGTGACGATGACGTCATCGGGGGGTCACGCGACATCGGCGGGGGTCACGTGACCTCGAGGAGGGGGCCACGTGACCTCAGGGGAGTCACGTGACTTCGGGGGGTCACGTGACCCCCCACGAGGTCACGTGACCTTGGTGGGGGGCTCGCGCGGTGCATTATGGGACATTTCCCATGATGCACCGCGCGGTTACGCCGACGGCGACGGCGACGGCGACGGCGACGGCGACGCCGACGCCGACGGCGACGCCGCTCAAGCCGGAAACGGGCCCCTAAGAGCTGCGCTCTAAAACAATATCCTTTGGCAATGGTAGCTTATGTAGTAGCATCGCCTCCTTGATTCTAGAGAGCGTCCGCCGGAAAGAGGCGAGGAGTAGCGCAGGAACGCTTACCCATATGGTAGCACGGAGCCACTTCTGGGATAACCTATAGAAGGCACTTTAGGGTAATCCAGAGCTGTATATTGGGAGAGTCTGGCCTGTCGGTGTGGCGACGAAGGCCCTAGAGAGGAGATAAATGAAGGAAAGGGAGGAGAGCGCCAAAGCAGCGAGAGAGGAAGGAGGGGGCAAAGAGGAAACTACCGCCATTTTGACGGAACAAGCTCTCGGCGCAGAGCACTGTTGAGGCTACGCGTCGTCTGCTACGGGCCAACTTCTTTTTCGCCTGAATAAGAGTTTGCGGTCAAACGGCAGCAAAACTTCCAGGTAGCGCTGTTATGAACTGACAAGTTCATTACAGCGCTACCCGGAACAACAAAGATTAATTAAAGTGATTTGGCGTCTCCTTTTTGTTAGCGGGAAAGATTTAAAAAATAATTGCACACTATAGGCAGTGACAACTTAAGAAACGGAGGGCCTGTCGTGCCCCGTGCATCTCAATATCGCTCCTCGGCCAACGAGATGGCTGCATCAGCTGTGTGAGGTTCGAGTCCACTCGAGCCACACACAGCTGTTTTTGTTATGTAAACAAGACAAAAACATCCCCCGGGGAATACAGGTATCTTTGACAACGCTTGTTCACGAATATTGCGTGATGTTGGCTCGTTGGTGACGTTCACGCGTACATATGAACGGCTGACGGAGCTAACGTGTCTCCGAGCCGCCTTTGTCGTTTGTCCATGTAATGAAGCAAAGTCCTCGAAGGTATTGGAACAATACCTGCGTCGAGACTGTACCTGTAGCCGCACTCGTATTTTTCGTTTGTTTTGAGTCCATGTTTGGTCACGGTTACTGCGCGATGAGTCTGAGAGTGACTCCTATTCCGGTTCGCACGACGCAACGTAGTTCCAGCGATCTGGAACAAGCCTCGTGGCGCACAAGCTATCCGCGCCCGTTTCGTGTTTTATTGGGGATCTTCGCCGCTTGTTTTGGAACCTACTTTCGCGGCTTCGATTTTTGGCTGCCGGGCGCTGTGAAAATCCGATTAGTTCGAGAAAAACTGGCGAGCGAATCTGCCGTGACAGCTTTCTGTTCCTGCCACTGGGTGCCGTCGTTTTCGCAGTGACTCGGAAACTTCGGTGGACACGAACCTTAGCAACGACGTCCTTCTTATTGCGTATACTTCTCCCTACCTTACGATGGACGGCAGCGGATGCTACGAGCCATCCCAGCCAATGCAGCGCTGTGAGCCTATTGCGTTACTACGTGCGGTCGGTGCTTCCGTCCCAAAAGTCACGTGAAGCTCATACGAGTTTGTATTGGCTCCAATGGCTCGTCGCGTCCTCCGCGGTGCATCACCGATGAAACGGAGCATATGCATGCGTCGTATGCGGGGAACCTTGATCTGAGAAACGGCGTCTGATCAAGGGGAGGCATTCCTGTCGTCCTCGAACTGACGAAGAAGTGTAAAGGTAAGGGTCAGGTGAACCAGTCGTCTGTTCGTTTTGCGCCTCGAGACGGCGGCTTTCCGCAATTGCGTACGCGCGAAGGTGAGCTTACGTGAGTCTGAACCGTGGTATGATTGGTCGAGCCAGCTTCTGCCTCCACTCCACTGTCAGCTTTGAAGTATGAACAGGGTGCGGTAATTTTGTTGCTAGGTTTCAATCTCTTGAAGTGTAGCGGAGCTTGTTTCGCGAACTGGAACTAATCCGTGATTTGAATGCATGGCTTGTTTTTCTGTCCCGCACAACCAAAAGTTGTGTCGGCGTTTTCCGTCAACATTGTGATGCGCCTCCATACGCCAATTTGAGAGTGGGCGAGTTAGATTTAAACAAAAGAAGCAATAGTCGCAGAAAGAAATATTCTCAAAGAATGTTTCGATGGAGAGAGATCCGATCCAATTAGTTCGGGGCAATGAATTCTGCAGTATTGAGACGACTTCGATAGATTGCATCCCTTTATTTTTCAATTTATTCTTAAAACCTACCCCAGGAGTTTGATAACAGATAAATAATTTATGTGGAAAACTTCAATACAAACATAAGGAAGAGAATGTTACGAGTGTACTTGAATGTTCTTTACAAGGCGAAGAATTCAGGTTTGGTGCGTTTATTGCTAATTTAACTAAACCTCACCATACAATACTCTGGAAATTGATTCAAAAACAGGCGAGAATGGCTATCCGTATGGTTTTGATGATAAGTATGCAGATGTGAAAATACATATTACACCCCGTGTCACCACCTTGTTCTAAAAAATGTTTTTCGATAAGTCATCACAAACTGTGAGCAAGTTTACATGTGATCAGGGTCAGACTTGTACACGTTACTGAAAAATAGTAAGGAATTACTTTTACAATTACTCAAGGCTAAATTGTAATTTATTACAATTATAATTACCCTCCCATAAAAGTAACTTACCGTTACCCCAAAAAGTAATCCGTTACTTTCGTGGCGTTACTTTTAACATTATTGTCACCAAATAAAAAATAAAGGGAAGAGGGTTATTCAAGTTCTTATAATTGCAACCTGTTCCATTTGATGACCTTGAGAATTTCGAGCAACAGCTGGCTCTCGAAAGTCTCGTCAGACATTTTGCGTTATTTCTTACTTAATATGTCGACTGCTACGCTGAACACCAATTTGAACTGAGGCACTGGATGGGAGTGCAGTGTTGTTCTTCACAAATGCTTCATGCTCTGCATTGAGCTTTTTCAGCGAAGCAATGGAAGTCCTATTTACCTGGAATGTAGAGCAAATCTTCGTCGTTGCAGCCGCTGCCTGCTATTCGAGAGATTTAGTAGATCGTTCCGATACCTCCGATACCCGATAACGATATGATGCATGCGCAAAGACGGCGGCGAAGTATCGGATATTGTTATAGGAGTCATCGAACCGTTCTACTAAAATTCTCTATTGTCCAAATCGAGAAGCTGTGGAAGTAATCATAGATCTAGCCAAGAGTAGAATAAGAATTGATTTATGTCCATCTTACTATACCAACATATATTGCCAGACAACAGCAAAACATAGTGGTAACAGCAAGGTGATAATTAAATATTAAATAAGGTTTGGCTCGATATTCTTATTCCTTTGGTTCTGAACAGTTCGACATTGGTGAATAAAAAAAAAAAAAACGTTTCCAGTATATAAATATAAGTAATAAAAGAAAAAAAGAAGGACACTCATAACAAGAATTAATTAGAACGTCGGTTAAAACAAGGAAATGTAAACGCACGTTTGCCGTGTGTACCTTTCTTGGTGCCGTTCAAGAACGCATGGAGCACGAACCGACTGCAGTTTACTCCTGTGCTGTCCAGATAGACGTCCGCTGATGCCAGGGGCAGTGAAGGGTAGAGTACTAAGTAAGCCGCTCTATGGCCCCACTCGCGAGTTTCACTCTCACCTCAAGCCCAGAATATCAAGTCATCATTATGTTTTATTTGTAAAAATATCTGCTTGAGATAAGATGCGTCCTGCTGGGGCAAAACAGGAAGGAGAAGAAAGGAAGACTATTACCATTTTCCAAGTTCTCGCAAAAAGCTGACTCACAAAAAGGGTGACTGAGATGCAGATAACCTGGCTGGAATTCACAAATAAAGTGGTCCAACCATAGAAGTTGGGCCACCAAAAAGTAAGTAGCTTTTAAAACAGGGTCAAATAATGTGAAAGATGCAGAAAAAAAAAACATCCTGTTTTCTAAGAGATGATGATAAGTGTGCAGCAGCGAACAATGATGATTGTGGCAATAACACAATCACATATTATCACATCGCGTTTAGTGGATTTTAGGGTAGACGGAGCGTTGTCTCGTGTTGTGACATTATGAAAATGGTCGTAGTCACTATAACCGAGAAGGACATTGTTAATTGTTTTCAGTGCACTTACCGCCTCGAGCTTCTCGAAGAGGCGCACAATCACTTGGTGTCCTCCTCTCGCCGTCCTCGATCGCAAAGGAAAAACAAAGGGACTAAAAAAAAGCGGATATAACTTGCCCCCCCCCCCCTTTTTTTTTTCTTTTCTAAAAATGTTTATTTGGATCCTTTGACGTTGATGCAAGTGTCTAAAAAAAAATTCAGGGGCTTGGTGTTGCAAAAAAAAAAAAAAAAATGCTTTGCGGAACGGGAGAGCGCCAAGCCTTCCTTTACGCTGGTCAATTCGCGTGACAATGTCACTGCGCTCAACTTTGCAAAAAAAAAAAAAAAAAAACATCTAAGGAAAAATGTAACGGATTACAAGGAATCCGTTACGACAAAAATGTAAGGGAATTACTTTAAAATTACCCTATAAAATATGTAATTATTCCGTTACTAAATTACTGATAAATGTAAGGGATTACAAGTAATTTCGTTACTTGTAACGGATTACGTACAAGTCTGATCAGGGTATAGTACGCAAAGTTGCTTGATTTGTCAAATGTCCTGTTTTTTATGCTCGGCATCCAGGTGTGTCGTTATTTTTTTGCGGTGGGACCAAACCTTGGTCTCTATAAAGTAGATTACTCAAACTTTCGCAATGTGTTATCTTTTTTTTTTTTGTGATAATACTCTCAAAGATTTGGTCAGCATCACAAAATCACCAGATGTAACAACGCAATCACGTTCTCCGGGTTGTTTTGGTCAGTAGAAGCCGTTTGAGCGGTAGAGATTGACACGGCAGGCCGGAATCCGGCGCTATTTCACAATATCAAGTTTCTGAACCCCCGCGCAAGCTTGTTTTTTTTTTTTTTTTGTGGTTGTCCCTGCCATTGTTCCCTTCAATCTCGCGGTGCGGTGCGGTTGCTCAATCAGCGATGAACTAAAGGTGGTAGATCAACTCTCGTAACGAGATCAGAAGCCCCGGATTGCGAATCCTCGGGCAATTGTTTCGAAGTTACGCTCGGTTCCACCCTAACTTGGCAAACGGCGGGGGCTGCGATTCCGGTGAGCCAATCAACGTGGCGGAAGAAAACACGTGACTATACTCTATCTCACTATATTCAGCGCAGGTTAAGAGTTCGGGAGAAACTCTTTCCACAGCTTTTCACTTTAGCGAAGCGAATGGAGATGAGGTTGCCCCTTCAGCGTTCGTTCCGCTAAAGAGGGAAGAGGTGGGAAGGAGCTTCCCCCGAATTCTTAACCTGTCACCGACTATAGTTGCCTGCAGTTATGTCGAAGCCACGGGCGAAGAGGAAATCCGGTTTTGTACGGATTTCGAGTATGGGAATAATCTTTACGGGGGTCGAAGCGGACGTCTGGGACACTTTGAAATAGGGTTGGGGCAGGAGGGGAGTTCTTCCTTCATCTCTTCTCCAAATGCATGGGTGACGCTCTCGCCCCTTTGCGAAGGGCTGTCACGTGGTTCGCCCTTGCTGCTCCGATTGGCTCCAAGGGGCCGTAGCGTTTGCTCTTTTCCAGGTTACGATGAAACCAAGTCTGATAAAAGCTAAACTCCCTCGCCGCGTCGGCGGTGATGGAACGCCGTTTTCCTTCTGTCTCTCCGTCTCTTTTGCACGCCAGAAATTTCAGCATCGATCGCGTTTGCTCGCTTTTGCAACGGGCTTTGACTACACTTTCGCCACTTTAGCCGCAATACAGAAGACAGCACCACGCTTCAAACTTTGTACGACGGGGAACGACAAAAGAAACTGGTATCAGACTAGTGATATGCAGAGCTCAAGTTCATCTGCTTTTTCTGCTGGAGTTCCGGTGACGTCAGAATGCCTAACTCTTATGGACTGATTGAAAAACAAAATAGTGGGTAGACCTCAAGGCATCTAGCATTGAGGTCTACCCACTATCGTTTCAATAAGAGCTCAACATCGTTTTGACGTCACTGCAAAGGTATGCGGCGCCCAAGTCGTCTGTTTCAGACGACTTGTTCTTTGCATACCTTTCGCCGGAATAGTTAACCGTATTTACTTAGTATATTCTATGTACGGCCTGGCTCGGAAGGTATATAGGCGCCGAAAATATAGCCGCGACGACCAGGCGACAGAGTTAGAGCGCACCACTAATAGATGTCTTAATTGTTTGTGAACAAAACTGGTTGGGCACGCAATCCGTGGTTGCTCTACTTGCGAGAAATGCAACGTCTTCAATTACACTTTGTTACCAACGGACGACTGCTTAAAGTTGGAGTAACAATGCTCATGGGTAATTTCAACTTAAACCGTGCGAAAAAGAAATGGTGGATCCTTGGGTTCTCAAAAAATTAAGAAAGAAAGGAATTCTGGTGAAAAACGTGTGACTAGAAAAAAAAAAAAAAAAAAAAAAAAAAACAACCCTGCAAATTAGAACTATGGGAGTGTTTTTGTTCTTGAGTTTTGGGCTTCGAAAGGGCAAAAGGCAAGTGTTGCCATTTTTGCAGTTTTCAAGAGTGACACCATTTGGAGTCTCGAAACTTTTAGATTTCTAATCCACAAAAATTATAACTTTTTTACTGCCTTAAAACTTCACTGCTTAAAAAACGGTTAAATTTCTCTAGAAGTGTTCAATTTATTTTACTTTATAAAGTAAAAAAAAAAATTCTTGAATTCTGCACCTTGAACAATAATAGGCCAAGTTCGAATCGAGCTAGATTTCAATGTACAATTATTTAAGCCATGCGAAACATATTAAATCAAAGCTTGTATCCGAGCCAATTTAAAAATTGTAATATTGTTAACTTGTGTTTATTTTATACAGAAGAAACAACACTGTAAACTTAAAAAGAAATGGCAAAAAAAAAACCAAATTCCCCGTTATTTAAAAAAAAATACGTATATTAAATTTTTCTAGTTTTTTATATGTAAAGCTTTTTATCTGTTTTTATGAATGCAATAAAACTTTCCTGACATATATGGTCGTGTGGTATTAAGCAGTAGGTTTGAAAAGAAGACTTATTTTTACCTCCATTTAAAGATGAAAATATATGGGGCCGCTGCCAAACCTTTTACGTAATTTCATGAGGGCTATTAATCGGACTCCAGTTGAAGGTTTCTGCGGTCATTTTCCGCGAGCGAAATTAAACTTGTTTTTACTCGAAGCGTCACGGATTTCTCTGTCATTAGGCAGGAACGCTAAGTACTTCCAAGCCCCCATGAAGCTCGTCACCTGACATAAAAATCCCTTTTGGCTGCGAGACGAGCAAACCGCCCCTGGCCAACTTCGAATGATTTTTATTGGCGACATGCGCGACCGAAAGCGTCGCTGTGGTCGGCCTTCCACGATTGGCCCAAAAGCTGACTATGACGTCGGAAAGGGTATACCATCGACGGAAATAAGAGGAATGAAAGAACTTTAATTTAGACGGTGTCGGCAGTGTTCCTTTGAGAGCGCAATGATTTCAGGCTTCCACCATGCTAATAACAAACACCATCGAACTTGTTGTTCGCAAGGTAATGACGTCACAAGGGGGAACCATAGGAGGGCGCCACCAGAACATCTCGCCGCTAATACGTTTATTACAAGTATGGCGACGTGCGCGACCGAAAGCGTCGCTGTGGTCGGCCTTCCACGATTGGCCCAAAAGCTGACTATGACGTCGGAAAGGGTATACCATCGACGGAAATAAGAGGAATGAAAGAACTTTAATTTCGACGGTGTCGGCAGTGTTCCTTTGAGAGCGCAATGATTTCAGGCTTCCACCATGCTAATAACAAACACCATCGAACTTGTTGTTCGCAAGGTAATGACGTCACAAGGGGGAACCATAGGAGGGCGCCACCAGAACATCTCGCCGCTAATACGTTTATTACAAGTATGGCGACGTGCGCGATCGAAAGCGTCGCTGTGGTCGGCCTTCCACGATTGGCCCAAAAGCTGACTATGACGTCGGAAAGGGTATACCATCGACGGAAATAAGAGGAATGAAAGAACTTTAATTTCGACGGTGTCGGCAGTGTTCCTTTGAGAGCGCAATGATTTCAGGCTTCCACCATGCTAATAACAAACACCATCGAACTTGTTGTTCGCAAGGTAATGACGTCACAAGGGGGAACCATAGGAGGGCGCCACCAGAACATCTCGCCGCTAATACGTTTATTACAAGTATGGCGACGTGCGCGATCGAAAGCGTCGCTGTGGTCGGCCTTCCACGATTGGCCCAAAAGCTGACTATGACGTCGGAAAGGGTATACCATCGACGGAAATAAGAGGAATGAAAGAACTTTAATTTCGACGGTGTCGGCAGTGTTCCTTTGAGAGCGCAATGATTTCAGGCTTCCACCATGCTAATAACAAACACCATCGAACTTGTTGTTCGCAAGGTAATGACGTCACAAGGGGGAACCATAGGAGGGCGCCACCAGAACATCTCGCCGCTAATACGTTTATTACAAGTATGGCGACGTGCGCGACCGAAAGCGTCGCTGTGGTCGGCCTTCCACGATTGGCCCAAAAGCTGACTATGACGTCGGAAAGGGTATACCATCGACGGAAATAAGAGGAATGAAAGAACTTTAATTTAGACGGTGTTGGCAGTGTTCCTTTGAGAGCGCAATGATTTCAGGCTTCCACCATGCTAATAACAAACACCATCGAACTTGTTGTTCGCAAGGTAATGACGTCACAAGGGGGAACCATAGGAGGGCGCCACCAGAACATCTCGCCGCTAATACGTTTATTACAAGTATGGCGACGTGCGCGATCGAAAGCGTCGCTGTGGTCGGCCTTCCACGATTGGCCCAAAAGCTGACTATGACGTCGGAAAGGGTATACCATCGACGGAAATAAGAGGAATGAAAGAACTTTAATTTAGACGGTGTTGGCAGTGTTCCTTTGAGAGCGCAATGATTTCAGGCTTCCACCATGCTAATAACAAACACCATCGAACTTGTTGTTCGCAAGGTAATGACGTCACAAGGGGGAACCATAGGAGGGCGCCACCAGAACATCTCGCCGCTAATACGTTTATTACAAGTATGGCGACGTGCGCGACCGAAAGCGTCGCTGTGGTCGGCCTTCCACGATTGGCCCAAAAGCTGACTATGACGTCGGAAAGGGTATACCATCGACGGAAATAAGAGGAATGAAAGAACTTTAATTTAGACGGTGTTGGCAGTGTTCCTTTGAGAGCGCAATGATTTCAGGCTTCCACCATGCTAATAACAAACACCATCGAACTTGTTGTTCGCAAGGTAATGACGTCACAAGGGGGAACCATAGGAGGGCGCCACCAGAACATCTCGCCGCTAATACGTTTATTACAAGTATGGCGACGTGCGCGATCGAAAGCGTCGCTGTGGTCGGCCTTCCACGATTGGCCCAAAAGCTGACTATGACGTCGGAAAAGGTATACCATCGACGGAAATAAGAGGAATGAAAGAACTTTAACTTCGACGGTGTCGGCAGTGTTGCTTTGAGAGCGCAATGATTTCAGGCTTCCACCATGCTATTTACAAACACCATCGAACTTGTTGTTTGCAGGGTAATGACGTCACAAGGGGGAACCATAGGAGGGCGCCACCAAAACATCTCGCCGCTAATAGCTTCTTCCTTTCTATCCCGTGCTTGGATCGGTATGCGTGTGGGGGTCAGGAAAGACGTCCGTCGATGCAAATCAACAAACTTATCTTTATCACCACACAAAAACTGAAAAGAACATAAAAAGGGGCTCCGCTGAGATCGCCCTACTACATCGTCGAACGCTGCCAGGCTCGTGCTGTTCTCTTCGAACCCGGAACTTGGTGCCGTCGGTGCTGCTTGTGCCGCGCGCTTGAAACATTATTAGCTGATGACGTTGCGTGAGTCACCGCTCCAAGTCTCGCGCTTTGGCGCCACCGCTCTAAGTATCGCGCTTCGGCGCTACATGCGGTAGTCGTGACTAATTTTCATAGTGACCCTGTCTGTATTACCATATTTTCCGGGCTATAGACCGTTCCATTAGGGTCATAGCAGAGAGGGTAAAAGAGAAAAAAAATGCACTCCCCCTCTCCCCCGCAAGCCGTCCGCTCCGCCGAGTGGGCTGTAGCTAGCGTCCGGCTGGCGTGCAAACTCCGTTTAAAATCGCGTCATTTTGGAACTTTCAAGCGCAGATGCGCAGATTTTGGTATGCCAGTTATTGTGTAATACTATGCTAGATAAAAAGACTCACAGGGTCCAATTGCACTGTTACCTGCGTGCAAATAAAAAACAAAAATAGGGAAAACTGTGTCAGACTGGCCAGTCTCTTTGGCGAAAAGAAAATCCGGTTGCTGTACCTTTTTTACTATACAGAAGTTCGTACTGGTGTAGGCCTTTAGCGACCATGAGTGGAAGTTTGAAATAATAAATAAAAACGTGCTCTCCTGCCGCAATACACGCAGTAGTTGAAGGTAGTACTGCCGGCTGACTCAACTGCTATTTAAGTAACGGAAAAACGTTATGCTAGTTTATAATTTAGCAAAATAGAACAACAGAGAGCTATAGGCTGATTTTGGAGTAGCCACAACTATTCTAAGAACGCGAACCACTTCACAACGGCAGCCACGAGCGAGAGTTTGGTGTTCGGTAGAGCCCGCCGATACAGCCCAAAGATGGAGAACGGCAATCTCCCGGTTTGTCGTCTGCTAGCGGAGTCGGCGGCGTGCCCTCTCTCTCATTTTACCCCGCCGAACCCGCTGAACTTCCCGGATGTGTGGAGAGGGCGCTGCGGTCGAACAAAATGGTGCCGCCCAGAGAGCGCTAAATGGAATGGTCTATAGTCCGCGGACTATGCACGCTTAAAAGGTGAAAGTTAGGCTGGTGCTCACTATACACGCGTGCGGACGGTACAGGAATTATGTTTTTCAGGATCGTTGATTATGGCGAAACGTGACGGATTTTGTGAATGAAAGAGTATGTTATCGATGGTTTATGTTTAATAAAAGCTTCTTTGTGAGATAAAAAAAACAAAAAAAAAAAACAGATATCTCTCAAGAGAAGATTGTTTTGTCGACTAAGAACCAGGAGCGGACTATGCACGACGAGCGGACTATACGCACCGAATATGTACTATCTAAACAAAAACTTTTTTTCGGCTTAAATTGGTCTTTGCAGACTAAACACCGGGTTCGGATTACAGCCCGAAAAATGCCATAAATAAACAATCACGACAACTATTTTAAAAAGGAATAAGACAGTTATAGAGTTTAAAAGGGTGTCAGCATGTCTATGTGCCGCTCGGCCCGTGGATTGCCCTTTCATTCCCACTTTCCGTCGAAGAAAAAAAGTCAATGCAGCTTACGAGAACCTTGAAGGTACTTATATCTTGAAGAATTAAAAACAGCGCAAAACAAGACGAAGGACAAACAGAGCGCTAACTCTTAACTGAACATTATTGGAAAGCAACACATAAAAATCGCCGTGAATGAATAAGACGCCCACTTTTATTTTCTTTTCTAATTCCTGTTTATTCGAGGCAATTTTTATGTGCTGCTTCCCAATAAAGTTCAGTTAAGAGTTAGCGCTGTGTCTGTCTTCGTCTCTTCTTGTTCTTCGTCTTGTTCGCGCCGTTTTTAATTCTTCAATATACAAAAACCGACTCGCCCAAGTCTTCACCATATACTTATATCTCAACAGAAAAAAAGAAAAGTGAAATTAGGGAAGACACGCACATTGCATAAAAGCGAAAGCAAGCGCCGAAGCGGCGCGATACTATCAGGCCTTATGGTTTCAGCACATATTCTACGAGATTACGACGTGGTACGTTTGGTTTCACCAACATAGAAGTGCCAGTAGTAAACACGGAGATCGGAAGGTTTCCACAAGCCAGCATTAACTCACGGAAAACTTTTAAAACGACCAATAAATGTTTGTTAATTTCATATGACAACACTTAAGCATTATTTAAGCCAGTTTCGATTTCTGTAGTTTAGTAAGTAATCAAACTGAACGCGCGAAAAAACCACTTGCCATACAATACTATTGATACAATCGACGTATAAGTTTCGCCGAAATTTGTGCGGACTCGAGAACCTATAAAAAAACCTATGATCATGTTACAAAAATAACTAATATTTAAGTGAAAAATGAAATGACAGAGATATGGGTGGTTGAATGGATGTACACACATGTCTTCTTTTGAAACACACTTCTTGATATGACAAAACCATATATATCAAAGAAATGTTATTGCATTTATAAAAGCACAAAAAAGCTTTTAAAAAAAATTGAAAAAACAGTATTTTCTAAAAAATGACGTTGCATATTGTTCTTTTAGCTTTTCTTTTCATATTTACAGTGTTGTTGCTTCTATATAAACTACACTTAAATTAACAATACACAATGTTTAAATAGGCTTAGATACAAGCCTTTATTTCATGTGTTTTTTATACCTTAAATAATTGTACATCGAAAGCTAGCTTGATTCAAATTTGACCCATCATTTTCAAAAGTGCAAGATCCAGGAGTTTTTAGTTTATTTTATAAAATAAAATAAAATAAACACTTCTAGTGAACTTTAACTGGTCTACACAAAGTATTAAGGCAGTAAATAAAGTTATCATTGACCTCAAAAAATAATCTAAACGTTGCGAGACTCCAAATGGTGTCATTGTGTCAAATTGTGTGGAACTGCAAAAATCGCAAGACCTACCCTCTTCCTTTTTAAAATCCAAACCTCAACATCAAAAAAAAAAAAAAAAAATTGTAATTTGCAGTTTTGTTTTATTCACACATATTTCACATACATATATTTTTGCAGAAAAAAAGATTGAGGACACATCATTTTTTTCTTTCCCGATTTGAGATGAAATAAGACTCATACGTAATACAAAAGACACGTCGTTCGCTGCAGACTTGACGACAATTAATTGCGGATGCGGCTCAAGCATACTCGAAGCTTGTTTACTTTATACCAATGCTATAGTTTTTGTACGGCTACGACAAATGTGGCCGTTATACAGGGAAGGCACCAGGCCGGGTCTGCGGACTCTTTTTTATAATATATTTGCAGGGGGACCGCGGGTTAAAAGGGCACTGACAGCCCAAAGGTCGTATTTCTTTTTTTTTTTCTAATAAAAAAAGATGCAAAATGTAATCATAAACGCGCAAAAAAAAAAAAAAAAAAAGCGCGAAATAAAACTTTTTGTCGCGCGCGCGCCTTTTTATTTTTGGTACCCTTCTGTCCCGTTCCACCTCCTCGCTTCTTTTTATTTGTAACTAAACCGATTATAAAATTTAGAAGCTTTGTAAGCTTTGTAATTAGAAGCCCGCTGGCTTTGTTCTTGTTATTCCAGGGTAAGCTTCGTGTGCTAGTTCCACAATCTTCGCAGTAAAAGCGATAGGAACAACAACCCGATCCCCCCGGAACAGCAGGTCTTCACTGAAGGAAAGTTCTTTTTTTTACTGGGTGCCAAGTCACGATGCAGCTCCCTTTTTGGTGGCCAGGTACCGGTTGCCAAAACCATCACTTATTGCAGACGGTTTGTCCTGCCGAGTCTCTTCGACTAACTCTAGTTGCGATACACACAAAGAAATGGCACAGACAATCTGGTCGTCCTGGGTTTCCCCGGGCCACCGTGCCCCGGGCGTGTCAAGAGGCATACGTGAAGGCGCATCTGCCACAGAGTTGTCTTCTCCCTTCTTGAAAACCGCGGTGAAGCTGTATGCGAGCAAACGAGCATACCATCTTGCAATCCTGGATGTTCGTTGGCCAGTCCCCTGAGAGCACAACAGTGTCAACAGTGACTGGTGGTCGGTCTGCAGCGTAAAATGCCGACCCCAAAAGAAAACGCGCCAGTGCTCGCGCGCCCACATACGGGCCAGCGCCTCACGCTTTCCAGCAGAGTGCTTCCGCTCCTGGGGGGTTAGAGTTCAAGAAGCAAAGGAGTCGATGACAAGGTCTCCATTTTTCTTTTTCTGTAGAACAGCTCCAAGGCAGTATGCTGAGGCGTCGGTTGTCATGACCACGGGCAGCTTAGGGTCAAACAGCCGCTAAATGAGCTGCGCTTAGAGTATCGGCACTCCGTTCCCCGACACTGTCGTGGGCGCTGCCATTTTGGGGCTTGTGCAGGGCAGACGCAACTGCTGATCGTCATGATTCAAAAGTGCGACTTCCTCGGCATTAGATTCGGTGTTAGGAAGCTCATATAATATTACTTTGCTATATCGCGAACTGTTTAAACATTTGTGGAGAACGGAAAAGCGTTTCTTATGATTTCAGATAAAGCTTCAAATAACTGACAACCATTATTTCAAGCCACAATATGGCCAAGTGTCAGTACTCTGTAGCGTAGCGTATTTAGTGGCACTAGGTCAAATATATTGAGAGGCTCACAGAAAAGTAAGGACTTCAGTTTCTGAAAACTCTCTTGCCGAGCGGCCGTCCAGCGGAAAGGTTCACCCTTGCGTAGTAGCTCACGTAGTGGTTCTGCCAGCTCTGCCTACCGAGGGATGAACTTGGCGTACTAACCGACCATGCCCAGAAACGAACGTAGCATGGTGAGATCTATAGGTGCTTGAGCCTTGACAATTGCGTTAACATGGCTTTGCATGGTTGACGCTCCCCGATTGCTGAAAACGTGCCCCAAGAATGACAGTTCTCGAACGTTAAAGATGCACTTGTCGTTCAGCTTCGAGCCCGCTTCGCTGATGCGACGGAGAACTTCATGCAGATTCTTCAGGTGCTCCTCTTCAGTAGTTTCAAAAACAATGATGTCATTCATACTTGTTGACATCTCTTCAGGATTGTAGTCATCATTTCCTGGAACGCATCAGGAGCCGAGGCCTACCCCCCGAAAAAACCGTGGTGAACCTGAAAAGTCCATCGAGGGTTATGAACGCCGTCAGGTCTCGGCTTTCCGGGCACAAAAGGACCTGATGGTACGCGCTCGATTGATCCAGGCGTGAGAAGTACTTCGCTCCTACCGGTGCTTGTAGCAGTTCCTCAGTGTGAGGCAACGGAAAGCTGTCAATTATGACGGCCTTGTTTACTTCTCTTAAATCCACACATAGTCGAACTTTCCCGTTCTTGTTTTTCACCGCCACGATCGCCGAGACCCACTCGAACGCATCAATTCTCTCGATGACGCCTGCCAGTAGAAGTCGTTGGAGCTCTTCAGAGGCTTCGTCCCTGACAGAAAAAGGAAGTGTTCGCAGCTTGGCAGAAACGGGATGAACTCCTTGACGCGTCTTCACCTTGTGAGCAAACCCCTTCGCGGTACCGGGGGTTCCGTCAAAAACGTGCGCGAAGTCATCTACCAAGTTTCGAGGGTGTCCAGAAGGTGCGCACGTGGTGTTAAAACATTTCAACGCGCTACCGTTGATCTCAAGGGACAAACAAGCGATGACGTCGATGCCTAGTATATGTCCGTACCATTCGGGACAACGTAGAAGCGTACAGAAGCCTTGCGCTTTTTGCAACCTTACATAAGCAACAAATCGGCCTGCTACAGCGATCTTCTGCTGCGAAAAATCTAACAAACTTGCGGACGTACTTTGCAGCCGGAAAACAAAACGGAAGTTTCTCTTGTATGTATCTTCTGACATTATGGAAACTGCTGACCCTAATCGTGGCAGCTGACCGTGGCAGCTGACCGTGGCAGCTGACCGTGGCAGTTGAAGTTGACCGCCCTGCTCTGGTACCGGTGCCTTTATTGCTACAAGAGGAATAAAGGTAATTCCTTTATTCGTGTTGCACCTTTATTCTATCATATTCTTCTTCAGACTACAAAATGCAACAGTAGCGCCGCCACAACGCATAGCTGTGACAGGCGCTGAAGATTCGCGAGAGCAGAAATTCCCAAAACTCCTAGTATGACGTGACGCCCTGTGAAGGAGGGGCTTCGGCGGTACTTTGAAAATTAGTTTCTGCAGCCTCCGTACACCAAATCGAAAAATAGTCTTAGTATTCGTGATCCTGGAGACCAAATGAAGACGATTTAGGCGTTTTTTTTTCTTCTCATATACAGAACTGCTTCAGATTTTCTTTAAGAACAATAAAAATACGCCGAAATAAATGAAAAGAGATAATTAAACCCCCAAAAACGGAAGATTGAGAAGACGTCAACGCGAGATAAGGGGATTCGAAGGAAGAGCAGACGGGCGACAGAACTTCGTACCCACACTTCATCAGACGCGCGGTTCGGCACTTGGGTAAAACTGCAATAGGTCGAGTGTAGCAATGCTATGACAAAAGTCGCTGGTTGATCGCGGGAAGACCGTCTGCGGGAAGGAGACATTTATTCCGGACGATTATCCGAATTGTTTTTGTTTGTGACACAGGCTTTCACACGAACGTCGACGACAAATATTTCTACGTCGTCACATGTAATTTCTAGGCAGTTTAATACAACAACGTTTACCCGGTACAAAACGGGGCAAAATGCTATTGCTCACAGATTTCGGCAGGAATTATTATTAAACTTCGAAGTTTATCTAAGCATAAGTCAGATCAGCGCCCTAATCTCCAGAAGGCGCTTCTGTGTTTTCATTAACGACGTGAAAGCTCAATTGATGCGACAACGTTAATTATATTTTAAGCCGGAGTTGCCACATTCTTTTTCCGCGAAACTAAACGTGATAAAAAAAATACGGGCAATTAAGGATGGAATAAGAGAGTCCCACAAAGGCGGGGAAGAAACCACGTTGCGCAAACAGGCGCACGTCCCGCTTGCGCCAAAAATCTATAGAACGCGGACGAAATTGCGAAAGGATTCTACGAAATGTTTATACAAACAGTAGGATTATGTTTTAGGCGCCCAGACAAAGCAAGCGACGTCGAAACCAAACTTGAGCCCTTGAAATTTTGCATTTTGTTAATTTTGTCTGTGATTATTTTTGTTTCGAGTCCCGACAGGCGCATTAAAATGGTTGTAACGAACGTGCGCTTCCCAAGATCGACCCGCCCCCCCCCCCCCCCCCCCCCCGCGGATGAAATTTAAAATTGAAAGGAATATTTCATGTGAGGATAAAATAACTACTGAACATGCAATAGTGGGCTCTCCCTATGTTGTCTCACCATCTAGACATGGCGGCACGTACTGTTCCGAGAGATTTGCCTCATGGCACGTATCTGACTTTAATCTTAAGGTTAAAGAAAAAATAAATTAAAAATAGGGACGGAAAGTTTCTTGAATGGGGGATTCTTTCCACGTAATCAAATAATACAATTTCCTTCTAAAATATTATTACACAGCTCTCAAGAATGAGCGCAAAATCAAATCAGTGCGTGACGGGCGTAAATATATAAAGGTGGAAGTTTTTTTAAATATAAATTCCTTTTATTATAATTTATTACGTAATATGAATTTAAAATAAAAGCCCCGGTTACTCAATACGGGTTCATGTATGCTTCATTGGTTCCGTTTACTCAGTAAAAAGATTGCCTGCGCAGGGGGCTGCTCACAAAGACGACGTGCATCTGCATTCAGGCGTTTATCCAACCCGTCCTTGTGCGGCATTGGGGACTTTTAGCAATCCGTTACCGTGTTCCGCGTACCGCGCTACCGGAGCCTTTGAAGCACGCTTTTAAGCGCGCGCTCAGCGGTCACGGTATCACCCGGTGACGCGCTTAAAAGCATTCTTCAACGGCTCCGGTAGGGCTGTACGCGGAACACGTTAACGGTTTGCTAAAAGTACCCATATGCATTTTCTGAACCATAACTGTTAGAGCCTAGTAACTAAGCGGTATTCAAAGGTGAGAAAAATTCCAGGATTTCTCCCCGTTGAGCGCATCACACGACGAGAACGTCAGACTATGCGGAAGGCAAGTCGGCTGCTTTATGCGCAGTAGTTCCGGTGACGTCAGGACGACGCCAATCTCTGATTGGCTTTGATTGAAAGGATAGTTGGTTGATCTCAAAGCAAGCGCCTTGAGGTCTATTCACTATCCTTTGATCAGAGCCATTCAGAACTCGGCGTTCCGACGCCACCATAATCCCTGCAAAAGAAGCAGACGAATTTGCGCTGCGCATTGCGATGCAACTCTATGACGTCAGCTGGGCGGCGGAAGGAGGGACAGACGCTGGGGCGGCACAAACAATCCTGCATTGACGGCGGTTGCCTTCAATTATATTTTGTCGTTAAACTGTTTGGTGGCAAATAAAGAGCTCGCTAAATTCGTCTGCGGTGGTGCCGAGTGTGGATACCGCTAAATTGGACTGCAAACGCCGACATCCCTCTACACGGCACCACGCCGGAGCGAACGGCGAAGCTAAGGAAGGAATTGCGCCCGCTGTCGACGTCACGTACATGGCTGCGCGGATTTCTCCCCCGTGTGTGTACCGCTTAAAGCTGGATCACGCAGTCCGGTTTTATAACCTTGCGTCACATTACGAAAGCTTACGTACAAGACAGTTGTGCTTCGAGTTAAGCGTGGCTACCTATTCAAGGAGGTAACCTGGCACGCGACATTTGTGACACGAATGGTTCAATGACTCATACCACAGGTAACGTGCGAAAATGGTGCTGTGTAAATCAGGCTTTCAGAACGGATAGGTGGCTACTTGTGTGCGACGGATGCACGATGGTCACGAGAAACGTGCTTATACCAAACTCGTGACTATAGTCAGTGACAGGCTAAGAATTGAGCGGAAGCTCCGCCTCCAGAACGCGCTTGTTGCCGTTTACAGGGCTTCAGCTGCGTGTGCAACCATCAGCGATCATCTCCCAATGTTTATTTGCATCAAAGAAGCTTTTAATTATAAACGAAACATTCGGTTATTAAGTCAAACTCTAAACGTCACGCCTGGCAATCTTGCCATGTTTCGGAACGATATTGAAAACGCGAGTTGGAACGATGTTCTGACAGAGACCGATCCCAATATAGCATATAATGCTTTTTTATTAGGTTTCAGACCATCTATGTGAAGGAGTTCAATAATAAGATATCTAAATCTTAGCGCAAAATTCAAAAGCAGTGGATTACCCCCCGCCTTCTATCAAAGCTTACTATAAAAAATAAGCTATTTTTCAAATAAAAAAAGTTCAAATTTTATACTGTCAAAAGAATTACGAAACACTAGGAAACGCCCTTACTATAACAATTTTAACTAGAAAATCGGAAATGCTGAGTGTGGCGAGCCGCAAAAGACGACGCGTGCGGCTCGTGCGAGCTCTGGTGCGGTTCGGGCGAGCGCTGGGAAAAAGTAATATAATAATTAAAAAAAATAGAGCTTTCCATGGAAGCTCGGAGGTTGATGTGTCTTTCCTGAGCTCAGAGCCCATTTCTTTTGACGACCACAACCAATCGTCACGTATGGCGCCCGAACGGGGTCCCGGGTCTTTAAGAAATTCACGATAACAACCTTAATGGGGACTTTAAAGTCGCAGAAAGTGAGGCCATCTCATGGATTGTGTCCAAGCTACCATTCAAGGACTTCGTGTGGGTGAGGTACCACCTGCAGACAACCAACGTGGGAGCAGATGAAGACAGTTCTCCGTCGTTGTTACAACCTGGGCAACGAAGTTGCAGCGAAACAGATGTTCGGCGCAACTCAGCGTTCAGGGGAGTCCTGCGCAGACTTCGCCTTCCGCAAACTGGAGCTCATCGCCGAGTCCAACAACCTGGAGACGGAGGCGGAGAAATATAGGGTTATCCTGGCAACACTCTGATAAACCACTAAAGCAGTACTTCGACAGAATCTTTGATTCGTTAGTTGAGTTGCCGGACTCATTCCTCGGCTTCGATCACTTCAGCCAACCAAAGACAGCGGCTCTGGCTGTAGCTGCAGAGTCAGTTCAAGCTGCGCAGGTAACCAAGAAAGCGCCCTCCTTCCTGATCCCGAAGCAGGACCGATTACCGCCTCGTCAGAACGCGGACGACGGCCTCTTTCGACGTTCTTCGTTTCGCCATTTTAAAATTCGTCCGCTATGACCATTAAAAAAAAGAAGAAAAAAAAAAAAGAAAGAAAGCGCGTTAGCTTGGCTTGAACGTAACACGCTGTTTTCGCTACACTTGAACGTGTCGCTATTTCAACATAATCGTCGTTAATAATTTCTTTGCTTTTTAACGCGTCCATCGAGGTGTAATTTTGGCGATACCAACATATACCTTATGCATATCTTTTATGGTCTATCAACAGCTTTTTCGTCGTGGAAATTAAAGGTTTGGGTTGGGATGAGAACGAGGTTGGATACTTGAGTTGTATACACGTTCACCTCCAGAAAACATTAAGTAACGTATAGTCATTACTTTATCAAAAAGCTCGGAAATTATTCGCGCGGCTTTCTCCAATAAAACTCCCTACTTCGGAAAGGAAAAAAAAGTCGCTTTTTACAAGTAACGCGAACTTGCAATCGTTGCGCACAAGTCTGTTTATGTAGTATCGTAGGATCGACACCGCCCACTCCCAGTTGCCGGCTTAGAAGTGCGCGAGAAGGTTTGATCGTACACGCGAAGCCGTCGGGTGTGTTTGATTTCGGAGCAGTTTCCGTCCATGTCAGACACTGCTGTTTCCGAAATCCGGAGGTCATCCCGTCGCCGGCCGAGACGCGACTTTTAATGAGAAATTAATGAGCTTTCGTGTGAGCTCTTCAAACTCGACGAGCACTTTGGCGACAGCGCACTCACGTCGGAAGTAATCCAAATTAATGAACGTTAGAATGCGCCCAGAAGGTCCCGCTTACTCGTCCGCTCTGCGACAATCTGCGCCTGTCGGTGCGGTGCTGTTCGCAAAGCGAGCCTGGAAGCGGTTTCAACATCCCTAACACTGGAAGTGAATGACCAACGTGGCCCACTTGAGACAGAAAGTTTCGCATCTACGTTAGCAGTCGGCTGACTTGTTCGTTTCGGGGTTCTGGATCGTTTTTCCGCCGCGTCTACAAAACGAACCACAAGGAAAATAAAAAAAAAAAAAGCGTGGCTTGGTGTTATTTTTACTTCGCGAGCACGTTTCGTAAAAACCTTCCGTATAAGCGTGCCTCCCTTAAAGTACATTTACAACAATTCTACTCAAACAAAATCTCATAAAGCAAATACCTCAAAGCCGTTGTCACACTGCTAATGCGTAAAATAAAAAGGAAGTCTGTAGACACTGAGTTTTTTTTTTTGTACGACTATCCCGCTGCCACAATGGTCATTCAGAAACTGTGTGTAGGTGCGTTAACACACGTACAAAGCAAAGATGCTTGAAGTGCATGCTTGGAGCGTGCCGGCAGGTAATTCTCGTATAGCGTCGGCATAAAACACCGTGTCCCTTAATTTATGATGTATGAGCATTCTGCTTGCGGCTTAGAGCATGTCGGACTAAAAGTAATTCTCACGAAGCGCATCTCTATACAACTCAGACACTGCCAATCGCAGCACACCTTGTGTCACCCTTCGCAGTATTTTTCTTTCAAATATATACTTTCTATCGTAACAGTCAGAGACGCAAACTAATAGCTTCGGTTGAAAACAAATGAGAACCAAATACAAGCACTCATTACGCTCACATTTATAATTTGATAACGATGTTGAATTTTGGAGCTTTCGGATTCCTATTGCACTCTTAATTTGACGGGGAAAATTACAGAGAATACTTATTTTAACTGAGTTGCAATGTCTTAAATTAGACAATTCGCGTGGAGGTTCAAATTAAACATAGCCATTCTTATAAAAAATGTTACTCGTGTCCCCCCCCAAAAAAAGTTTCAGATTCTTTTTTTTTTATTTTAGTGAAAATAAACTACGGAACGCATTACACTCATTTTTCGCCCAAGATATAGCTCTAGCGTTCGGAACCAGATGCCAATGTTTCAGAACTAACCGTTATCTTATTCAAAAGTTATGAGTGATTTTCTAAAATTTTTTAACGAGAAAATGGTGGCTGACGGAGCTCTCGATTACATGGAGCTAAATTGAGCCAGTTATCGAAAACGGGCACTCATATTCCAGTTGATGGTTTTAGAAAATCACGCAGCTTTTATTCAGATAACGGGTCAGTACCGAAACTTTGTCATCTGGTTCGTACTTCGAGCATTACATTTTGGGCGGAGAATGAGCGTTAGGCGATGCGTTGTTTTCTTTTTGTGGTAAAACAACAACAACAACAAGAAAACAGACACACGCAACAAAATACATTGCAAATTTATTTTTGGGACATACTGTATATCATTGAGGAGTTAGTATAATGTTTAATGGCGCGAATGGAGTTAAATAGGACTCCGAGTCGCTTGTAGTTCGGTGGCGAAATGTATCATCTAACGTGCGGCTTTTCGACACTCTACCGTCACTGTCTACGTAAAAAACGCAGGTCATGGCAAGTTCGAAGCACTTTATTATCGCTTCGCAGCCAATGAAATTGCGTCACCAGTCGATAAGATCGCCGAAAAACGAATCACAAAGCAAGAACCGTGAGGATAATAAGATAAGCCCTACGTTTCTAGAACTTTCAATGAAAGCAAAAAGAAAAAAAAAGAAAAAAAAAAGAAATCTTAGTCTACTTTTTTGCGGAACGTGGGGGACAGAAAATCACGGCAAACGAGGAAAGAATCCCGGGCAAATGTCGAAGTTCTGGATACGATTAGACCAACAAAATACGATGGTCCCAGGGACAATGTGCTTGACGTTTCACTGGCTCATCGATGCTTGCGTGTATCGATTTTTTACCATCTTATCTTTCCCAGTTTAAGTTCCAAGTTGAAGCCGCAGTCATGGTACTCCTACTTCGCACCATCTCGGATGAAAAAGGATAGACGCGCGTAAACTAGGTTTAATCGGCGAACTAGTGCCGGAAAGAAGAGATAGCGAGAGTCGTCGTGTCGGCGTGACAGCTGGCCTTGAGCAATGCGGACTTGGCAAAGCCACACTGGGCTCCTAATCTACTATGCTGGGTTTCTTGAACGTTCCTCCTAGAATGTTCGAGCGTCGATTATTTGGAGTAAGAGAAAACACAAATTTTTATATAGTCAGCGACAGCTAGGCAAAGGGTTCAGGCGAAGCTCCTCCCACGCCTTTCTCCTTTAGCAGAGTGAACGCTGGAAAGGAGGCGACCCCCTATCCAGCGTTCCCTTTGCTAAAGTGAAAAGGGGTGGATTGAGTTTCCCCTGAACTCTTAACGTGTCACCAACTATAGAAGTATGAAGTAGAGCTCGCCCTCGGCCATGCACGTGGCAATACAATACAAGGTGCTCGCCGCATACATGATAACAGAATTGGACACGCCTAAGGCATGTAGAAGGTTTTATACATGCTTCGAACTTGTCTGCAGACTGTTTTGTATGACTAGTGGGATTGTCGTACAAATAAAACGTGTCTCAGACAGTGTCTGCACACTGATATATTTACAGCGCGACCACGGCTTAATTCTTCCAAAAAAATTCACGAAGAATTTATTACGCGAGAAGGGGAGAAAAACAAGAATCAAATTCTTTGAACGGCGAACCAACGTAAGAAATACAAATAAACACTACCCACTCGTCAATGAACACAGATTACACCCAAATAAACAATAGGCGTAGTTAGGTTACCGGCAGGTAATAATAATTAACGAATAAACAACAACGACAACAACAACCGAACTTCCTAATTTGCTGGAATTCTGTCGTTCAACGTAATTCGCTCTCTCTCCGTGTTCTGCGGGAAAGCAAACTCACAAGCATTTTTAGAGTGCAGTCTTCTTATGAAGCACCGTAATGAGGCGGCCGTGTTGTTTTAGGCCTCCCCGATCGTTGTCTCTGTGTAACAAAAGTACACACGTAGATTTGCCGACACAATGAACCCAGTGCCGTAATCAAGGAGGACCAGCTCGTCAGCGGAGACCAAACTTCGCCAAGGGCTCTCTTTAGCGTGCCTCGATTACAGAGTGCCTCCAACTGTTCTATCGGGGTCAGATTGTTTATGGTCCGCGTTTTGCAATTTCATCCGCGAGGAGGAGTTAAAAGCGTCGAATGTCTGGAAGCCTCTCCAGAACTCTCCGGCCCGCGTTCCTGCTCGCCCCGCGGCAAGGCAGCGCACGCGCACTCGCTATCACTCTGGGCAGGAGGCGTCTGTCATTAAATTGCGAACGCTGTCCTCTTACATCTAGGTTCTCCAGCTCTTCTCAATACATCGTTTCGCCGTGCAACGAACCGCTGTGGACTCTGCGAGCCTTATCAGCCAATGGAACGCTGGGAGCGTACCACGTGACCATGCGGCTCGCGCGTCGCTGCGCATCTTCCCGAGGTCAGGTGACACACACAGTGCATTAGATTGGCTTCGATGGCACGTAGCGTCCTCTAAGGTCCTTCGTGTGGTGAGGAGTAGTATAGGGAAAACTCTTCGTCTTTTTCTTTCTCGCTACTCGAGGGAAGGAGTGCGGTCCGTGTTGTCGCCGAACAGATGATGTGGGCTTCGTGCTCCGCGACTCTGAAGAAAGTCTCAAGTGGTTTGCCCTCTCCTTCTTTTATAACGTCGGCGGTAAATAAAAAAAATATAAAAGACAAACACCCGCAAAGATTGCATTATTCCATTTACTTCCAGTGCTCAGTTGTTCTTGAAGACCCAGTTGGATCGGGCGGTACGCTTGAGTACTGGAAACGCACACCAAAACCCTTTTCACGCTCTTGTACCAGGAATTGAAAGGTTTCTAGCACTTGCGCTTTCTGCGTTTTTCTGTTTTAACTCGACGTGCGCGAAAGGCGAATGCTTTGAATAGGTTATCTTTCATTCAGATGTGGTTATTGCATATTCGAGGGTATTTATGTTTAAAAGTAATATTACACTATGAGTGCACCGGACAGCCGCTTCGATGAAGTTTATATATTTTGTTTTAACAGTTGACTGCCTGCGTTTGCTAGTCATCGCAAAAAGAAGATGTCTTTTTTTTTAGATAAATATGATCGAGAATAAAAGGTACGCCAGTATGTGAAGAATAATTTAAACGTTAGAAGGGTACCGGTAGTTTTTACATATTTACGGTACTTTGAGATAAGTGTTCCTTTGTACGGCGAGCCGACAAACTCGAGGTGCTAATCTTAATTACTTTTTTTTTCGTGAAAAGGTAAAGGTCGAACAGTTAATAATTAAAAAGAAAAACAGTGGGGGCACAGGCGACCTGGTGGGAGTTTACCATTTTGTTAAGACACCCGAGACTGGATGAGAAAATCTCGAAACAACCAAAGTATCGGGTGTCTCAAAAAACGGCCAGGCTCTTTAAATCGACCGCAAAATTCGGTTTCTTAACCTTTCGCGCTACGATTTTTTACAGCGTTGCCCACAGGTGGTGTATTTGTTCTATAAATCTTGTAAAGAACGAACTTACTTGAGGAAAAAGTAAGAAAGAAAAAAGGCTTAACTCCTATGGAAACCCAGCGAAGCCAGAGCTCTTTAATCAATAGCGCGTTATATTGTTCGAAGACCGGTGACTTCGTTGCGTTTCCATAGAAGTTAAGACTTTTTATTTTTTTTATTTTTTCTCAAGGAAATTAGTTCTTCGCAAATTTTATAGAAAAAATGCACCACCTGTGGGCAACGCTGCACAAAATTATAGCGCGGTAGGTTAAGATACCGAATCTTGCGGTCGATTTAAATAGCCTGGCCGCTACTTGAAACACCCGGTAGAAGAGACAGGGAAAGAAGTAGGGGGGGGGGGGGGCAGTCACGTGACGTCGTCTGACGGACTTCTTTTCCTGCCTCTTTAACTATGTTTTTTTTTCGACATGTTCTCACCCAGTCTCGGGTGTTTTAACCAAATAGCTAATAATCTGTAGGATACAACATTACCTAAATTTCCCGATCTAATTTGTTTGTCATCCAGAGTGCTAGAGTTGAGCGTATTTATTTTATTATTTGCGCCATCTTTTTAGAGCGGAGCTTTTAGGGGCCCGTTTCCGGCTTGAGCGGCGTCGCCGCCGCCGTCGGCGTAACTGCGAGGTCACGTGACCCCCCCCAGGTCACGTGGCCGCCTGAGGTCCCGTCACCCCCTGAGGTTACGTGACCCCCTAAGGTCACGTGACCGCCTGAGGTCACGTGACCCCCCTGTGGTCCCGTGACCCCCCCCCCCCCCCCGAGGTCACGTGACCCTCCTCCCCGAAGTCACGTGACCCCCTGACGTCACACGACCCCCTGAGGTCACGTGACATCAAGGAGTCAGCTATCCCTCAGTACGCTTTCATCCTCCTCCTTAAGAGCTGCGCTCTAACCGGCGTTACAGGGAATTGTAAACCGCTTTCATTTTTTTTCCCTGGTTCACTTTTCCGCAATAAAGTCGCTTTTGCTCTCTGTCGCCTAAACGACTAAAGTAAAGACGTGACGTGACACCAGACGTATACACGATATTGAAATGAAGTAACTAAATGTCGTTACTCCTTACTCAATCAAAAAGTGACTAATTACTTTACTCGTTACCGCAATTCAAAGGAAACGCTTGAGATACGCGTAAAAAATAACGCGTTATTTTCTCCTCACTCTAAATGTATCGTTTATCGATATGAACCAGTAGACGCTTTTAATATTTGTCGTCGTTAAAATGTTTTCGCTTTTTTACCGCGTTCGCTCAGGGATTGCTGTGGTTATACTGACATACCTTTTTCACATTTCATTTAGGTCTGCCTAGAGGTTCCTCCTATCGCAAGTTAGATGCGTGACTTGGGGTAAGGACTAGTTTGCGCTGGGGTTTTGCACTTTCCTCTCTCGTTGTAATTAAATGCCATCACTCTTTACTTTGTCAAAAAGTAACGAACATACGTCAGTCGTTCCTCCTCTTAAAATTCAACTAGGTCGTTACTTGGTTACAGAAAATGTAACCAAATATAACTGACGCGTTACTTGTAGCACGTTACTTACATGTCTTCCAGACACCATAGATAGTAGCTGAAATCGTGATTGATTGATTAATCTGAGGTTACTACTACATATTCCTTATTTATTAAATGATACGATCCTCACATATCCGCAAATGGGGAGCTATCCAACCCGAAGTCGTTCCGTGTCCGGGCTTTTCCCTGTGAACCCTTTCTTTGTCACGCAAGCGGGTGACGCAGTGCATGCAGGAATTTGTATTACAAGTTTCTTGCGAGGTTAAAAAAAATGTTTTCACCTAACTAAACGCACAACTGCTTTTTTAAAATAAGCTATTGGCGATATCTCTTTAATAATCTCTCAACTCGGCCATTTCACTACAAGTGAGATGACAACGTCGCCATAATATCAATTAAAAACTAATACAATAAAATGCATTCAATGTGTCTGTGGGCAGAATCAACACAAAAAAAGAAAACAAACCAAAACCAGCCACATAAAAAAATTGCCATGAAAATTGTTGCAGTGTTGCATTTTGGTGAACTCTACATATATTGTTTTCGCGTCAGGATACGAAAATTATAGAAGCAAATGACAAATAACGACTTCGAAAGGCCGTACGCTTTGATTGCTGTGTTTATCTCCTCTTGTTCACTACTTCCCAAAGGAATTATTGTATACTTGCGTCGCGAACTAAATACATAATTTTGAGCCATTTATATTTCTTATTGCACAATCTCTATTTTTTTTCAATCTGCTGTGCAACCCATTGAGGACGCCTCAAAAGAATCAATGAAAACAAAGTATATGCTAAAAAAACTCAGTTAAGAAAATAAAATAAAAAACCTGCCGGAACTTAGTGCTTCTAAAGTACTTTAGAAACATATATGTGCATGCAGTGTTGTACACATTCCTCAAAAAAAGGAACTAAAGCTTATTTCTCGTTCCTTCCGATTTTTCAAACGGGTTCCCGTTACGAGTTCCATCTAGAAAGAAACTCATTCCCGTTACCGTTCAAAAAATGAAACGTATCGCTACATATACGCTACTTTTGAATTTTGCTGATTACCATATTTAGTAAGATCAAACGAAGTTATTTTTAAAGATATATCCCATCAAATGACAACATACGAGTTCGATTGCCGTGATGAAGGACACCAGGAAAAGAAAACAACCTGAAGCAAGGTTCCATTTGTTGATATATTCATCTTAAAAATCTCAGCGTTTTATCCCTGCTCGTAGTGGGCGACTCAGTCGAGCCAAATGCACTGTGATCCGGGAAGGAGGAGCGGGATAATTTTAATGTACTTAATTAAAGGGTTATCCCACATTGCACGAGCGGTTTACAACCTCACACGTTTCAATGTAAAAAAGTCCCTTGTTCGAACTTCAAGGCCGACGACCAGACTCAATACTCTGCAAGGCAGAAGATCCTCTTCCCCATGGGGGAGGAGGAAACAGGCAATGGTGGACAGGGTAAAGAGGGGGGAGAGGAGGAAGTCCCTTGTTCGAACTTCAAGGCCGACGACCAGACTCAATAATCTGCAAGGCAGAAGATCCTCTTCCCCATGGGGGACGAGGAAACAGGCAATGGTGGACAGGGTAAAGAGGGGGGAGAGGAGGAAGTCTCTTGTTCGAACTTCAAGGCCGACGACCAGACTCAATACTCTGCAAGGCAGAAGATCCTCTTCCCCATGGGGGAGGAGGAAACAGGCAATGGTGGACAGGGTAAAGAGGGGGAGAGGAGGAAGTCCCTTGTTCGAACTTCAAGGCCGACGACCAGACTCAATACTCTGCAAGGCAGAAGATCCTCTTTCCCATGGGGGAGGAGGAAACAGGCAATGGTGTACAGGGTAAAGAGGGGGAGAGGAGGAAGTCCCTTGTTCGAACTTCAAGGCCGACGACCAGACTCAATACTCTGCAAGGCAGAAGATCCTCTTCCCCATGGGGGAGGAGGAAACAGGCATAGGTGGACAGGGTAAAGAGGGGGGAGAGGAGGAAGTCCCTTGATCGAACTTCAAGGCCGACGACCAGACTCAATAATCTGCAAGGCAGAAGATCCTCTTCCCCATGGGGGAGGAGGAAACAGGCAATGGTGGACAGGGTAAAGAGGGGGGAGAGGAGGAAGTCCCTTGATCGAACTTCAAGGCCGACGACCAGACTCAATACTCTGCAAGGCAGAAGATCCTCTTCCCCATGGGGGAGGAGGAAACAGGCAATGGTGGACAGGGTAAAGAGGGGGGAGAGGAGGAAGTCCCTTGTTCGAACTTCAAGGCCGACGACCAGACTCAATAATCACCAAGGCAGAAGATCCTCTTCCCCATGGGGGAGGAGGAAACAGGCAATGGTGGACAGGGTAAAGAGGGGGGAGAGGAGGAAGTCCCTTGTTCGAACTTCAAGGCCGACGACCAGACTCAATACTCTGCAAGGCAGAAGATCCTCTTCCCCATGGGGGAGGAGGAAACAGGCAATGGTGGACAGGGTAAAGAGGGGGGAGAGGAGGAAGTCCCTTGATCGAACTTCAAGGCCGACGACCAGACTCAATAATCTGCAAGGCAGAAGATCCTCTTCCCCATGGGGGAGGAGAAAACAGGCAATGGTGGACAGGGTAAAGAGGGGGGAGAGGAGGAAGTCCCTTGTTCGAACTTCAAGGCCGACGACCAGACTCAATACTCTGCAAGGCAGAAGATCCTCTTCCCCATGGGGGAGGAGGAAACAGGCAATGGTGGACAGGGTAAAGAGGGGGAGAGGAGGAAGTCCCTTGTTCGAACTTCAAGGCCGACGACCAGACTCAATACTCTGCAAGGCAGAAGATCCTCTTCCCCATGGGGGAGGAGGAAACAGGCAATGGTGGACAGGGTAAAGAGGGGGGAGAGGAGGAAGTCCCTTGATCGAACTTCAAGGCCGACGACCAGACTCAATAATCTGCAAGTCAGAAGATCCTCTTCCCCATGGGGGAGGAGGAAACAGGCAATGGTGGACAGGGTAAAGAGGGGGGAGAGGAGGAAGTCCCTTGTTCGAACTTCAAGGCCGACGACCAGACTCAATACTCTGCAAGGCAGAAGATCCTCTTCCCCATGGGGGAGGAGGAAACAGGCAATGGTGGACAGGGTAAAGAGGGGGGAGAGGAGGAAGTCCCTTCTTCGAACTTCAAGGCCGACGACCAGACTCAATACTCTGCAAGGCAGAAGATCCTCTTCCCCATGGGGGAGGAGGAAACAGGCAATGGTGGACAGGGTAAAGAGGGGGAGAGGAGGAAGTCCCTTGTTCGAACTTCAAGGCCGACGACCAGACTCAATACTCTGCAAGGCAGAAGATCCTCTTCCCCATGGGGGAGGAGGAAACAGGCAATGGTGGACAGGGTAAAGAGGGGGAGAGGAGGAAGTCCCTTGATCGAACTTCAAGGCCGACGACCGGACTCAATAATCTGCAAAGCAGAAGATCCTCTTCCCCATGGGGAGGAGAAAACAGGCAATGGTGGACAGGGTAAAAAGGGGGGAAAGGAGGAAGTCCCTTGTTCGAACTTCAAGGCCGACGACCAGACTCAATACTCTGCAAGGCAGAAGATCCTCTTCCCCATGGGGGAGGAGGAAACAGGCAATGGTGGACAGGGTAAAGAGGGGGAGAGGAGGAAGTCCCTTGTTCGAACTTCAAGGCCGACGACCAGACTCAATACTCTGCAAGGCAGAAGATCCTCTTCCCCATGGGGGAGGAGGAAACAGGCAATGGTGGACAGGGTAAAGAGGGGGGAGAGGAGGAAGTCTCTTGATCGAACTTCAAGGCCGACGACCAGACTCAATAATCTGCAAGTCAGAAGATCCTCTTCCCCATGGGAGAGGAGGAAACAGGCAATGGTGGACAGGGTAAAGAGGGGGGAGAGGAGGAAGTCCCTTCGAACTTCAAGGCCGACGACCAGACTCAATACTCTGCAAGGCAGAAGATCCTCTTCCCCATGGGGGAGGAGGAAACAGGCAATGGTGGACAGGGTAAAGAGGGGGGAGAGGAGGAAGTCCCTTGTTCGAACTTCAAGGCCGACGACCAGACTCAATACTCTGCAAGGCAGAAGATCCTCTTCCCCATGGGGGAGGAGGAAACAGGCAATGGTGGACAGGGTAAAGAGGGGGAGAAGAGGAAGTCCCTTGTTCGAACTTCAAGGCCGACGACCAGACTCAATACTCTGCAAGTCAGAAGATCCTCTTCCCCATGGGGGAGGAGGAAACAGGCAATGGTGGACAGGGTAAAGAGGGGGGAGAGGAGGAAGTCCCTTGTTCGAACTTCAAGGCCGACGACCAGACTCAATACTCTGCAAGGCAGAAGATCCTCTTCCCCATGGGGGAGGAGGAAACAGGCAATGGTGGACAGGGTAAAGAGGGGGAGAGGAGGAAGTTCCTTGTTCGAACTTCAAGGCCGACGACCAGACTCAATACTCTGCAAGGCAGAAGATCCTCTTCCCCATGGGGGAGGAGGAAACAGGCAATGGTGGACAGGGTAAAGAGGGGGGAGAGGAGGAAGTCCCTTGATCGAACTTCAAGGCCGACGACCAGACTCAATAATCTGCAAGTCAGAAGATCCTCTTCCCCATGGGGGAGGAGGAAAAGGGCAATGGTGGACAGGGTAAAGAGGGGGGAGAGGAGGAAGTCCCTTGTTCGAACTTCAAGGCCGACGACCAGACTCAATACTCTGCAAGGCAGAAGATCCTCTTCCCCATGGGGGAGGAGGAAACAGGCAATGGTGGACAGGGTAAAGAGGGGGGAGAGGAGGAAGTCCCTTGTTCGAACTTCAAGGCCGACGACCAGACTCAATACTCTGCAAGGCAGAAGATCCTCTTCCCCATGGGGGAGGAGGAAACAGGCAATGGTGGACAGGGTAAAGAGGGGGGAGAGGAGGAAGTCCCTTGTTCGAACTTCAAGGCCGACGACCAGACTCAATACTCTGCAAGGCAGAAGATCCTCTTCCCCATGGGGGAGGAGGAAACAGGCAATGGTGGACAGGGTAAAGAGGGGGGAGAGGAGGAAGTCCCTTGATCGAACTTCAAGGCCGACGACCAGACTCAATAATCTGCAAGGCAGAAGATCCTCTTCCCCATGGGGGAGGAGAAAACAGGCAATGGTGGACAGGGTAAAGAGGGGGGAGAGGAGGAAGTCCCTTGTTCGAACTTCAAGGCCGACGACCAGACTCAATACTCTGCAAGGCAGAAGATCCTCTTCCCCATGGGGGAGGAGGAAACAGGCAATGGTGGACAGGGTAAAGAGGGGGAGAGGAGGAAGTCCCTTGTTCGAACTTCAAGGCCGACGACCAGACTCAATACTCTGCAAGGCAGAAGATCCTCTTCCCCATGGGGGAGGAGGAAACAGGCAATGGTGGACAGGGTAAAGAGGGGAGAGAGGAGGAAGTCCCTTGATCGAACTTCAAGGCCGACGACCAGACTCAATAATCTGCAAGTCAGAAGATCCTCTTCCCCATGGGGGAGGAGGAAACAGGCAATGGTGGACAGGGTAAAGAGGGGGGAGAGGAGGAAGTCCCTTGTTCGAACTTCAAGGCCGACGACCAGACTCAATACTCTGCAAGGCAGAAGATCCTCTTCTCCATGGGGGAGGAGGAAACAGGCAATGGTGGACAGGGTAAAGAGGGGGGAGAGGAGGAAGTCTCTTGATCGAACTTCAAGGCCGACGACCAGACTCAATAATCTGCAAGTCAGAAGATCCTCTTCCCCATGGGGGAGGAGGAAACAGGCAATGGTGGACAGGGTAAAGAGGGGGGAGAGGAGGAAGTCCCTTGTTCGAACTTCAAGGCCGACGACCAGACTCAATACTCTGCAAGGCAGAAGATCCTCTTCCCCATGGGGGAGGAGGAAACAGGCAATGGTGGACAGGGTAAAGAGGGGGAAGAGGAGGAAGTCCCTTGTTCGAACTTCAAGGCCGACGACCAGACTCAATACTCTGCAAGGCAGAAGATCCTCTTCCCCATGGGGGAGGAGGAAACAGGCAATGGTGGACAGGGTAAAGAGGGGGAGAGGAGGAAGTCCCTTGTTCGAACTTCAAGGCCGACGACCAGACTCAATACTCTGCAAGGCAGAAGATCCTCTTCCCCATGGGGGAGGAGGAAACAGGCAATGGTGGACAGGGTAAAGAGGGGGGAGAGGAGGAAGTCCCTTGATCGAACTTCAAGGCCGACGACCAGACTCCATAATCTGCAAGTCAGAAGATCCTCTTCCCCATGGGGGAGGAGGAAACAGGCAATGGTGGACAGGGTAAAGAGGGGGAGAGGAGGAAGTCCCTTGTTCGAACTTCAAGGCCGACGACCAGACTCAATACTCTGCAAGGCAGAAGATCCTCTTCCCCATGGGGGAGGAGGAAACAGGCAATGGTGGACAGGGTAAAGAGGGGGGAGAGGAGGAAGTCCCTTGTTCGAACTTCAAGGCCGACGACCAGACTCAATACTCTGCAAGGCAGAAGATCCTCTTCCCCATGGGGGAGGAGGAAACAGGCAATGGTGGACAGGGTAAAGAGGGGGAGAGGAGGAAGTCCCTTGTTCGAACTTCAAGGCCGACGACCAGACTCAATACTCTGCAAGTCAGAAGATCCTCTTCCCCATGGGGGAGGAGGAAACAGGCAATGGTGGACAGGGTAAAGAGGGGGGAGAGGAGGAAGTCCCTTGTTCGAACTTCAAGGCCGACGACCAGACTCAATACTCTGCAAGGCAGAAGATCCTCTTCCCCATGGGGGAGGAGGAAACAGGCAATGGTGGACAGGGTAAAGAGGGGGAGAGGAGGAAGTCCCTTGTTCGAACTTCAAGGCCGACGACCAGACTCAATACTCTGCAAGGCAGAAGATCCTCTTCCCCATGGGGGAGGAGGAAACAGGCAATGGTGGACAGGGTAAAAAGGGGGGAGAGGAGGAAGTCCCTTGATCGAACTTCAAGGCCGACGACCAGACTCAATAATCTGCAAGTCAGAAGATCCTCTTCCCCATGGGGGAGGAGGAAACAGGCAATGGTGGACAGGGTAAAGAGGGGGGAGAGGAGGAAGTCCCTTGTTCGAACTTCAAGGCCGACGACCAGACTCAATACTCTGCAAGGCAGAAGATCCTCTTCCCCATGGGGGAGGAGGAAACAGGCAATGGTGGACAGGGTAAAGAGGGGGGAGAGGAGGAAGTCCCTTGTTCGAACTTCAAGGCCGACGACCAGACTCAATACTCTGCAAGGCAGAAGATCCTCTTCCCCATGGGGGAGGAGGAAACAGGCAATGGTGGACAGGGTAAAGAGGGGGAGAGGAGGAAGTCCCTTGTTCGAACTTCAAGGCCGACGACCAGACTCAATACTCTGCAAGGCAGAAGATCCTCTTCCCCATGGGGGAGGAGGAAACAGGCAATGGTGGACAGGGTAAAGAGGGGGGAGAGGAGGAAGTCCCTTGATCGAACTTCAAGGCCGACGACCAGACTCAATAATCTGCAAGGCAGAAGATCCTCTTCCCCATGGGGGAGGAGAAAACAGGCAATGGTGGACAGGGTAAAGAGGGGGGAGAGGAGGAAGTCCCTTGTTCGAACTTCAAGGCCGACGACCAGACTCAATACTCTGCAAGGCAGAAGATCCTCTTCCCCATGGGGGAGGAGGAAACAGGCAATGGTGGACAGGGTAAAGAGGGGGAGAGGAGGAAGTCCCTTGTTCGAACTTCAAGGCCGACGACCAGACTCAATACTCTGCAAGGCAGAAAATCCTCTTCCCCATGGGGGAGGAGGAAACAGGCAATGGTGGACAGGGTAAAGAGGGGGGAAAGGAGGAAGTCCCTTGATCGAACTTCAAGGCCGACGACCAGACTCAATAATCTGCAAGTCAGAAGATCCTCTTCCCCATGGGGGAGGAGGAAACAGGCAATGGTGGACAGGGTAAAGAGGGGGGAGAGGAGGAAGTCCCTTGTTCGAACTTCAAGGCCGACGACCAGACTCAATACTCTGCAAGGCAGAAGATCCTCTTCCCCATGGGGGAGGAGGAAACAGGCAATGGTGGACAGGGTAAAGAGGGGGGAGAGGAGGAAGTCCCTTGTTCGAACTTCAAGGCCGACGACCAGACTCAATACTCTGCAAGGCAGAAGATCCTCTTCCCCACGGGGGGGGGGAGGAAACAGGCAATGGTGGACAGGTATAAAAAGAGGGGAGAGGAGGAAACAGGCAATGGTGGACAGGTATAAAAAGAGGGGAGAGGAGGAAACGAGGGAAAAAGTGGAAAACGCGAACTGGTTGTCGGCATTTAACAACAGTTGCTTCTCGATGTTGCTGCCCGCCAGACGAGCAAGTGGGGAAGAGGGTAGGGCTTTTGAAGATCAGTCTTGAAAATTACAAGTCCTTGTTAGGGAAGGTCGAATTCGTTGTTCAGTTTGAAGGTGGGGTAAAAGGGGAGAGGCAATAAAAGTGTATTTTTGTATATTTTTGTGGCCAATGCCACAAAAAATATACAAAAATTTTTTAAGTGGCCAATGCTCGAGCTACCTGAATGCGTTGGATATCTGGTAACCTGATCTTTTGTTGCAACTGTAGGTTTCTTTATGGAAGTTCGGTGATGGCTGTAGTCGGCCTTAAATTTCTCTGTGTATAAAAATTCGTGGAAGCAAAAAAAAAAAAAAAAAGAAAAAAAAAGAAAGTAGCTGAGTTTGAAACGTCCCTCTTTTTGTGTCTTTTTCCTTCGACTAAACGTTTTGTTTTTTGTGCCGCAGTCTCGGGCACTGAAAAAAGAATCAATGTCCTCCAGCTTACCTGCACCCGACTGCTACCAAGCGAGTACCCCACAAAATAAAGATTAAAAGAAGTAACAAAAACGTTACCAAAATCCTTCTCTTCTTAAAAAAAAAATGTTTTTACACTTTTCAATGTTGCCCCTTAGAAACAAAATAAAAATTACCTCACTGGACGAACAAAAAGGAACGCTGTTCCTTTTTCCGTTACCGTAGAAACGTAACGAGCTCCCGTTCCAGTCCCCAGGATGCAAGGTAAAACGGCGGCGTTCATTCCTTCCTCCTAAAACGAGCGCGTTCCAGGAACGCCGTTCCACACAACGCTGCGCACATGTAGCTTTCGAAAAGATTTAACGTGTACGTTTGAGGTGCTACTTTACGTTCAAAATGCTGCGTGTGCCAAACTTACAACCGGGCGATCTCCGAACGATGGAAATAAGCTTGAGAAATACCGCCTAAAACTCAAGGCCTGCTCATGACGTCATCGCTAGTCGGTCTCCGACTCTCCGCAAGCGGCAAAGACGCTGAAGCTCGGCGCCAGTCGCCTCAAACGGGCAGACGCGTTCGTCTCGACGCGTCGCCTTCTGCTAGCGCCGCGCTCCTAGTGCGATGACGTCATCTCCAGGCCTTGACGTCTAGCTGGGATTGCCTTCCAGTATTCTACGTGGTACGCCCATTGCCTTTTATGCAGTATTGCCTTCTAGTATTCTACGTGGTACGCCTATTGTCTCTATGCGGTATGCCCAAGGTGGCACCTTCGTCTTTTTGTGAAGTGAACGTCAGGTTTATAGAAACCTAAAAAATTACGGTCTCTTAAAGGGTATTCACACGAGACAGAAATCCCGGGGATTTTTCCCCGGAGATAAAAACGCGAGGCTTTTGCACATCGCAAAGCCTGCCGTTTTCGTCGTGGAATGCGCGTGCCGCGTGCCCTCGTGTGAATACCCCTTTACGGTTGATCTGAAAATACTGCACAGTGGCGTGCGCAAAAAAGAAAAAAGAAAAACACTAACAAGCTGGCTAGTCTATAAATAATAAAATGCCCGTAAGAGTCTTCATGCAATTGAAAGGCTTGCCATTTGTATGGTGCCTTTTCGCACGTCACTGTGGAGAATTTTTAGATAGAGCTTAGGAAGGCGTAACTTTAGAAGGGGTTCATAGTGCATCTTCGAATTAAGCGGGGGTCATACTGCTCATTAGGGGTGTGCAAATAGTGGTTCGAATCGAAGAGCGCTGCATCATTCAAAGCCTTTACAGTGCAAGGGAAAGCCGAGACGGCCGGTTCTTTCAACAGTGCAGAAGCTAGAAATGACGCTGCGCTATTCGATTCGAAGCAGTATTCGCACCTCATACATTATGCAAAAGAGACCATGCAGACATCAGTCAGCGCGATGTCCGTTGTTCGAACGCTGCGTGCCACGTTTCTCCTTGAACTCGCTGCCATGCGGCATTCGAAGCGGGTTTCTCGTTGTGACTTGCATTCGAATTCGTTTTCAGACTGCTTTTTGTTTGATGTATGAGCAGTGTGGCCCAGGTTTTAGTGTATTCGTGTATGCTCAGAAAAGCGAGGCTAGAAATTTTTTCTCGGGTAAGAAGAAAATAATTGATTGTAAAGTTATACAGGTGAAAAGAAGTCGGGAAACCTGCGTCTCCCCTCGTTTTCGTTTATGTCCTCTCTCTTTTTCCCAATACAAATACCAAAAATCGAGAGAGAGACAGAGAGAGAGAGCGGGGGGGGGGGGGGGGGTTGGTTACGACTCTGTCATGGTCTAATGCTTTTATTAACTTTGCGATTGCCCGTTTAGCGGCGCAGGACATTTTTTAAATCTATTTCCTAGCATTGTAGGTCACTCGATATCAGTATATACAGCGCCAAAAAACGACAGGACAAAGAGGAGAGTAAACAGGACGAGGCGCACTCGCAACTAAAGTTTATTTAGGAAAAAACACATAATATATAGGCCATTAAAAACGCCTATTCATCCCATCAATCCAGAAGACTTCTTGATAAGATCAAACTCTTTCCCTGGGAGGGTAAGGGAAGGCTCGCTAACGCATTCATCTCTCTTTGCTCTAATCTCAAACGCCTCGTGCATTTCTCGGCATATTTTATCTTTATATTTCGCCAGAACCTTCACATCATGCAAAAACGACAGGACAAAGAGGAGAGTAAACAGGACGAGGCGCACCCTCGTCCTGTTTACTCTCCTCTTTGTCCTGTCGTTTTTTGGCGCTGTATATACTGATCATGAACCAACTAGCCCAAATTTCTACTTCACTCGATATCGCTTGTTCCTAAAGAATCTTGGGTCTTCCGGTAGTCTGGTAACACTGAAGCCTCTATCTAACAGGCTACTAGATAGCGAGGTGCGTTTGAGCTGATTGGCTTCGTACGAGCTCAGGCTTGGCTAGAGCTCGTCTTTGTGTTTACTTTAGCTTGGGCGTAGCTATAGGATTGAGATCTTGGCAGCGTAATTTCGTCGCCTCGTTCACATCTCGCCCGACCCAAACTCCCCTAAACTCTCGGTCTGGGTGCAGATGGCAGCGCCATCTGTGACGGAGGATAATCGATATTTATGGGTCTCACGGCGGGACCGACCCTTTCCTCACCCTGCTCTTTTTTCCGTCCTTTTTCTTGTTTTTCGGTCTGCTATTTCTGAAAAGCGAGGAAGAGAACGCCACACCGTCTAGGACGGAATACCCGCGCCTCTCTCACCCAAGATGTCACAAGTCTGCGCCTAGCTTGCGTCAGCGTCGCCGCCGGCGCGTTTGTATAGCGTCTCACAACGAGCGCGACGCTAGAACGCGGCGTCGCGAAGACGCACGCGTCGGCCGCTCTGCGGCGACGTTCGTCGAGCTTCAGTCCGTTTGCCGCTTGGGGCGGGTCGGAGATCCACCAAAGATGACGTCATGGGCGGGGCTTGTCTTCTAGGGGCTACTGGTTGATAAAATGTCGTGTCTCGACTCAAGGATATAATACCATCGGAGCACGAAAAAGGGGAGCGCAAACTCGTCTGCTTGTTTTGCAGGGGTTGTGGTGACGTCAGAAAGGCGAGCTCTGATTGGTTCTGATTATACGATCGGAGCACGAAAAAGCAAAGCGGAGCGCAAACTCGTCTGCTTGTTTTGCAGGGGTTGTGGTGACGTCAGAAAGGCGAGCTCTGATTGGTTCTGATTGAAGGATAGAAGGTAGATATCAAAGCAGGTTGGCTTTGACGTATACCCCGTATCCTTCAATCAGAGCCAATCAGAGCTTGGCGTTCTGACGTCACCACAACGCCTGCAAAAGAAGCAGACGAGCTTGCGGTCCGCATAGGGGAGATTTAGTAGATCTGTTCTATATTTCCTTTAACTATATCCGATATCGATGCAATGCGTACGAAAAGAAGTTGGTGGGGTAGCGGTAATCATTATGGGAGTTATCAGAACGATCTAATAAATCTCCCTAATCTTATAAAAATGCGCTTTAACGCTATCGTGATGCACTAACTATAACCGGCTATGTACTCGGTGATAGGTTTATAGAGCGTTTCTGCCCGTTAACCGGTATTTCTTGCTTCGTATTTTTTAATTTCAATTTAGGCGAATTGATACTTTAAAAATCACGTGTCTCGAGGAAAATTTGCTCTCGGAGGGAGTTAATGAGAACGCCTTGTGCACGTGCGGTTGTGTGTACATTTTTGCGCTTGAGAATATAAGTCAGACAAAGTGGAACGAAAAAGAGGGTGCCATACTTTAATTTATGTATCGCTTGGTTTCGGCGAAAAGTTAGTTCGAAAGAAATATTTTCACAAAAGAAACAAACAGCTCGCGACAAGGCATTTTGTTTTTTGTTGTCGTGGCAGCTTGGCGCAAATTAAGTGTGTTTCTTTTGGGGAGCGCATGGGAAATCCAATTGGGATTATGGGGAAAAGAACTTGCGCCGAAAAAGTTGTCACCTCGGCCTTTTCTTTTTTTTTTTTTGGTTTTGTGGCTATATAACGTGGGAATTTTCAATAAACTTCAGTTGAGAGTGCGCCTTGTCCTGTTTCCTCTCGTCTGTGCCCCTGTATTTTTTCGGCGGTTTTTGTTTGCAATGAACCAACTGGCCCAAATCTCCACATTTCCTTCTCTTAGGGATGTGTGTGTGCGTGTGTGTGTGTGCGTGTGCGTGCGTGCGTGTGTGCCTTTTCGCGCTTGATAAATCATAATTGGATTCAGTTTTATGACCTGCATTTTTTAACGTGAAACTCTTTGGCTGGGTGTTTGCCATTTTGTGAAGCCTGGATAAAGGTGAAGTCTGGTAAAATCGTGACTTTTAGAGTGTGTGTGTGGGGGGGGGGGGGGAGATCTCGCAATAAAAAAGCGTTTGCACCGGGCGGGAATCGAATCCAGTCCACATAAATTAGTAAGCGAGTGTCTTTTCATCACGCTATGACACTTTTTTTTCTTTAATGACTGTTTTTGGTTTAGGTGACACACAAATCACAGATGCGATAAATGGTTAAAAACAAAAGCCTCGAAGGCTACTGAGCACGTACAAAAATAAAGCTCATCAAACACCTTCACAGAGCAGTGATGGTCGCCAGCTTCTCAAGGAGCAGCAAAAGGTCCGGGGTGGCTCTGTACCTTAAACATTCCACACACACACACACACACACACACACACACACACACACACACACACACACACACACACACACACACACACGCACACGCACACGCACACGCACACGCACACGCACGCACACACACACACACACACACACACACACACACACACACACACACACACACACACACACACACACACACACACACACACACACGCGCGCGCGCGCGCACGCGCGCACGCACGCGCGCACGCACGCGCACGCACACGCACGCACACGCACGCACGCACACGCACGCACACGCACGCACACACGCACACACGCACACACACGTACGTCGACGTGCGCGTGTCTTACAGCCATGCGGCAGCGTCACAAGCTATGAAGACCGACCGCCATGAGGATGTCATTAGGCACAATGTTGTCTCCTCAGTCCACAGACAAAAAACGAATGCCATGAGGTGTAAACAGTAGGACTTTTTTTAGGGTCCTTTGAAGGACGTTCCAAAGAAACGCTGTGTTCGAGCAGTTTAAGAAAGTGTTCTAGCGTCTCTGGCAATTTGCAAAGTAAACAGTTTACCGAATATGTAAGAGGAATACCTTTTCTCTTCAAGAAAACTTTTACGGGCAGGGTTCCACTACGCAGTTTGAAAGCAAACAAATTCGTGAACAGCATCAAAACATCCTGACCGTTTTCCTCACTGTACAACGAGCGGTACAGCGGAGTAGTAAAAAGTAAAACAATCAGGTCTATGGTCGAACACTTTTTGTGACACACTGGATAAATGCTCCAACAAAAACCGCGTTGCTAAAGATCGTTAAGCAGACACAAACTCTTTAAAAAATCGCCTACAACAAAATTGAAATCAATATCAGTCGAAACAATAAACTCGGACAATGCAGAAAAAGGTCTTTATGGTCCCTTAGAAAACGAAACCCATTAAGAAAGTTGTCCGACAAAAAGATGCGACAGACCCATCCCGCCATCCCTGACACACCGAAAAATATTGGTTTGGATCGTTTTTTTTCCACGTCGAGCTCCAAATAAACGCAGCAAAACCACCATGTATGCGCTGGATCTTGACTAGTGAGCAGTGCAACACACGCGGCATCTACCGGACCTTCGGAGCTAAAAAGGCGTTACATATCGAGGCAAGTGCACAAATTGAAGGTGAGGAGGAGTGAGGTACGTGAAGATAGGCATAGAGGAGCTCGACCACCTACCTGTGTGCACTGAGGGAGACGAGCTCGAGATTACGGAAGGCTATGGAAGATCGCCAGGTTTATCAGCCCGTTTAGTTGTAATATGGCCTCATTCTAGGAACAACTATCAAGAGTACAGGTGGTACGCGTTAAATAACCCGACGAAGAGTGCCGTCAATGTAGGCGTCTGGCATCTAAAAACTCAGGGTATCGCTAAGCGTTTGCGATGAAAAAAAACGTTTCTTGTATCCAACAGAATTGCCTAGCGATTTGCCTTTACAGAAAAGCTTTAATACATGTGGTGTATAATGCAAAACTTACCGCACGTTTTATGATGGAAAAGTTGGTTCACAGGTGCGTTGAAACGTTTTGGCCTTGTTTCAACTTATGTCAGCATTGGTTCATTAGAATTTGGAATCAACGAAATAGAGCTGGGAAGACAGCGCTCTCTGACGACGCACGTTTGTCGCCTTTAAAGGCCGACGACCAGACTCGAGATTCTGCAAGGCAGAAGATCCTCCCTACCATGTGAGAGGAGGAAACAGGCGATAGTGAACAGGGTAGAAGGGAGAGAGGAGGGAGCAAGGGAAAAGGGGAAAGCGCGAACTGGTCGTCGGTTTCTAAGGCCTGTTCACACATGCAGCGGAGCCCTACAAGCATAGCGCTGACCTCGCGCTGAGCGCGTGCTGACGGGAGCGTTCACCAGCTTTGTATCGCACCGTCAAAACTCTTGCTCATGGCAGACGATAAGTTGCTGAGGATACGTGAGCAGCGCTACATCAGCGCTTCGCTGCATGTGAGAATCTGCCTTTAATCTCACTGCATGTCGCACGCCCGGTTTTTCACCGCTGCCCGAGCGAGAGCGTCCTCCTCTCCCGTTGAGTTTGCACCGCGCGCGCGCCTCCGCCGATTCTGGCCCAAGTAACGCCATCTCGTGGTCCAGTGGCGCACCGTGGGTTCTGCTACCTTTCGTCTCGCTGACATGTTTTCGTACCTTTCCTGTCGCCGACGTGTTTTCGTTCTTTTCGTGTCGTCGACGTGTTTTCGCTTCAAGACTTTTAAGGTCGAGTGAACGATGAGACCTATAACGCTTTCGCTTTAATAATTGACGTGCAGTAGGGCCATGTATTGCATACCGCCATATTGCAAACGACCTATCTATGGGAAAAATTAACAAACCCTCAAAGAGAAGTCGTCATTAAAGTATCGGTTGAGCATTCGTGTTTTTGTTGGAGCTTTTTGTGCATAACTTGAGACAAGTGAAAGAAGCAGAACTGTATCTTCACCCCCATATCTTCACCCCTATATCTTCACCCCCAAATCTTACATCTGCACTCCAAGTCGAAATTCGCTTGTTCCTGTTTTTGCAACGTTAGCGTGTTTATATGGGTGTTGTCTTCTATTCCTAAGCTTTCAGTTTCTTTCCCGTCCACAAACAACTTGGAGACAACGGCCGACCATAAAGCAACAAGCCTAAGCGTACTAACCGCTCATTCACACTGGAAGCGGGTCCGCGTTCGCAAAGCGGTTGCGAACGCGGTTGTATAAAGATCCAGTGCAATTGCACGCGCACCCGATGACATCAAGTGCGCGTGCAATTGTACTGGATCTTTATACAACCGCGTTTGCAACCGCTTTGCGAACGCGGATCCGCTTCCAGTGTGAATGAGCGGTAACAGTGGCACACGACGGCACGTCGCCGTCTTTGATATCTGTTGGTTCAGTCCTTGCATCGTCCCACCGTTTGTTTACGCACGTGCAACATTTTTTTCTACAAACCATTTTCTTAAGTTCAAAGTCTCGAGCAAACGAAATGTCTGTATGAATATTGATGACATATATAAAGCAAGTAAATAAAATAATTACTCTGATGCCTTCCGTAATCCGGACGAAAAAAGAACGACTAAACACATCCACTCAAATCTTCGTCGGTCTGGTATATAAAACCCGTCGCTTTAAAGTTTTTATTTTGTTTTGTTTTCTTGCGTGACATCTACTGATTTGTTTCCAAATTTTTTTGGCAGCAAGGGTTTCCTGTCATACAGCGGCTTCTCTGATGCGTTTTGTCATACACATTTTTTGTCGTGGCTGTCGTCACTGTTGCCGTTGTTTGCACGGTTGCCTGTTTGCTGGGCCGGTTGTCTGCTCACAGCAGCAGTCGGTACTCGTCATACAAATGGAATGCCGAAGCTTGTCATAGATCGAGGAGTTCCAGCTTGTTCTTTTGAATAGCGGCGAAATTCGATATTGTCTGTTTCGCCGAGCAGCAAAACAAGGAGGTGAACTAATTTGTTGAGTTTCGTCTTTGTTTCTTTTTAGACCGTCTCTTGTAACGCGGTTATTATATTTTATTGGCTGTGTTTCGGCTAGTTTGCTGTATACTAATCGATGGACAAAGTTTATTAAAAAAAGATGAACAAAAGAAACGTTACTTATATTCAAATAACAGGTATTTGTTAACAGCTCTTAAAATATAGCTTCTTCAGGCGGGTAGCTTGAGGATTGGAGGGCGGTGGTTGTAGAAAGCAGTCTTGATGCCATGAGGTGAACATGGATTACGTTCCTATTCTTTATAATATGTTATAGAGTTTCAGACTTTGATTGTATAGCTCTCCTTTTGGTGATGGTGAACCTTCGCATTTTCTAATAATCTGGGTTGAGTTGTGCCAGGCCCGGCTACGATGGCAGGAACTAGAATAGCTGTATATAAAGGTCGATAGGCTAGAGATATCTGTCAAATTTATGGTGGCTAATAATGCATAGCGGCAAATTCATTTTATATGTAATAAAGTGGTTAATATATTTAGTGTAGTACTGTCAAGACCGGTTATAATGAAGTCGGTTATAACAAAATAGTGGCTACAGCGATGCGATCACGCTTTCCCATTCCCTGGTGCACTTCTTTATAACCGAAGACGGTTATAACGAAATAGCGGATATAGCAAAGTGATTTCCGATTCCCGTTGATTTTGTTATAACCGCTCTCGACAGTAAATTTACAGAAATACAAGTAACCGTATGTGCGTCTGAATCAGAATACGAGGCGTTCATTTCAAGCGTAGGTTTACCCCAGATAGGCGTTTACCTTCGTACTCCCTGTATCTATTCGGTGACCATATACACCCAAAATTATATATACCATAGATATACATATATACCATACATATACAAAATTATATATATAACCATATACACTCAAAAGTTTTATATCAGATGAATATAGATATTTTTACTATGAGTCTTGATTTATATACAATATCGATTTTTTTCACATTGTCGCGTTAAGGCGAATCAAAATAAATCCTGACAAGCTTAAAAAAAATATTGTAATGAGGACCCTTGCTGCCTATCTCGTGCCACATGGGTGAACGAACTCATCTAGAAGAGGGATACTAAACAATTAAGCGGGATAAAACATGGCAGCGTAGTTAAGAATAATTGAATCTACCTATGTCGTACGTTTGCATCCTTCGGTCGTCTTTAACTCGCACGAACTATTTATTGCGAGCGGACCGCATTAATCCCAATAAACATTTTATACTTTTGTACGACAAAACTGAACAGTTTTTAAGGACTTGTTTTCATTCGTATCGAATTTTTGACTGGCTTTATATTTTCTTTAAGGGGCCTCGTTGAACGCTACTCTGCGCCTTAGTTATAGCGCATGTAGCGGCAGCGATTAATTTAGGGAGCGGGATGTGCGCCCTTCGTTTTGCTGTTTTCCCTCATCCGCATTACTTACCTCCCTAATTAAAAGCGAGTAACTTTTGCGGGAGAACGGCGCAGTACCACGAACTTTGTTGAAAGCGAAATTACAAAAAAAACAAGGCGAAAAGCAGACGAAGTCAAGATGCTTGGAATAAAGCAGATAGCCGTAGATATAATAGAAAGATAAAACCTGAGAAAGAAAGGAAATTATTTATGGAGAGCAAGAGAGATGGGTTGATAAAGAGAGAAAGATAAAGAAAGAAAGAAAAACGGAGAGGGAGAGAAAAAGAGAGAGAGAGAGAGAGAGAAGAAGAAGAGAGAGAGAAAGAGATATGATGAAAAAGAAAATGAATGCGTTCTCCACCTGGCAACGTTGTATGCCCGCTCGTGCTAACGAGGCACTCTGATGCTTGTTCTATGACTTTGTATCACCGGTTATGTTGATAACAACTTAGTTTACTAGACGCATTGTTTCCGAATCTCTTCTAAATAAAGAGGTTCGGAAACTAGGAAACGTACTAGTTGATAGTACATATTTGAAGTACTTTTGTGAAAATTTTAAATAAAAGCAGATGGCGCTAGCACATACGCCTATGACGAAAAAAGTTCACCGTTCGTAAGATTAACCGCTGCCACTGGTGACACGCGCATGCTACGTTGTAGAACTAGATTTTTATTTTATTAAATTGAAATAATTAGAGGTATTATTCGAGGTTGTACAAGATATATCTATTTCAAAAATCAAGAACAGTTAGCAACTCCAATATCGCATACTTACTTATAGAAACGCTCAACGAGAGGAGTTAGCTTTTGCGTTTTCACTTGTACATTTTTGTTTTTGGTGGCCGCCGTCTTCGCCGTCTTTTTTTTTTTTTTTTTACATTCAAGTATTTTGTAATCAAATTTGGGGGTTTTACGTGCCAAACCAACGACAGGCATCTGGCACGCCCCAGCGGAGGACTGAGGATTAATTTCGACCACCTGGGGATCTTTTGATGTGCAACCGAAATCTCGGTCAGACGGCGTCTTCTCCGCAGTAAGCGTCCGTCAGATTGCGGGCACCTCGGTCGGGATTTGAACCCGCCACATGGGGATCCGTAGGGCGACGCTCTCGCCTCGGAGCCACCGAGGCGGTCAAGTATTTTTTAGGCCCTCAGTATCGTGAAGTTACAGCATGTGACGATCTATATTGACGGCTTCATTTTTTTGTGACGTCGAATGTCTGAATTAAAATTACATAAGTATATTTCGTGAGTTTGGGTGTAAAAAATAACAAAGTGCGTTTGTGGCGCGCTTACTTCATTTCAGTTACAAAACGGCCTCTCCAAAATAGGTCTTTATTCACATTGAGGGCACTTTGGCCGGAATCCGTGAGCCGGCATTAGGGATTGAAGCCTCAGCGGCGCTCAAAACTCGGACCTAACCCAAACCGTGAACTATCTTCCCTGGAACGTGTCTGCGACTGGTGTGTTTACCGCGTCCAAAAAAAAACAGGTCCTTCAATTTTCTCCTGGTGACGTCATAGAAGTGTCACGCTGTCGCCGGTCGCGATCCTGGCGGAGTTCCAGCAGCGATGGTGGAAGTAGCAGACGCCTGTTCTGCTGCAGGTCGCTCCACAGTGCGACATTTCACGGAGGCTCCGGCAGCCAGAAGTTGGGACGTCGCGACGACAACGACACTCGTCTTCGCTGGTGCTTTTTTGCCAGCATTTCTGCGACCAACCGCCAGGATTGCGGCATCCGACAGCATGACACTCCGGCTTTAGTGACGTCATTTGTTGCTACTCCGTGACCGGTTTTGATGTATGGGCGGGATAGGACGCTAAACACACCAGTGGGAGACGCGCTCCAGGCACCAGATTAGAGAAATAGCTTAGCATGGGGACGGCTGCTGTTTTTTGATAATTCATGAACCCCCAAAACAAGTATAATTTTACTTTACAATTCCAAAAGAACTCAATAAACCATTCCCGTTGTATAAACAGCTCGAAATGCGGAATATTAATATTTTATAAATAAAAATAAATAATAACGAACGGCTCGCTATTGCAAGCGCGCAAAATGTAATCTTATTAGTAATGTATTATAGCGAGTTCGTTTCACGGCACTCGTGCCCACGCGTGCCCACTCGCAGCGTGAAACGGGTTCGTTTCGGCCGGCACTCCACGAGTGGTTGCACTCTCCCAGTTCGTGTCAGCGCTGACACCCCACGCGTGCATGCACTCGCTGCACCGAGAAAATCGGGAGTGCGCCAAAATGCAATCTTGTCATGCCTCACTCCGGTGGGGCCGGCGAGGAGCGGCAGCAGACGACGATGGTTCGTCTGCTACGATGTGTCGCACAACCGAACAGAAAAAAAGTAGATTTTCTGATAGAAATCGTGTTCCGCGGGCAACGAAATCAAACGCGAGCTTGAATAGCGACAACCCCTGATTTATTTGCAGGTTTTAAATCGCTCTGTTGCCGTACAAACGCTGAAATAAAGTGTAAAGAAATGCTCAGAACAAACGCAACAGCGGCCCCCGAGATGTCTATCACCATCCGTGTGCGGGTGAAAAATGTAACATTTGTCGACAAAACTCCTCCAGCAGAAACCTCTGACTGCCCAATAAGCATCAGAGAAAGCTAAAGATGGAGACTTTACCCGAGGATTGGGCAACATCATGTTTAACATTTGCCCACGTCAGCTAACTTGCCCCGTCGTATTTTGTTCGAGAAAGCTCTCGTTCTCGACGCCCTCACCAAGACTAATATCTAATACACCTATAATGACGATCCAAATCGAAAGTCCCAGTTTTGCTGGATATTCCAACAGACTAGTTTTAGGCTGTACCCTTTCAGTGGCTCACGCATAATACCATGGTCAAACGGATCAAGCTTCAGCTTGGATCGCAACCAGCTGCTTTGTAGACAGCTGGTTGTGGACATTTACGCCGTCTGTAACTATCTCTACGACAGCCGAGTTGCTTGAAGTCATCGCAAATATAAACTACTGGTTGCAGCGTCCAACGTTTGTAGATAAACGTTGGTAGCAGCTGCACTCTTGCATTCCCACCCATCACTCAGAGCAGAAAGGCGCTAGTTTCGGTTTGAGGTTGGTACCTTTTCTACAACATAGATGCGCCAGCATTAGTATTCTGCACTCGGTGCATCTCTCAAGTTCGTTTGAATCCAGTTTTCCGTGCAACACTCTGTGAGTGCGATGCATTCTGGGAGAGAACTCGAACGGTGCCAGTGCGTGTGAAACGAACTCGCTATTAATTATCGCGCAGGTCACAACTAAAATAAGTTGTCAAACGAGATATAAACGAGGTGCTTTCATGTACGTCATATGAAATTTGACGAGCCCTGTACTTAGAATTCGTCAGCTTCACCCTTGTCGTGACATTCAGGCAGCGCCATTCGGCACTGTCCTTGGGATAAGATTTTCTTACGTCTACACATTGAGATCTTCATTCTCTGATATGACGCCTGGTATAACACGCTTACACTAAAAGCCAGATACCCCCCCCCCCCCCCCCCCCTCCAACCCAAACACACACACGCAAAAAGTCACGCACGTACACGCGCGCACACATACACAGACACGCGCACAATGTTGGGAGCTCTATTCAAGGACACCGCAGTATACGGGCGCCGCGGGTGTCACCGGTCCCAACTCCCTTATCACGGATCCGCAGCGGGTCTCGGTTAAACAGCCTTCCTCTATCCACCGGAAGCTGGGAGTTGACGCACACGAGAAACTTCCGGTGCGCCTTGTTTCTTTTTTTTTTTTTTTTTTCCCGCCGTACGCGCTTTCCGCAAGAACGGCCGTTGGTCACAGGTGCGAAGCCGACGAAAGCAGCTCACGGGAGCCAATCTCTCAAGTGGTGGCGAGAAGATTAGCTTTTTGTTTATCCAACTCGAGGCCCGTGAGGCGCATTTTTACGTTGTCTTACTCGATCAAATTCCGAGCGCAGATTGGAAACGAGTGCCTCGAGAGCGTTTGACTGGGACTCGTGCTCCAACGGCGCTTCGCTGATTCAACACGAGCACCGGCCGACGCAGCGTTCGGTTACTTCAGCCGAGCGTTACGCCGAGCGTTAAGCCGGAAGCGCGAGCAAATAATTTATGTTGTTGTCATCAACTCTTTAGTTCTCAATTTATCCGCTGGGGTCGTGACAGTTGGATCTCCCAATATAACCTAGAAGAAAAGGCTCGCGTCTTTACCCTCGAAACGTCATCACTAGTAAATCCAGGCAGCAGCGCCTTCATAAATGCCTGGTGAGCAACTCACGATTGGTTGTTACGGCGTTGTCCGGCATTGTGGTGTTTTTCCTGCTTGAGCCGTTTTTAATAAAAACTTCAGTTGACAGTCAGTGCTCGTCCTGTGCTCTGCTCTAGTTGTTCTCGTCTTTTTCGCGCGCTGTTCCTAATTTCCTAGGTGTTTGGGAGCAACGACGGATTAAGTTGAAAATCCCCGAGGAAATTGTGACTGAACGACACGGAAACCGTTACGAAATGCCTGAAACGCACTTCGAAGGATAATCTGTACAAGAGAGTGGTGGATTAAGAAGAAAGAACCGACTCTCAAACGCGCCTCAACGGGAGTCGAACCCACGCATAGGCAGAGACTACAGAGACTACGTCGCCTAACAGAAACGTATGTGAGGTCAACCGTATGGGACAGGCCCTCTTAATTCACCTTTCGCTTCTGCGTGGCCACAAAGATCTCACCCGGAGAATAAACCTTAACGGCATTGCAGATGGCTTTGTTAAGCGATACTGTACGACGAAACAACTTTTAATTGAGGGCTCAGCTCTGTGAAAAATCGCAGTGTCCGTCTTTTTTTATAAAACGACTTTTGTTTAGGCTAGTTGGTTCTTACTAGACATGATTAAAATAGCGCAAATTTGACAAGGACAAAATAAAGGCACACGTAGAACAGGACTGTTCTACGTGTGCACACGTAGAACAGTCCTGTTCTACGTGCACACAAGGCACACGTAGAACAGTCCTGTTCTACGTGTGCCTTTATTTTGTCCTTGTCAAATTTGCGCTATTTTAATCATGTCTTTTTTTACTTTGTTAATACAACGTGGTCGCTTACACGCTCGCCTATTATTTCCGGTCCGTTACTCCATAAGTCGCTTGTTCATCTCTGAATGTTGCCTTTCATATAAGAGTTTGACTGCATCTGTTTGGTCCCCGGCTGATTTTGTTTTTGGTTATTGCATAACTGTTAAAGATGTGTTGTGTTTTGTTAAATTTGTGTGTACTTAAACATTTTTCATTGATTCTGTCAATAAGATCCAATCGTGTTTAATTAATTGAGTTCTGCTCGCGTCATGTTAATTCAAGTAATTATCTGCATAAAAGCGACCTGCATTGACGTTTTGTTTGCTCTTGCATTATCTAAATATGGCATTTGGAGCTATTTTTGCTGTATTTATTAGAAAATAAATAGTTCCTGGACAAAAACCTCATATGTGAATTGAGCAATGATGACATGTTTGCCTGTTTTCATGGAAAAAAAAAAACAATAATTTACGATGCTTGAGTACTTGCGCGTTTGAAACTGCCAGGAAGCAGCGTCTCTGCGCTTGATGGGACAATGGGAGGAGGAGGTAAAATTGGAGAGAGAGAGCTGAGAGAGGACAATTGGAGTAGGAGGGCAGTGTGGAGACAGAAGGTGGCTGCATATCGCTTCGAAACAATTGCCCGTGCAATCGCAATCGGGGGCTTCTACTCTCGTTACGAGAGTTTATTTACCACCTCCAGTTCATCACCGATTGTGCAACCGCACCGGGAGATGTAAGGAAACAATAGCAAGGACAACCACAAAAACCAACTGTGTGCTGGGGTTCAGAAGCTCGGAACTGTGAAACAGAGCCGAATTTAGGCACGCCGTGTCAATTTCTACTGCTCAAACGGCTCCTATGGACCAAAACAACCCGGAAAACGTAATTGCGTTGTTACATCTGGTGATTCTATGATGCTGACCAAATCTTCGACAATATTAAAAAAAAAAAAAAAAACAAAAAAAAAAAAACGAATAACACATTGCGAAAGTTCGAGTAATCTAGTTTATTGAGATCAAAGTTTGGTCCCACCGCAAAAAAATAAGGACACACATGGACGACTAACATATGAAAACAACAGCAACAGGACATTCGATAGATCAACCAACTTTGCCTACTATGCCATGATCAAATGGAAACTAGTGCACACTTTGTGATGACTTGTCGAAACAACTTTTTAAAACAAGGTGGTAACACTGGGTGTAATAAGTCTCTTCGCATCTACATGCCTCTCATCAAACCACACTGATAGTGATTGACGTCTTTTTTAAATAAATTTCCGGAGCCCTTTATGGTAATATTTAGTTAAATTAGCATTAAACACACCAAGTCAGAATTCTTCGCCTTGTAAAAAACATTCAAGTAGACTCGTAACATTATATTCTTTATATTTGTATTGACGTCTTCCACAGAAATGATATATCGGTCGACAAATGTCTGGGACAGTTTTTAGGAATCAATTAAAAAAATAAAATAAAACGATGCAATCTATCCAAGTCGTCTATCTAATATGCTTCAGAATTCATCGCCCCCAACGAATTGGATCTGATCGCTTTTCATGAAAACATTTTCTGCGATATTTTTTGTTTCTTCAGCGATTTTTGTTTTCTTGTGGAAACCTTACTCGCCCACTCTCGAATGGGCGTATGGAGGCGCATCACAATGTTGACGGAAAACACCGAAACAACATTTTGGGTGTGCGGGAAACAAAAACAGGCCGTGCATTCAGATCACGGATTAAGTCCAGTTCGTAAACAAGCTCCGCTACACTTCAAGAGGTTGAAACCTAGCAACAAAATTACCGCACCCTGTTCATACTTCGAAGCTGACAGTGGAGTGGAGGCAGAAGCTGGCTCGACCAATCATACCGCGGTTTCGAGTCACGTAAGCTCACCTTCGCGCGTACGCAGTAGCGGAAAGCCGTCTCGAGGCGCAAAACGAACAGACGATTGGTTCACCTGACCCTTACCTTTACACTTCTTCGTCAGTTCGAAGACGACAGGAATGCCTCCCCTTGATCAGACGCCGTTTCTCGAATCGAGGCTCCCCGCATACGACGCATGCATATGCTCCGTTTCATCGGTGATGCACCGCGAAGACGCGAGGAGCCATTGGAGCCAATACAAATTCGTATGAGTTTCGCGTGACTTTTGGGACGGAAGCACCGACGGCACATAGTAACGCAATAGGCTCACAGCGCTGCATTGGCTGGGATGGCTCGTAGCATCCGCTGCCGTCCATCATAAGTTAAAGCAGATTATACGGAATAAAAAGGGCGTCGTTGCTAAGGTTCGCATCCACCGAGGTTTCCGAGTCACTGCGGAATCAACGGCACCCAGTGGCCGGAACAGAAGGCTGTCACGGCAGATTCGCTCGCCGTACTTTCTGGAACTAATCGGATTTTCACAGCGCCCTGTAGCCAAAAATCGAAGCGGCGAAAGTAGGTTCCAAAATACGCGACAAAAATCGCCAATAGCACACGAAACGGGCGCGGATAGCTTGTGCACCACGAGGCTTGTTGCAGATCATAATAATAATAATAATAATAAGCTTTATTTTCATCTCCCATTACAGGTAATGATGGGGCCGAGAATAAAAGCCGCGATAGACGGCTCGACAAGCTCTCGGCCCTAGTTACATTCAGCAGCAGTCAGAGGGAACAAAATCGAGGACTCATCGCGCAGTAACCGTCACCAAACATGGATTAAGAAAAAATCACGTGCGGCTGCAGGGACAGCTTCCACGCAGGTATTGCTCCAAACTCTGCGAGGAGCTTGCTTCATTACATGGACAAACGACAAAGGCAGCTGGGAGACACGTTACCTCCGTCAGCCGTTCATATGTACACACGAACGTCACCAACGAGCCAGCATCACGAGAGATTAGCTAACGAACGTTTTCAAAGATACCTCTATTCCACAGAGGTTGGTTTTGGCAACCTTGTTGAGATGACAAAGACAGCTGTGTGTGGCTCGAGTAGGAAAAGTTCATAACAGCGCTACCAGGAGAAACAAACTTTAATTATGGTGACTTGGCGGCTCTTTTTTGTTAGCGGGAAAGACTAAAAAATAGTTGCATATTATAGGCAGTGGCAGCTTAAGAGAGGCGGGGCGTTGCGTGTCCCGTGCATCTCATTATCGCTTCTCGGTTAATGAGATGGCTGCATTAGCCGATGAGATCGACCACGAACAACTTACGAAGCAGGTAGAGTAAACAAGATAATCCCCGACCTGCGTTTATTAAGTTGACAGCGATTATGTATCGCTACTTCCATAGCCTCCTTTATTCTAGAAAGCTTGTCAAATCGCGAAAGAACATGGTCGCTGAAAAGGGTAACAGAGATCAAAGAAGGCGCTCAGGGACTCTATCTAACAGCGCCCAACAATGCCCCAGCGGTAAAATCCGGAAACAGGAAAGCGCCCTTTTTTTGTTTTGTTTTTCAATGAAGAACATTTTGCGTCGATCCTTCTCGTATATCAAACCCCTCTCCGGTTTCTCTACGCGCCGGTAGCCTCCTTTCCTTTTTTTTTTGTTGCGGTTTGTGCTTGCTTCGCGGAGAGGCCACCGCGCGGATTGTTGGCGCTGGCTGAAGGTTTATTCTAAAGCCGTTTATACTAAAAGTGTTTGAACTTCTTAAGGAGATTTCGACAGCCTGGCAACCACAGCCGGACGTGACGTACGAACCAGACATGGCGGTGGCGCTGGGTTTCCGGGGCGTTGACGAACAGTACGACGCCGATAGCTCGCAGCCAGTGGAGGTGACAAAGAGGAGACTGGAGTATTGGTGGAGGAAAGCAAAAGAACACAACTACGTTTTTGGCTAGTGTAGCTACTAGCCAGGCTAGATCCAGCGCTGCTGAGATCCCCCGATACAAAGGGGTTAGCCCCAAATCCAATCCAATCCAATCCAAAAAAGCGGGGGACTCCTTCCTCCCTCGCTCCTTTGGCGCTCTCTTCTCTTTCCTTCACTCATATTCGCTCCACCACCTGCGTCGCCACGCCGGCAGGCCAGACTCTCCCAATATACGACCCTGGGTTACCCTGGGTGCCTTCTAGGTTACCCAAGAGGTGGTTCTCTGCCACTATATGGGTAACCGTTCGGCGCTGCTCCTCACCCTTTTCTGACGGCCGTGCACTCGATGGCTCCATCGTGGCATCGACAGGCTTTCTAGAATAAAGAAGGTTAATGTACTGCATAAGCTGCCATTGTGGTTAGCTACCGTTTTTTGGTGTGTTTTTCTTTTATGGGTCGGGGTTGTATCTTATGCCCTCCTGATGCGTCAGGGTTACATTCGTTGACTTGGGGCGTTTATGAAAACGCATCGATAAATCTACACCGTATAAAAGATTTCGGTGGAGCAGTTGTGGAAAATACAAATATTCCCATCGGATAGCTTTGAAATATTTTGATTTGATTACTGGCATAAGATGCATAACACGTTGAAACTTCTTAACCTCAAAATACCATCAACCAGCTTTTTATTGCTTCATGACGCAGCCGTAGCTATGACAATGACACCGCCCGAGTGTGAACTGTTTTGCCGATTATCGCTCCAGCTCACGCGTGAGAACACTCCCGAACGTGGCAAGGAAAACAATGTGAGTTGTTCGTAGGCAACATTGCCTCGACAGCCTTACATCCGAGCTCTGTCTTCGCTGTTTGTTCTCCCTACGCACACAGGACGGGGCCGCTCGGCTGAAACCCGGAGAGAATTGTATTGTGCTCCGCGCTCGCTTTTTTCTTATCCAAGGATCGGGTGTGTATGCTAATGTCGGTCATTTGTTCGCAAAGAAAAGGAGCGCAAACGTTGCGCGCTCGTTCTCGAAACGACGTTGAATAAGCGAGCCACATTTCACCGTAATCTGTTACAGTAACCCGGTTATTCTGTTCAGATGTCATTCTGGGCGCAGTAAGTCTGCTCCTACGTCGTACGAAAAGACGCGTTGTTTATTGCAGACGTGAAGGGAGAAGTACCTACGCTTCAAGCATATGAAGCATTTGAAAGGTGTCTTCAGACTGAATGACCGATTTGACCGTCATACGAGGAAGAAACACGCTTCAAATAGTGTTTTCAGACTATCCTTCGTAATATTTATTAGTGGTGTAACTACGACTTATAATAAAGACGTGCGTAGGCGGAGGGGACATTAACGAAGGTAAACGGCAGCAATCTTCACAAAGGGTGCGGCTTGTACCAACACCACCTAGACTCACAGGGCTTTCCAATACCTCCTCTCCTGATCGGGGTGACGCCAACCGATGTGCCCAGCTTCCATGGTCGCCTCGACGTGGCTTGAAGAAGCCGAATCGAGCTTCCGGGCAAGTTGTAGCCTGTTCGCTCGCGCTGTTCACCCATCGTTAAATACGTCGTCGAATTCGTCGAATGCATATTCGTCAAAAATAGAAGGTATTCATATGTACACGGAGTTCAGAACGTCCAGATTGTTAGAAGATTTGCAATTTTCCCAAGCGCCTCGGCACGCGCGCGAGGAATTGTGGGAGAGATTGTCCCTCGCCTGGCCGCTCTGCCTTGAGATCGCATTGCCTTGTTGCTTTCCTCCTCTTTTTCCTCTGTTTTTCGATTCCATTACCTATTTTTATATATTCCAGTGTATTTTTTATTGCTTCTAAGTGTTTCTATTCCTTTCGGCGCGCGATATTTATTGTATATATGTAGTATTTGTGTCTTTATTTCGCCTTTTTCGACGGCAGTGCCGACGGGCAACACGCCGCTTCGCGCGTCGTTCCCCGGTTGAGTACTACTACCTCTGCTACCGATTCCTATCGCGCTGTTAGGTGAAATTTATTTTGGTTTATTTGACCCGCGTGCAGTCGAAAGGAGCCGTTTATGAACACCCGCGCACATGTCATGGGGGTAGGCAGAGCTCTGAATCAAC